>NC_062544.1:39271280-39584368 GCF_016906955.1 Phacochoerus africanus | reverse complement strand
ATGAACACCTAGAATATTAGAGACTCTGGGGAGTTTGTGCTTGACTCCTTTTAAAGGAAAATGTGATGAAGGTCACAGTGTGATACATCTCTGACACACCAATGTGAGGGAACAGGGATCCGGAGAGAGGGGAGCGAAACAAGCTGAAGTGAAAAGTTCAAATGCATGAGTGGTACTCTTACAAGGAAGAGGCAATTGAGGGTTTTTAAAGAGTAGCTTTTATAGAGGAGGTGGCTAATCATCCACATTTCTAAAGGGAATGCGCTGCACTTTTTCTTTCTCGCTTTGTTGTAACATTTCGTGTGCACACACATACTGCTTATTTTTACTTAATATCTAATCTGTGGTGAAGTGTTTACTCTTCTTTATCAGAATGCTGAATTGTGACATATCTTCAGTTCCTTAGCAACAACTGTCATGTTACCCTTGTGAAATTCTGGTCATTTGAGAGAAAATGGGATGGTGAATTGTGATGGAGAAAATCCTTATTTTAATCACAAATGCATATAAGAACTGAAAAGACAATATGAAAAGGCAGGTCAAGGAAGCTGCATTTGAACAAGTGTTTTTGATTAAGGTTTGTGTCTGCCCAGAAGTCCCCTTTAAGTTCCTTTTTATTGAATAATTTTCCTTTGATCCTTGAGTAACTAAAAACCCAGCACTTGACATTAACCTGGGACTTTGAGCCCTGCTAGGATCTCTTTGCCTGACTGCCATCAGCGGCTCCCTCAGACAAGAGCCTCTCTCTCTCCCAGCACAGTGTCAGCCCCTCCATGTAGTTCCCATCTCTGCTCTTCCTTCCCCCTTTCCTGGGTGGGGATGGAGGACACTCAGCTGCAGCCATCATTCTACATGTGCTTATTTCCTTGCTTATCTTCAACTTCAAGGAGGCGAGTCAGGAGACATTGATGATAACATAAGAAGGCATACATTATCCCAAGAAATTGGCCCTGGAAAAAGGGTAGAGATCACCAGATACTGGGGATGATGAGAATTCCATTATCATTTTCTTGCCTTGTTTTATTTGTTAGCAATGATGGAAAAATTATCTTATTTTTTGGCTTTGCGGATACAACCAAATCTTTGAACATTAAAATAGGACAAAATGGGAACAGAGTTTAAAGGTAAAATGCAGAATTCTTTAAGAGAGATGGATAAGAAAGCAAAGATTATTTAAACAACTCTGAGCATGTTTGTAAAAACAGTATCATTGCAATTCATGTGAATTCCCAGTTTCCATATTTAAATGTCTGATCAGTCATTCAGTTCCAATGCAGACATGATGTTTGAAGGCCACTTTGTAATGGTTTTACCCTGGTTCAGATTATTTGCAATCCAGGGGGAAAATGTGCATTCTGTGCAAAAGCAAATAGAAAACATATCTGAGCACAAATCAAAAGAATGATTACCACACTCCACGCTCTGTACCCATTACTGGGTCCCCAAGGCTCTCGTTCTGTTTGCCTTGGCACTTTTTCTTTAGCTGCCTTTGGTTGGACTGGGTGGGAAAAACAACCACCACCACCCACAAAATCCTCAGTAGAGAATGAGGGCAGTGGAAATGGATAACCTGAAAAGATGCAACATCCTTTATAGGCTTGGTGCTCCAAACTTCATTGTGAGGAAAGCCCCCTGGGGAGACCTCCTAGGGCTCCCAAGGAGGTCTTTGCTGAGTGCATGTCAGGAAGTGCTTGTGCAGTTGCAGGAGGGGCAACCCTGCTCTCATTTCAATCTGTAGCAAGCTCCCTCTTGGTGGGTAATGAAAAATGGCATTTGCACAAAGTGGTGAGAAAAAGCATTGTTTCTATAACACATTATGCTCTGCACTACTCAGGAGACAACATTTCATGTCCTATAAAAAGAATTATCTATATAACTTACTGTGCATGGCAGAAAAGTTGCAATGTGTCTTTAAAAGAGCTGTTTCCACACTGGAAGAAACACTTTGTCTCTTTTACTCTCCACTGACAGAATAGCCTGTATTTATAAGCAAATCCACTCAACCCCTTAATGATGACCCAGGATAAACATTTGACATACAGCAGCTTTCAAGGTCTCCTATGTTTAGGCATGAATTGTTCACTTCTATGACTTTTGTATCCAGTCTGAAGGAAAGACAAATGATGCAAGGGAAGATTTACATTATCAGTGGAGGCAGAGGTTATGTCTGTGTTTATCTGATCCTCTTTCATTGTATAACAAATGGTGAGATAACCAGCCTGGTGCACAATGACCATTCAGTTTGAGCCACCCACCCATCTCATTTCCATGTTGACTTTAATTTTAAAATATATTGAAAATCCAGGCCCTTGAATTGCTAGGCTCCTGTGGTTCAGGCAGGCCTGTAGGAAAAGGAGGGCTCCTCATTAGTGTCAAACTTCTCCATCAAGCCTGCAAGTGTATTACCACTTACTCCTCTCTCATTGTACGAGGAGAATTGGTGCTCTATGAGGATGATGTTACTCCGAGCTCAGGTTGACTCTCCATTCTCAGCAGAGCACTGGAAGCCTGGACCAAATCCACCTAACATCAGAAAGGAGTGCAGGGAATGCATATGAGCCCAGAGAATAGGAAAGCCTGCTTTTTTATGTTTCCAGTAAGTTTATAAGAAAAATCAAGTCATCTCATGTGCTATCAGTCTGGCCTGGAAGAAAATTTCATGAGACTAACTGTAGGCCTCCAGGACAATCTGTACCATATTTGAACATGATGCCCTAAGACTGGATTCACTAAGTATACCCTTTGGAACAAACTACTAATTCTTAGATGGTAGGAATTGATCTCTGAAAGAAGAAATGTGTCTTGGCAGTCTGGCTTCTGTATAGTCCTCCATGTGCCAATCATCAAGGTGGCCTCACCCCCAGCTGCAGAAGATCCCTGTGGAACTCATGGAGATGAGGTGGTGGTAAAAGCAGTGGTTGTGGAAGATAAGCTCATGGTGGTGGAACATTGGCGATGGTAGAAGGTAAGATGGCCCCATTATCAAGTCCCAAGCCCTTTTCTGAACTGGATCAACAAATGTAGGGGAAAAGTTTCAGTTCTGGGTCGTATAAAAGAAACACACTCCACCTGGTTGTACTGACTAATCAAAGTGGATGAGGACTCTGAAACATAAAACACAGCAAGTAAATTGGCAAAGAAGACCAGAATTTGGGGTCCCATTGAACTGGTGGTGAGTTTATCATTTTTCCCCTCCAGTATCTCCCATCCTGAACTCAGCACAGCCTGAAAACTTAGAAGTGGGCTCCTGGAAGCAGATTGGGAGAGCTCCAGAAGCTGGTTCAAGTATTGAAAAAAGAGACTCAGAACTCTCAGAACTAGTGTAAAAATTCATCATTTAGTTTTTCTTTTCTCTGTTCCCTCATACCCCAGTCCCCAAGCAATCCCTTAATGGCAGCAACGGAAGCAAAGAAAGCAATAAAGAGCAGAAATCAATGAAATTGAAAACAGAAAAACAATAGAGAAAATAAAAGAAGCCAAAATTTGGTTCCTCACAAATATCATTAAAATTTATAGGCATCTAACAAGATGGAAAGAGAGATAAAGGGGAAGAGAGATTTGAGGTGGGGGAGGGTTCAAATTACCAATACCAAGAATGAAAGAGAAGATACTGGTATAGATCCCACAGACAATAAAAAAAATTATCATGGAATACTACAAAAAACTTTATGCACATACATAAAACAACTTAGAAGAACTTTATTGTTTTCCTTGAGAAGCTCAAACTACTGAAATTCACCAAGGTGAAATAGATAACCTGGATAGGTCTATAACTACTATAACTATTAAAGAAACTGGATTTGAAGTTTAAAGTCTCCTGAAAAGTAAATCTCCAGTCTCAGATGATTTCACTAGTTAATTCTCTCAAACATTTAAAGAAGAAATTAGACCAATTTCTGCACAATCTCTTCCAGAAAGTGAGGATGGAACCTTTCCCAGCTCATCTTATGGGGCCAGCTTTACCCAGATACCAAACAGATACTATTGTTTCATTGATTTCTGCTCTTATTTTTATTACTTCCATTTTCTCTGCTTGCTTTGGGTTCATTTTGGGATTATTTTTCTGTTTTTTTTTTAAGGCAGAAACTTAATAGATTTGAGTCCTCTCTTCTAGCATTATTAAATATGTTAAGGACACAGCTAATGCTACAAGTTTCCCTCTAAACATTGCTTTAATGTGCACCTCACAAAGATAACACACAAAAAGAAAGCTATAGATCCATATCCCTCATGAACAGAGACACAAGAAAACCTCTCTAACAAAACCTCTCTAACCTCTCTAATGAGTCAAATCCAGAAATATAATAAAATAATGTTTTACCATGATCAAGTGTAATCCACCTTATTAACAGTCTAAAGAAGCAAAATCACATTCTTTTCATTTGCCGCAGAAAAACCATGTGACAAAACTCAATGCCCATTCATGACAAAAACTCTCAACAAATTAGAAATTAAAGGGGGCTTCTTCAAACTAATAAATGGCATTTGTAAAAAACTTGCAGCTAACATCATACTCAATTAGGAAAGATTATATGATTTACTCTGAATGTTGGGAACAAGGCAGTGGTGTCCACTCTCACCACTTCTGTTCAGCATTGTACTGGTAGTTCTACCACATGCAGCGAGGCAAAGGAAAGAAATGAGTCTTACATTTGGAAAAGAAGAAGTAAAACTGTCCCTGTTCATAAGTGGCATGTTTTTCTATGAAGAAAATTCCAAAGATTTTACAAAAAAACCCTCCTAGAACCAACAGATGAGTTTAACAAGGTTGCAAGCTATAAGGCAAACGCACAAAAATTTAATTGTATTTTATATGCTGGTAATGCACATTAGAAATCAAACTTTTAAAACAAAACCCACAATTTACAATAGCTCTGAAAAGTGATAGTTTTAGCTATAAGTATAATGAAACATGCACAGGATCTGTTTGCCCAAAACTACAAAATGGTGAGGAAATAAATCAATGAATACCTAAAGAAGGAGAGACATCCTATTTACAAGCTGAAAAATTCAATGTTCTAAAGAGATTAATCTTAAAATTCATCTATAGATTTAACACAACTACGATTAAAATCCTAGCAGGTTTTTTTTGGTAGATATAGAAAAGCTGATTCTAAAATTTACATGGAAAGGCAGAGGAACTTGAACAGTTAGAACAATTTTGAAACTAAAGAATGAGGTTGGAGGAAGCATGCTATCCAATGATAAGACATAAAGCTAGAGAAATCTAGACAGTATGCTACATTGGAGAAGGGACAGGCACATAGATCACTGGAACTCAAGGGAACCCAGAAACAGACCCCTCCCCCCCAAAAAAAACCAGGGCCAACTGATTTTTGACAAAGCTGCAAAAACAATTCAGTGGAGAAGGGAAATTTTCAACAAATGGCATTAAAACAATTGTAGATACACACGCAAAAAAAAAAAAATCCTTACCTAAACCTCATATGTCAAAGAAAAATTAACTCAAAGTGAATCATAGATTTAAATGTAATGTCAAAGATTATAAAGCTTTCAGGAAAAGGGGGAAAAATCATCATAATCTATAGTTGTACAAAGAGTTCTTAAACATGACCAAAAGCAAGATTTATGAAAGAAAAGAATTGATAGATGGACTTTACCAAAATTAAAAATTTGGGGGGCGTCCCTATTGTGGCTCAGCAGTTTAAGAGTCCGACATAGTGTTTGTGAGGATGTGGGTTTGATCCTTGGCCTTGCTCATGGGTAAAGGGTCCAGCGTTGCTGCAAGCTGCAGTGTAGGTTGCAGATTTGTCTCAGATCCAGCATTGCTGGAGCTGGGGTGTAGGCCAGCAGCTGCAACTCTGATTCAACTCCTAGCCTGGGAACTATCATATGCCACAGGTGTGGCCCTAAAAAGAAAAACAAAACAAAACTTGATTTGTGAAAGACACTATTAGGAGAATAAAAAAATCAATACCCATATTAGGAAAATATACTTACAAATTATAGGTCTGAACAAGAATTCGAGTTCAGACTATATGACGACCTCTCAAAACTCAAAAGGAAGAACACAAGCAACCCAGTAGAACGTGGGCAAAAGGATTTCCCATCATTGCTCAGGGGTAACGAACCCAACTAGTATCCATGAGGATGTGGGTTCAATCCCTGGCCTCTCTCAGTGGGTTAAAGATCCAGCATTGCTGTGGCTGTGGCGTAGGCCAGCAGCTGTAGCTCCAATTCAACCCCTAGCCTGGGGACTTCCATATGCCATGGGTGCACCCTAAAAAGACAGAGAAAGGGGGCGGGGGCAAAAGAACACTTCACCAAAGAGAACATAAGGATGACAAGCACATGAAGAGATGCTCATCATCGTCAGTCCTACGGGAGATGCAAATGAAACCCACAACTATATACCACTAAACATCTATTAGAATGGCTGAAATAAAAGAAAAATGCTTACAACACAAAGTGCTGGTGAAGAGGCAGAATAAATGAAAAACTCCCGTACACTGCAGGTGGGAATGCTGAATGCAACATCCACCCTGGAAAACAGTTTGGCAGCTTTCTATAAAGTTAAACACATCCTTACTCTACCACCCAGCAATTTCATGCCTGAGTATCTACCCTAGAGAAAATAAAACTTATGTTTTCAGAAAAACATATACAGGAATATCTGGAACAGCTCCTTTTATAAAAACAACCCATATTGGAAAACAATTAAATGCCCTTCAGTAGGGTAAAAGGGTAAACAAACTGTGGTGCATCCATACAATGGAATACTTTTTCAGCAATAAGAAGTAACAATTTGGATGAATCTCAAAGATATGTGTCAAAGAGTCAAGTCTCAAAAGATTATATACTGTCTGATTTAATTTATATGACAGTTTCAAAAGAACAAATCTATAGTAATGGAGAACAGAGCTAAGGGATATCCTGAAGGAGCTTTTTCGCCAAGGGAACTGTTCTGTATCCTGATTGTGGTGGTGATTATATGTATTGATACAAGTGCTAAAATCCATAGACTTGCACATACATACACACGCACGCACACAAATTTACTGTATCGTGATTAAAAAACGCAATGTAGGAGCAAAACCATGAAGTCTGCCCCCCAGGAAATCCCAGGCCTGCCCTTTTTCTCCTTGCTGCCTTGCTCCCAGCCTCAGGGTGCTATTCTGTTCCCTCCAAGTTTCCCCAGGGCCGGCTGTGGCCCCTCCCCCACCCTCCCCCTGAGGCTCCACACTCTTCCTAGTCAAGAGCAACTATCAAAATCCCCTGGGTCTTGATTTAGTTCCCTCAACACACCAACCAGCAACAACTAATACAAAAGCCATCCTTGATTTCTCCGTTTTTTCCACCTCTGTGTATCCAGTTCATTTGCTGTACTGCCTGTTCTTCTTTCAAAATAGATCCAGAACCTAATCACTGCTGCCTTCCCAGGCCAGGCCATCACAATCCTGGGCCATAACAATTGCAGCTGCCTCCTATCGCATCTCCCTGCTCCCACCTCTTCCCTGCTATTGTCTATTGTCAACACAGCCGTCAGTAATTGTACTAAAGCAAACGTCATTTCTCTACTCAAAAGTCTAAAGTTTTTTCAGTGCATTTAGAAGAGAAGGTCGGGGAGTTCCCGTTGTGGCTCAGCAGTAGTGAACCCAACTGATATCCATAAGGACTCAGGTTTGATCCCTGAGTTCACTCAGTGGGTTAAGTATCTGGAGTTGCCATGAACTGAGGTGTAGGTGGCAGATATGGCTTGGATCCTGCATTGCTGTGGCTGTGGCTGGCAGATAATGCTCTGATTTGACCCCTAGCCTAGGAATTTCCATATGCCATGGGCATGGCTCTAAAAAGACCAAAGGAAAAAAAAAAAAAAGAAGAAGAAGAAGAAGAAGAAGGTCTACTCTGGCCTCCAAGGGCCTTTTGAACCGGCCCTTGCCTGATTCCCAGCTAGTCTCCTCCCAGTCTTCCTCCCATACTGGGTACAAGTCCTTGCTCTTTCTAGACTATGTCAAGCTTATTCCCACTTCAGTGCTGTTTTCTCTGCCTAGAACTAGCTTCTCCCAGATAACTGCATGATTGCTGCTTCAGACAGTTTAAGACTGAGCCCTAAAGTCACTTCCTCAGAGAGAACTTCTTTGACCATTTGCTTTAAACAGCCTCCCTTGTCTTCCTGTCTTTCTCTATCCCCTTAACCTGATTTTATCTTCTCTCAGCACTTAGCCACCTGCATAAGGCTTTATTATACACGCTGACTTCCCATTGTGACAAATCCAAACTCCTCAAGATGCTGTGTGATCTAGTTCCTGCTGTGCACTCTGACATCATAAACCTTTATTTTCCAGGCTCAAGCTCCTCTTGCTGCCCAACCTCTACTCACTCCTCTCCAGCCCCCCTGCCTTTCTTACGTTTCTGAAACATGCAAATCATGCTCTCACCTCAGATCTTTGCACTTGCTTGACCATCTCTATGGAAGGCTATTCTTTTGTGGAGCATCCCAGTGTGCTCTATGCACAAATGCACAAATGTCACTTAATCAGAAAACTTCTTTGAGTATTGAACCTAAAATAGCAAGCTCTTCATCATTTGGTGTCCTCCTTACCCAACTTATTTTTCATAACAATAACTACCTGGTTTGTGTATATACGTATGTATTTGTTATGTTACCTGCCTCTAGGCTGCCAGCTTGGCAGGAACAGGAACCTTGTTTTATTCACTGTTGTATCACTTTGCTCATGCCAATGCCAGTTTGAGAACAGTTGGGTGCAGGGAGGCACCGGGAATACCAGAACCCTGGGGGCCTCTGGCAACTCCGTTGGTCCTTGTCTCTCTCCCCTGTGTGTAAGCTCTATAGGGGCGGCAGCCAAGAGGCAGTGTCTGGCACATAGTGGGTGCCTGGGAATAGTAGTAGAATGACTAAATAAGTGAATAAACGATGGAGGCCTTTGGATTTTTTTTTTGGCAGTTTTAAAGATTTTTCATGTTTTACAACCCACAAGCAAAGAAATGGTATGAATTAGGGGTAAGGGGTACCAAATTTGGAGGCTTTTTCTGACCCCTTCACATTTACCCTGGACTGGTAAACACATTTTGAGGGCCTTCTATTGTTCCTAGGATAATGACAACGCATTTTAATATGGGCTCTACCCCCTGCGCCTTGTTCTGGGCCTCGGCCACACGCAGCTCTTCTCTCATTCCTCCTATGCATATTCCCTCCCCACCCAGCTCCTTTGCCTGTGTGTCTTCCCCTGCCGGGACCACTCTCCCAGCCTCCTAGCCTTCCTGTAATTAACTCTTCCTCACTCTCCTGTGTTAGCTCAAGCCCGGGATGATCACAGTTGTGATTCGACATGTTCATGTGATTACTTAGGGAAGGATCTCACAAAGGGGGAGCAATGGCTGCCTTTGCCCCACTGTTCTCTCTCCTGAAACCCAGCACTGCCTGGCATGAAATTGGCTTTTAAAGGGTTTGTTGAATAAAAACATTGATTAATTATATGTTAGCTAATGACACAAAAGCTACTAACTTTTCAGTGGAGCCCCAATTTCAAGATAAGGCAGTGAAGGCAATTGTTAAAACAAAAGGCAAGGTAACACCTTAAGCTCTTAACCCCTTGGTGCTGTTAGAATATGAACGCTGCTGAGGTGTACAGGGCATGGGATGTGGGTTGGGGGGATTTCTAGCGGCCAAGAAAGGACAGAAGAACTTCAGAAATACTGAGACCTGCCACTCTGAACTGAGCAGGCTTCCTCATGGTTTGAAAGTATAACAGGAGCAAACCTTAAATCCAATAATACATCTGGTACGTAGATTTTAAACTCAAACAATAGGAATAAGAATAGGTTGTTGAAATCAGTCCAGCATAAGGGTATCTTCAAGCAGTCAGCTGTGCTCTGTTGTGAGTCACCTGGCCTCATGTGTGTTTGGCAGAAGGGTTTCCAGGGGCCCAGGTGCCACGCCTTGTCAAGATGGTGTGTGAGTCGACCCTCAGGTGGGGGACCAGGGACACTGGTCTGGTCACCTTCAATGCACCACTCTAGCTGGAAACTCCCAGAGTTTATACCCATGGTTTCTGTTAGTCCAAGCTTCAATCTTCTCCCTTACCTAGCCTTTGCTAGAAAGGCTGAATCAGTGTTTGCCAACCCTGCTGCTCACTGGTATCACCTGGGGAGATTTAAAAATTCTGATGCCTAATCCCTGACTGTGACCAATTAAATTAAATTAGGATGTCTGGGGTAGGGTCCAGGCATCAGTATTTTTTTTTTTGTCTTTTTGCTATTTCTTTGGGCCGCTCCCGCAGCATATGGAGGTTCCCAGGCTAGGGGTCCAATCACAGCCATCGCCACTGGCCTATGCCAGAGCCACAGCAACGCGGGATCCGAGCCGCATCTGCAATCTACACCACAGCTGACGGCAACGCCGGATCATCAACCCACTGAGCAAGGGCAGGGACCGAACCCGCAACCTCATGGTTCCTAGTCAGATTCGTTAACCATTGCGCCACGACGGAAACTCCCCAGGCATCAGTATTTTGAAGAAGTTCCCTAGATAGTTCTGGAGTGCAGCCAGAGCTGACAGTCACAGGAATACATCAGCACAACATGCTGATTTCTTTTTTCTTCTTTCCTGTTGCTCATTCTGGTGCTCAGATGGGCTAAATGGTACTGGTGTGTGTATGATGGGTAGGCTTCTGTGATGGCTGCCAATGGTCCTGCCTCCTGCTGTTCCTGCCCTTGTATAACCCCTGCCCCTTGAGGCCTGGACTTGAACTCAGATCAGCCTAACCAACCAGAGGGAAATGGCCAACACACTCAGGATGGAGGAGGTGAAATGAAAAGTTCTGCCTAACCCACAGACTTAGGGATCATGGCCTTCACCACCTCGGGTCTCCCTCCTCACCCTCCCCACAGCTCTGGTTCAGGGGTTTTCAGCCACTTGGTGCTCTAAGCATCCTCAACAGACCCTTTCTTCAAGGTTCCTGGTTCTGCCCTCCTCCTCCTCTCTTTCATCTTCTCCTTACTTTGGCCACCAGGTCTGAACTAGGAGTTGGCATCATGGCCCTTCTCCCTCCCAGCTAGAGGAAATTCTCCTCTCAAAGTAGAGCCAGCCAGGACAGCGTTCTGCACAGTGCAGCCATAAGAAGCTACTTATCTGGATCATTATTACATTCATTACTACGGTGTGAACTCAAGCACCAGGGCCAAGGTCTGGTTGGCTATCCCGGTTCTGGCAGTAGGCTGCTCTGACAGAGCCAGTGTGTCATCTCTGAGAGGGGAGATCAAAACCCAAGGCTTCCTGACCATGGAGACTCCTGGCACTTCCTCAGAGAGATGTGGACTGCCAGGCCAATCAGTTCCTGCCCCCTTAAAATTCCCCTCAGCGTCAGAGGAGCTGCTCTGAGGATTCTAGCCATGTCCCCAGCTCCCCCCATCCCAGAGGTGCCAGCAGCTCTTTTGTTGGTTTGGTTCTCCACTTAGATCATTGAAGCAATTTCAGATCCAACTGGGCAGCACTCAGCATTTCACTTATGTCTTGGCAAGGTTACCATGTTATTACTTAACTGTGCTGCTGCTACTCAATAAGTGGGAACTGATTGAAATAACCACAGGAGTTTCTGGATTCCCCTAATTTTAGCACAGAGTTAAAGCTCACTCCCACAGTTGGAAGTTAAAATAGGCTGCCAGCCCACAGAAATGCCCACCCACCACACCTAATTGTCACACCACTGATGCCTGTCATGGAAGGAGACGTGGAAGCCTGCAGAACATCCTTAGAAGTGAGGTTCTTCTCCTTGGCAGATGTCTGAGGTCATTTTGGCCAGGCTTAATTTCCCTTAGACCCTTTGCCTGTGGCACTTTGCATGACTGCTTTAGGTAATCCTGTTCCTCCCTGATTTGTTTAACAGGCAATCCAAGCACAGAGTACACATTAGAGCAATGGAAGAGAACAGAAACTTCTGTTTGGGGGTGCCTCTTTAAATGACTCATTCCTGGAGTCCAGATGTGTTAAGAGCAATGACTCTGAGCAATCAAGATAATTTGGAAAGCAGAAAAATGATATTTAATTGAGGCTAACTTGCTTTCTCTTGGTGTCAAAGCAATCAACCACATCCCAAATGCCACAGCTTGAAGAAAAATTTGGAGTCAGTGGCTTCTTGTGTAACTCCCCTGAACCCTATCCAGTTCTTTTTGTATTTTACTATGGAAAACTATGTTTGAGTAGAATTTTGAAGAAATTCTATGAGAAGTTATAGTGTGCCTGCTGCTGAGTATTTCCCATCACTGGTCAATTAACTGTTCTCTTGCTCCTAACTTAAGTCATCATCTGCTCCTAACATCTCAGCACAGTGGAATTGATCAGACTGTCAAGGGAAAAATAAAAGAAGAGAATGGGGAGTTTTTCCAGAGTTCTGTCAAGTCTTCTCTGCCAGCCTTGGTCATTCCTTTTACTCTCCCCATTGCCGTGACCGCCGTCTTCCCCTCATCCTCATGGCCTCACAGGGGGACTGTGAGGGAGCCTCCAAACATCCGTTTTGATTATCAGTGCCACATCAATCATCTTTAAGGATTTCTTTCCCTATGCCACTCTTCTGCCTAAAAATGTTCAGTGATTTCCTGTTGCTTGTAGGATCAAGTCCAAAAAGGTGTCCAGTGAATTAACTGGTACCTCATGACATGCTGCCCTTAGGTGCCATCATCTCATTCGTGAAAACTCTTTCTAGTCAGAGTCATTATTTCCTTAACACACGCATTCAAACCTACCTCCTCACCTCTGTCAACCTTTTCTCCTTCTGTCCACCTTGCTCAGTCCCATCCAGTTTTCCTACAGTCCAGAGCTCAGCTCACCTCTGTGCTCCTGCACAGGGCCTTTCCTGATTATTCTCAACATAATTAGGAAAGTGATCTTCCCACTTTTGGATTTCCACAAGGGCTTTTGGTACAATTATTATGCAGGTACTTAAAAAAACCCAGCAAAAACTAGATTCCTAAAGTATCCTAACGGTTGTAACTATTTGCTAAATGATTTTTTTTTTCAGAATCCATATTTTGAGCATCCAAAATGGGTAGAAGTTGGAATTCCTGTCATGGCTCAGCAGAAACGAATCTGACTAGGATCCGTAAGGAGGCAGGTTTGATCCCTGGCCTCGCTCAGTAGGTTAAGGATCTGGTGTTGCTGTGGCTGTGGTGCAGGCTGGCACCTATAGCTCGGATTTTACCCCTAGCCTGGGAACCTCCATATGCCGCAAGTGTGGCCCTAAAAAAACAATAATAACAACAAAAAAATGGGTAGAAGTCTATGGATCCAAGAAAAGACAAGGGAGACACAAAAGAATGGACGGTTTTGTCTACAGCATGATGCTTTCATTGTTAGCTGGCTAAAATCTATCAAAATTCCTACTTTGGGAATTGCTATGTGAACAAGGTCTGTGGTATTGAGACCACTTGCACATGGAGTCACAGTTCTTGCCTTTCAGGAAACTATCCTGGTAAAAAAGAGACTTGGACTGGTTCACTTTTTCCTAACGCTGTAAGGAAATCAAGTCCATGACCATACTTAGTCACACATTTACTGAATCAGGCCAAGCTTAGAACTAAACGATGAAAATGAAAATTAATCAGGGAGTCCCCTGGGTCTCACATATGGCAGTTTTGAATTTTTTTTTTTCACTATCATAATTGTTTTTCTTACTCATTTTCTTTGGTTGAATACACAACTGTAAAAAAAAAAAAAGAAAAAGTGGGGGCAGCAGAAGTGATGGAAATGAATAAACCCATGGAAACTGTGGACTATCTACAGAGATAAAATGAGGCAGGAAGGAAACAAAAGCAATTTCAGTATCTCTGTGCGAGGCATGCAGACCTTTGCTTGCCAAGACCCTGGATCAAGCTGTCTGACTAGGTGGCAGGTGCTTCCTCAACTCGCACAGAAAACACAAGCTGTGGGCCTCTCATACTGTTGAGGCTAGTTATATCTGGCACATAAACACTGTGCCCTGCGCCCCCTTTCTGTCCCTCCCAGAAGACATAAATATGACCAAGTAGCGGAGAAAAGAGTCAGAGAGAAGGCCTTGTGCCTTTTCTTAATTCATGAGGATTTAAGGTAAAAGCCCTTCTTGACATTATAAAGTAGGATTATATCCCCTTTACTGAATTTTTGGTTGAGAAACCAAATCACAATAGAACATAGCAATCATAGGGAATTCTGTGCCCCCGAGTATCTTTCACCTTGGTGGAACATAACCACTTTTAACGCATAGAAATCTTTTCACACTGATTAACAAATAGCATTGTGTGACTCAAGTCAGATTTTAAAAACTTGTTCAGCACCTTTCATTAAAAATTAAAAACTGTGTAAGACTCTTGCTCCAGGAAACTGTATTTGACATTTTAATAGTATTGCCTTAGCAAGAGCAGAGAACATCCAAGAACTTAGATTCACAGACGGTAAATCAAGAATTCATCCAAAACAGAGTGCCTTCTTCTGAGCCATGGGTGGTGGGGTTTATCTGATTTGTCAATGTATTGTCTACACTTGACATACAAATTCCCATTAAAAGCTAAACAATTGCTCAATTTTTTAATCAAGCTGAGTTCTCTAAAATGCTTTTTAGAAGAGATGATCAGGAGAGGACAAGAAAGTAACCATTAATGACTAATCACCTGTAAGAGCTGGGGTAACTGATATTGGAAGTGAGGGACTTCAGGGCCCTGGGGACCTTTCAGACTCAGGTTCCTTTAATTGTTGGAAATGGTCCTCTGGAAGGGACACAATGAGTTAATGTACTGCCAGCTGGTAGTTTACTCTTGTACAGGAAGGCTGCTTTCCTTACATACAATTCTTTGTTGTGTTGTGCTAAAGAGAAATAAATATATAAAAGCCTAAAAGCAAGCCTTCAGTTCTTTATATCTGCCAGAATTGTCAGTACAGTGTGCCTTGAGAATATACCCACCACGCTTGCATTGCACAATTGCTGTGCAGGAAGAAACTGTGCTATCATAACTGCCCCATACACTTTAGAGTTTATAAAGATCTTGCATATATGTTTTCTCAGCTGAACCTCACAGCATCAGTGGGAGGCACAGCAGGCAGATATTATTATCTCTTGAGAGGGAGTGACCATGCTGCTGCAGCATATGGGCAGCTTTGGCTTTAGGAAGCCTGAGTCTATTGTGTTGTATTTTCAAGTAGTATTTTATATTGAACAAGGATGTTTATTGCAGCAGTGTTTATAGCCAGGAAAAATTGGGACCGACCACAATGTTTGTTAGTAGAGGACAGATTAAACTACAGTACCAGCCTAAAGTGGAATACTACATAGCCATGAGGAATTTTGACGTAGAGGTATCAGAAGTAAATTCACTTATGTTGAAGGATATTTACTAATGAAGAAAATTATTCAGAATATATTTGTCAGTAAACAATGCAAGATGATCCTTTTGTGATAAGAAAAAATGTGCATGGTAAAATAATGCTCATCTTTATGTTCTAAGCATATGCATAATATTTGTTTTCTTTCTCAGGCTTATCTATCACTTCCAATTTTGATGTCAGTTAACATTAACAATGTGCTAGTTAATATTTACAACCAGATTAGCTTATATCATAATAATTAATGGAACAGGTGTAGCTCAACCCCTGGGCTTCACGGGTAAAGTGGTCCCCATGCATATGTGTGTATTGGCCAAAGGTCCTAGCAAGGTCCTGAGTTCAGTCAGGTGATGGAAATGCAGAGCATGGTGGATTAAGGCACAGTTTACAGTGGTGTGAAGCGGGTAAGGGGAACAAGGAGGGTGACAAGACAACAGGAAAAGTGGGAAGCCATGAGCACCCTTAGGACTAATGGACCAGAGGAGGAAATATTTATCAGAGTCCAGGGCGAGGTCTGTGGAGGAGGGGCCCTCGGTGGAAGCTGCACTGATGCAGGGTCACAGCACTTGTCAGACAGCAGTGAAGCAGGGAAGGAACGCTCTGATCCCTTTCTCTTGCTTTTTTTTTTTCCTCCCTCCCTGCTGACGCCTTCCATGATTATGCCAAACCCAAAGCCTTCCAGCAAGGCAGTCCTGCTAAACTTCTGGTGCACAGAAGAGGGCAGAGAGGGGCAGGAAAGGAAGCACCTGTTGCAGTGAGGGATTTGACTTTTCTGCCTGTAATCAGAGCCTCAAAAGCATGAAAATGGGATCATAGTTCACCTGGCCCAAGGGAGCACAGAAATCCTTTGTAGAATGTTGTATACAGAGATAAAATTGTGTGCTCCCAGATGCCAATAAGAGCATCTCTGCTGCCTGGGGGAAAAAGGGTCTTTCAGGGAAAGGAAGACCCTAGTCATCCCATTCTAGCTACTTCCTGGTGTCTTATGTCTGCCCCCATGCCCTCTTCCACTTCAGTGTCTTCTTCACCAGCCCCAGATGAGAGCAGAACAAGAGTAACAGGGGAAGCTCATGTTTAATGTGTTTGCTGAGCACTTCATGTGACTAACTCATGCAGCCTCTCAACAACCCTGTGAAGGAAGGAACACTCTTTACCACTCTACCTAGCAGCTAAGACCATGGAAAATGGAGCTAGACAACTGGGCTTTGAATGCTGCTTCTGCCACTTCCCAGCCATGTGAGTCTGTTTTCCCACCTGTAAAATGGGGTCAATAATAGTGTCTAACTCACAGGGTCATTATGAAGAATAAAAGAATAAACATGAGTAAAGTGTTCTGAATCAGGTTTTACACATAGCAAACAGTCAATCACTGTTAGTGGTTATTGTCTTTAATTTCCACAGAAGGAAACTGAGGTACAGAGATGTTAAGGTAGCTGCCTCACATAGCTGATGAGCACACAGCTGATAAGCAGCAGAGCTGGGACTCTAACCAGGAAGTAGAGTTCAGTGTTACATAAAAGGGCCCAATCTTTGCCTCCTTGATACTTGGAAGGGGGTGGGATAACCTTCTCAGGTTTGAAGTTGATACACTCTCTGCCTAAGATGCAAAACAGGTCTCACATTTTGGAAGCCTCTCCCCATTGTGCAGGTAACAATTTGCAGTAATCTAGCCCATCCTTCAAATCTTACTTCCCTGAAGGTCACTTCCTGTGGGTGCATAGTTCCCCAGCAGTAGGCAGCTGGCAGATCGTGGCAGCTGAGTAGCTGCTTTGGTCTCATATTCCTTGAGATCAGACAGAATGGAGAGCAGAATTATGGGTATTTGGTGGCCCAGGTGAGCCCTCAGTTTCCAAAAGGTACATACAACATGGAGAGCCACGGAAATTGTGTGCTCCAGCTCAACTGCCTACTCTGGGCCAAGGGAGAGCATGGAGGGTAACAAGCACATTGCTATCATTAGTTTACCTACTAACCTGAGAAAGGTCAGGAGCAGTCTCCTGGCTCAGGTAATGAGGAAAAGCCAGCACAAAATATTGAGGCAACTGACTGAGCTCACACTGGAATTCACGAATTCTTTAAGCCTGGTCCACAGTACAACCCCTCCTGCTCTCTATTTCATTTCTTGGAAACTAGCTTACCTGCATCTCTCTCTTGGCTTCCCCTTAGACAGTGGCTTGATAACTAAATTTTTTTTGTCAGTCTCATCTTTCATTTTACAGTGAAATATGATCAATTACAACCTATGACAGAACATGCTTAAAGCTATGCCACTAGTGAGTCAAAAGGCCCCAGGGTGATGTCCAAGGGTTGTTGAAAACACAACAATCAAATGACCATTCAGCAAATCTTTTTTTCTTGACTTCATGTTCAAGGTACATTGAAATAATATGAATGCAATAACTTATCCTCAATTTTACAGATGCCTAGTAGCCAAAGTAAAAGGAGATTGCCTAGTATTCATAAAAAAAGCAATTCCTCAAAAAAAAAAACATCATGCACAGAAGAAAAGTTTGCATAGTGTTGATGGGTACTTCATTTTCTTATCTTCGTATAGTTGCTTTCAGGAAAGGCATTATTTAGTCAATGACAGCAGTTCTTTACTTGAGACTGAGTTAGGTCATTGATACTGCCTTTCAGAGCCCTGGCTAGAGTGTGGCATCCAGCCTGACGAGAAGAAGCAGCAATACAGAAGTGTTTCTAGACTTAGTTTCTTCATCTGTGAAATTGAGGGGTTGGCCTATCCTTAGGTAATTTCTAAAAATCCCTTCATGCTACAGAGCTTTTTTTTTTTTTTTTCTCAAGAATTCTAGGCCTCTAGATATGTGCTGAGCTGTGTTTTGAGTTTTTTAATTAAGAAAATGTGCTTAGCATGTGGGGGCATCAAGAGCTGAATAGCATTTCTTAGGTGGCAGTAGGTGGATGCAACTTTTTGTGGGTTCATAGGATGATTTTCTGGTGATTAGAAGTGTGCCTTCCTTGTGGGGAAGTACTTCTCAGGCACATGGCTTAAAGAGCTGACAATCCCTTTTTTGAATTAAAAACAGGCACCTCATCCTCTGAGCAGATGCAGCCTGTGCCAGCACTCTGGTTGGTGAATGAAGCCCCACCTATTCCTCAGATAAGACCCTGTGCAGGGTACTGCCTGAACAGCCTACCTGAACGCCAGCAGATAAGCATCACATTCATGAATAGCTAAGCAGAAACATGATTTTTTTGTGTGTGTTCTCCAGACTACTTTTTTTACTTAAAAATAAGCAAGAAAATAAGAAAACAAACAAGCAAAACGAAAAACAAAACCTTTTGTGCTTATATAAGTGACAATACTCAAATTACAATGCTTGACCTCTCACTTACAGAAAAGGCATATTTTGTGAATAGGTCTGGGAGTGTCTTAGCCTGGATTCTGTCAGAAAGCAGAGCCTCAGAAAAGAGGGTGAGGCATGTGGTTTATTTGGGAAACAGAGGCACCAGGAATGGGAAATTAAGAGATGTCAAACAAGACTGAAGGAAAGCCAGTCCCAGATACTCTATGAACCTTGTCCCTGGTATGGTCAAATGGGGCTCCATCCTGCGAGGACCTTTTAGGACTATACTCTCAAGTAACAAAAAAGGCCCCCGGCACCAATCAGTCAAGGAATGCCCATGGGATGTTAACTCCTCAAATATCCAAGTGTGCATATATGTAGGGATGGTTAAGTCCATGGTGATGCTGGCAGAAGCACTGGGTCGAGGAAGGCAAACCCATATCTCTTTCTGGTACTAACTCACTGCTTAGAGGATAGAAATGTATCTGGTAGAAAGAAACCTGACAGCAAGTGACTGGCTGATCTCCTTCGGGGAATGCATGTTCTATGGAGCTTTCCATGTCAGTCTCTCTGTGACAGGAAGACATTCAGTACATGGTGCTAGACTGGTCTTGGTGAGATGGCACTCATGCTGTTGGGGCCATGCTGACTCTATCCGTGCCCCATGTCTCCTCTGTCATGCAAGTCCTGGCATAGTTCCTGGGAGAGGCTGGCTGGCATCCTCTGGACATCCTGTCCACCCAGTGGTTCAGTGCTGTCCTTGAAGGGGAGGAACTCTGGTTGGCCTGGATATGAGACAGAGATCTGGGTGCTGTGTGCCCCATACCATCGTTCTGTCTACATGATTTTCTCCATACTTTCTTATCTCTTTGATTCTGAGGCTGAGTCATAATAGGCCATGTCGCTTCTCACTTGTTTGGAGACACCGGCTCTTCCAATTACCCTGAAGCTGTCATATTGTGAAAAAGTCCTAGCCAAATGATAAGGCCAGGTGTTGATGTTCCAGTCAACAATCCTCACTGAGCCCAGCCTTCAAGTCACCCAGCCCAGGCACTAGAAATAGGTGAAGATGACTCCATAAGAGTCTAGTCCAGCTTGAGTCAGTTTCTGCCCTTTGAGTTTCCCCTTTGGGCATTAGGACTTAATTCTGTTATGGAACCCCGAGTTAGAAAAGCTGGAAGAAAGCATGAATTAGAGACAAGACTTTCTTTGTGTTTCCTGCCCAAATTCCTGACCCACATAATCTGTGAGCACAATAACATGGGTGTTGTTTTAGATCATTAAGTTTTAGGATAGTTTGTTATGCAGCCATAGAAAACTGAAATAAGGTACAAGATTTAATATCCTGTCCTTTTACCTCAAAGAGTTGTACCAGCTTCAGATTACTGGACTCCTAAAAATGTCACTGATGGAGCAGGTTGTGGAATCTTCATGGAGTTTCATTTCTCTGACACACACAACTTGCTATTTCTGTTTACCAGGTTAAATCTGCAACATCATCGCAAATTACAACATCATCAATACAGTGTTCTAGCATGCCTGTGGAATAGCAAAGATAATTAAGATCCCTGCAGACTATTTTGTGACATTGCACAAGGGGCTTCATATAGCCCTAAGCAAGACTATGAATGCGTACTGATGTCCTTCCCACTTAAATGAGACCTGCTTTTGATCCAGTTTATTGATGAGAGGTTGAAAAGAACATATTCACCAGATCAATAGAAACATATGGAGTGCCAGAGGCTGTCTTGATCTCTTTTAGTAGAGATATCATATCTAGCTCAGCAACTGAAACTAAGGCTACTACTTTGTTAGGTTTGTGGTAGTCCACTATAACCCAACATGATCTACTTTTTCAAGGACCATATAGATGAATTATATACAGATATGATGGAGAATATCATGCTTATATTCTTTGTCTTTGATGGTGGCACCAATTCTCTTTAGGATGTAGTGCTGACTTGGGTTTATTCTGGCTGGTGGCATTAGCATTGGATAGTTTTTGGATACTTAGTCTCCACTTGGCCCTTCCTATTCTAATGGCTCTTATTCCATAGGGACCAATGGGAGGATTTTGCCAGCTATCTTATCAATCCAAATTATGTACTCGAGGAATGGGGAGATTACCACAAGATGGATCTATGGATTTATCTACTTTGAGATGTGTTTGTGCCAGCTTTCAATTTTTAAAATCTAGTTGTACAAGTTAAGTACCACTCTTTTCATCTGTCCTATCACTGGGAACACTCTGGCCTTTTAGCCAGATACCTGAGGGCCAAAGCATATTCCAAACTTTTTGCCCATGTAGTAATCACATATACCTTCTACTTTCACTTAAGAATTGCCACTGGCCTCTGACATTCCAGAATGCTATCATCCTGGTTGATGTTAAGGAGCCTAGATACATGGAAACATCTCTTCCTATCAATCCCAGTTTATAGGAAATAGCCACTATTGGGGTTTCTCAAAAGATGCCACTGCTTTCTTCATCAGTGCATTACTTATTGCTTAGCCAATGGAATGTCATCTGGGACTTCCTAGAGAAAACAGACAGATGAAGTGTTCTCTAATCTCACTAATAAATCCATCTTAACATTTCTGTTCCCCCTTGACCCTTCCTTGATAGTCTGTCAAGGTCATTCTAGCAACTCTGCCTTATTTACTGTGATCTATTGCTGTATCCAAGCTTCAAAGAATCATACCAGCAGTGTGTTACTGCTGGATCCTGATGTTTTTGCCAGGATGTTAAATACTAAATAAAGGAAAAATTCTCCTATATTTGAATTCTTCCTATCCATCTTTATATTAAGGTCTTCTTTGTCCAACTCTCTCAAGATGCACTTCCATGTATCTTTTCCTGGTTTCTGCGAGTGTCTATTTACCGGGTCTTGCAAGTCTTTTGGTATACACAGAGTAGGCATTGTATTTCCTGAGTCAGGTTGTGCTGAGACCTGACTCCAGTGACTGGGAATGACAGGATGGTAAGGTCAGATCCTGAGGACAAACATCTGTTTGTAAAGAAACTGCCTCAGATGAGGCCTTGGAAGTGTTTCCACGTAAGGGGAGTCTTCAGTTTTTTCTTTGTGTCCAGAGCAGATGGCAAGATCTATTTTTCCTCATCTGTTACTTGTTCCCTATTTCCTCTATTTCTGCCTTCTTTTAGTTTTAGTGTTGCTTATGATTTCCTTTGATCTCCTTTACTACCTTCTTAGTTAAAACTCATTGTTCCGTTACACTGTACTTCACACATAGTTTAGGAACTTAATAAAAAAAAACCCATCCATTTCTCCCTTTTCAGGCTTTGTGCTATTTTTGTCATGCATTTCCTTTATATCTATTATAGCCTTACTTTACATTGTTTTGGTTTTTTAAATAGTCAGTTATCTTTTAGAGAGATCTAATGAATTTTCAAAAATCTTACATACTTACCTATGTTACAACCACTTCCAGTTCTTTTCATTCCTTTATGTACTACAGATTTCCCTCTAGTATCATTTTTCCTTCTCTATGAACAACTTTCTTTAGCATTTCCGATAGCATGAATCTGCCAGTGATAAATTCCCCTTTTGTATGTCTAAAAAGTCTTTATTGTGTCCTCATTTCTGAAAGGTATTTTCACAGGGTATAGAATTCTAGGTTGACAGGCTTTTATCTTTAACAATATTGCTTATCTTATCTTGCATTGTTTCCAATGAGAAACTGTTGTCATCCCTTTGTTGTTATTATTCCTCTGTACACAATATATCTTTTCCCTATGACTACTTTTAAGCTTTTTTCTTTATCATTGGTTTGAACAATTTGTTTATGATGTTTCTGTTTTAGTTTTCTTTATGTTTCCCATTCTTGGGCTCAAGTTCTTTTTCTATCCCCCTATTTACTCTCTTTGTATACACCCCAATTACGTGAATATTGAACTGCTTTAACTTGTTCCAAAGATTAGTGAGTCTCCATTTTTTTAATTCCTTTTTCTCTGTGTGTTTAATTGGGTATAGTGTCTACTGCTTTTTCTTAAATTTCTTTGAAGGTATTTTCTTTGCAATATCTAATTTGTGGTTAAATCCATTCACTATAATTTTTATCTCAGAAATTGCAGTTTTCGTCACTAGAGTTCATTTTAGGTCTTTTAAATATCTTCCATGTTGTACTTCACTAGCTGAATAGCGTTTTAATATTTGTTTGAATGGTCCTTGTCTATTAATTCTAACATCTGTGTCAGTTCTGGTTGGTTTTGATTGGTTATTTCTCCTTATCAATGGTCATATTTTCCTACCTACTTGTGTAACTGCTCATTTTTACTGTATGCCATACTTTGTGAATTTTCCTTTACTGGGTACTGCTATTTTTGTATTTCTATAAATATTCTTGAGTTTTGTTCTGGGATGCAGTTAAATTGCTTGTAAACTGTTTGCTCCTTTTGGGTCTTATTTTTAAGATTTGTTAGGTGGAACCAGAACTCTGTTTAGTCTAGGGTGAATTATTTTTCAGTACTGGGAAAAGAGCCTTCTGAGTATTCTACCCAGTGCCCCATGAATTATGAGGCTTTTCAGTATGGCTGGTGGAAACAGGCATTATTCATGGTCCTGCTCCCTCTAATTTTTTGGGGGTGATACCCTCCTTATTGGGAAGCTTCCTCACATGTATTCCTTGATCAGTACTCTGGGAAATAGTCAAGGAGGGTACTCTGCAGATTTCTCATATCGTTAGTCTCTGCAGCAATATTCTCTTGAATAGTCTGTCCTGCAAACTTTGGTTGTCTTGGTCTCCAGGAAGTCTACTTCTCTCAGGAGGTTCACTGGACTCTTATGTCTGGATTCTCCTTCCCTGAACAGGGGCCTGTAAACATTCTCCAGGCAGTAAGATTTTGTAGGGCTATTTTATTTTTGTTTTGTTTTATTTTATTTTCTTGCTTTTCAGGGCTGTACCTGTAGCATATGGAAGTTCCTGGGCTAGGGGTTGAATCAGAACTGCAGCTGCTGGCCTATGTCATAGCCGCAACAATGAATGATCTGAGCCATGTCTGTGACCTACACCACAGCTCATGGCAATGCCGGATCCTTAACCCACTGAATGAGGCCAGGGATTAAATCTGCATCCTCATGGTTACTAGTTGGGTTCATAACCCACTGAGTCACAATGGGAGCTCCAGTAGGACTTATTTTATGCGGACAGTTGTTTGTTTCCCATCTCTTGGGAATCACTGTTTTCTGTTGCCTGATATGCGTTATCTTAAAAACTGTTGTTGTACTTATTCTTTTCATTATTTTGGTTGTTCCAGGCAGGAGGAGAAGTCTGGTCTCTATATTCCTTCTTAGCCAGTAGTAGAATATCCCTATCTTTCAAATATCCAACAGTGCATTTGACCTTTCATTTGGAGAATATTTGCAAAGACCTTGAGTACAGAAACCAAGCTGAATTAATCTTTGTAACCCTGGAAGACTGACTCAGGATTTTATATACAGTAGATTATTGGTAAATGGTTGGTGTATGGAATTGCAGTAGGACAAGCAGGTGAAATTTTCCCAATGGGCTGTTTTTGCCTTATTTAAGGAGATACCTAAATGTTCAATAATGAAAACTTTTAAAAGAAGTAGTGATCTTTCTATTATAGGAAGTGTTCAAGGAGAGTGAGGGTGCTAATTTTCTGGGAATGAGCATTTCCGTATGGTCCATATAGTTCAAATCATGTAACATGATTCCAATTTTCCATGAATACTTCTCAGTCTTAATCTTTGCCAAATGTAAGATATTACAAAAATAATTATCAAGGACTCTTTTTCTAGATTAATTATTAATTACTTGTGAATAACTCTCTCTAGATTAATTATAAAAAGGATATTCCCACTCTGAATTTTTCTACAACTATTATCTACGGAACATCAGATAACAAGGAAGACTGGACACTATTATCCCCAATAGACTGATTGAGAGTTGAAAATATATGGGACCTTAGGGGGTTTGTTTTAAGTTAAGCAGCCAACTATGCAACCAAGCCAAGAAACAGGGCCCTAAATACACAACAGCACCATTTCCCTTTGGCAGTGCTGCCTCAGAATACCAAAAGAGGCTAAAGCGTCCAATTCTTTAATTTTTTTAATGTGGGTTTCAAAAGTAGGCAGGAACAAAGATAGTGGAACAACTGTAGGATTCAGATAACATGGCATGTGTTTCCGCCATAGAAAGTAAGACTGAAATTGGAGTTGTTGTGCCGCAGAAGTTAAACAATAAGAAAATGGAGTAGAGATCCCCAAGGCCCAGATGATCTGAAGAATCTAGGCAAGCATTGAATTGAATCAGACAAGCAGGGGTTCAGGTGAGCTAGACAGTTTTCAAAGTAAGTAAAACACATCTAGTAATACAACCTCTCTTCAGATAACAGTTTTTGGATAAAGGAATTTTAGATAATCAGTGTTTTGCAACATAAACAAACACAAGGGACATGAAACAGGAGAAACTAATTGCCAAGATTCAAGTAACAAGGAAGCTGGTATCTATAGCCACATTCTGTTTGGCTTTGGAGGATTAAATTTCCAGAAATCACCAAGGTAGGGTAGTGAACAGGATAAAAATGTTGGGCAATTAAATAACCTCTCTAGCCTATGTAATGACAAAATAGTATTGTAATTTATGAATGCCTAAGGAAGGCAGGATAAAGACCATCAAGGGTTAGACTGGAGCATCTTGCTCATTAATGGAGAAGCAGGAAGACAGGAAAGAGGGGGAAGGGAGGAAGGGGCAAAGGGCTTTGTCAGGGGGTCAGAATGAGCATTTAGGCTTCATTCACAGCACAATGGAAACAGGAAGAACTAAAGGACAAAACAAGCATGGACTATAGGGCAGGAACAGCAGACCTGGTTAAGAATAGTGGGCTCCTCCATCACCACCACTGTCAACTCTCCTGCTGTATCTTCGAGATCCAAAGCCCCACCACCACCCAGCAGAGAACCCTGTTACTCCAGAACTAGTGATGCAGAGGCAGGGCCTGGAAGCAGGGAGCAAAGAGGATAAAAGGATCAATAAAGCATGGGGAAGAAGGAGGTTCATCCAAGAGGAAAAAGGGATGGCTCCTTGGTCAAACTGGAGAGGGGAGGACAATGGATGGGGTGGAGGCTCCAGTTCTGACTTCTCTTACAACAAGGGTTCTCCCATGGGTTCTCCCAGCAGGAAAACGTGAGAAAAAGTGTTGTTGTTGTGAGAAGAGTGAAAAAAGTTGCTGTGAGAAAAGTGTTCCCTTTTTTAATTGCCTTTCCAAATTCTGAATAAGTCTAGAGAAAGCCGCAGTTTGGAGTCAGTTTTCCTTTAACACCTCTCCATCACTGCTTAATCTCCTCCCACCCATCCCAAACTCCTGCCCTCTTTCCTTAACAAAGAGTGAATAGACCTCAGTTTCTGAGCCCTGGATGCCAACTGTAGTTAGCTGGAATTCCATCACAATGCTTGGTGTTTACAGCATTTCTATTGATGACAAGTGATCTGGTTTTAAATTTATAGTAGTGTATTTTTTCTTAATGAAATTTGAAAAATTTTTTTATTGTGCAATTAAAGCTGTTTGATTTGAAACTATTTATCAAATGAGATTTGTCACTGATATAAATGTTAAGAAAATGACAGGGTGATATGGTAGAACTAAATCTGGTCTGAAAATCAGAACTCTGCTGTGGACTCCTATTGGGATTTTTGGGTCAAAGTGACTTTATTTTCATTGTATCAATTAAAGACATAGCTCCTAGCCAGAACCTAGCAGGAGATGTTCAACGTTTTAATGTATTTAATTATTAACTTTCTAGTCAAAGGTAAAGAAATAAGGTGTTTTAGTGAATCTGTGCCACCCAAACACACATATAAATTTAGAAATAGTGATATGTCATGTGAAGACCCCACCCTTGAAGGGGTTCCGGGATGCCAACCACTGGAGGAGATTATTTCAAAGGGATCTTATTCTAGAATGCTGTGCCAAGCATTTAATCTGAGGGCCAGCAAAGGCAGTGATCTGATAGGGAGGATGAGTGATACATTATCACGTTAAAATCTCATTTTCTTTATCTCTACCCCACTATCAAGTAGGTAGCCTGGAATGAATCTACTTGAAACAGAGGTCGGGTACCAAGCATAACCATTTCACTTATCACCTAAATCATCCAAAGCTTTACACCAGCTTTTTTGAAGGTCAAAGGAATTGAGAATTTAACTAGATAGGCAAGGGAAACAAGCTGGTTGGCTTTTATTGGCCTACATTAGGCCCTGAAGGGAGAGACTCGCCCACTGCCCACTTCCCTGAAGCCTTCTCCCATTTGGCTTGCCCAAAGCATTTTCTGTCTGTAGAACCTGGTTGAGAGCACCACTTCTCTGTATTCCAGAGGAAACAGCAGAGGTTAGGATAGGTGCTTTAGAGAGTGACAATCTGGGTTCAAATTCAACTCCCCCAGGGAGCCTCTGTTTTACTTAAATTTCCACATTTATCTAGCATAATAACTCAATGAAGTAGGTTCAATTTGAGGGCAGTTGCTATTACTACAAAACTTTTGTGCGAATTAGAAATGGACACATCCCCTTCTCTAAGCCAAGACACACGTTTACACTCTCTCTCTCTCTCTCTCTCTCACTCTGGGCCCAGGAATCACAAAAAAACACCCATCCTCAGGGATATCTCTGTCCATGCCTAGCTTGGTATGGTGCCTGGCTTCTGATGTGGGTTCGGTAGATGTCATGGCAATGACAGTGGGGTCAGGAGGCAAAAGGGCCTAATGGGGATCTGGGCCAACCCCAAGGCTGAGCACTCTACATCCATCACTTTGCGTAATTCTGGCCCGAAGTGTGGCCATCTCTCACACATACAGAAACCCAGGCCCAGGGAGTAAAATCACCTTCCTGAGGATCCCGAGAGGGAGGGCTGGGATTGGAGTTCTGTTCTGTGCTTTCTGCTGTATACCACAAGCCAAATTCATGGCTTATTATTCTGGAGAAATACTTGCCACAGAAGTGATGGTGCCAGGGAAAAGAGCCCTTGTCTGTCCTTCTATGGACAGTTGGCCTGAGCCACACTGTGAAGACCAGGGAGGAGCTCACAGCAGCTGTGACAGCTCAGAGCTTCTCAGACAGGGCTTGGTGCAGGTGGTAGGCAAGGAGGGAAGTGCAGGCAGAGGAGATGGGCAAGAGGCCAGGAGCAAAGAGGGAAAGGGAGCGGAGTGCTGCTGATTTCACATATCTAGTGTGTGTCCAGGGTAATGGGGTGGCCTATGCCAGCCGGTGCAGTAGCTGGTAGATTGTAAGTATTCAGTAAATGTTATCTTTTTCCTTTTTCAGAGATGCCTCTTGCTCCTAAGATAAGGACAGGTGTCTATCTTTCTTGGTGGGACACATCTGTCGGCTTGTCTGTCTCTCCTCACCCTTTTCTGGGAATGTGCTTCCTGATCCACATGTTTATGGGGACAGCTATTTCATACAATATCCCCATGGGTCCTGGAGGGATTAGGAAAGGGTATCTATTGGATAAAAACAGCTACTCTGGCCTGGGAGATTTTGACTTTGTTTCTCATGTGTATTTGCTTTTATCAGAGCAGGTAATCTGCTACTGGCCAGATACAACCGCATTCGGCCACAGCTCTGGGGCCCAAGGATGTCCCTAACCACTGCCTGAGAATGCCAATTTCTCATAACGAATTAGAAATCAATGATAGCAGCTTCCTTGCCAAGTTAAAAAAAAATTAATTACATAATTCCTTCTGCACTACTGCATTAGGCAGATTTTTTTTTTTTGGTTTTTCTTTTCCTGAATGTACAGTAAGTCCCGAGTGGTTTAAGCCAAGGTGCTTCTCTTTAAACACAATATGAAATCACACCAAATTTAAATAAAAAATAAATTCTGTGTTGTGCTAGGGAATTCTTCTGCCAAAAACTCTCACACAATTAACACACTAGCAGAATGTGTTGCTAATTTCATGCCACTGGAGTCTTTTCTACTTCAGAATATAGAAACAAAATCAGGTCAGAGCTCCAATAATAAAAGGATTTTGTTAAAATATACAGCCCTGTGTTGCAGATATGTCGTAGGCATGGGCAAAAACTAGAATCACATCCGTGCATGAAATAGCTTACTCCTGCAAACAGAACTGGAGGAATTTGTCTCCAGCTTCTCTGCACTAGGAGAGAGAGACAGAAAGAGGACGTTCACAACTGCCTGGTTCTGTGGGAAAAAGCCTCATTATCAATGTTTGTTCATCCGCATACTTATACAAGGAAGGCAAAGCCAATAAATCCTAGAGTTCTAATTCCCCTCCTTTCTCTCAGACTCCCTCTCTCTACCCTGGGCTCTGCCTCTTCGCCTCCTTACTCAGGACCTGGTCTTTTCCATAACAAAGCAGCGATAATGAAAATATTTTGGCAGCATTCAGGGCCTTTCATATGGTGACTCTGACCTCCAAATCAATTTTCTTTATTCTTAACCTGACCTTGGCATCCATTCTCCCTGGCGTTCAATATTAGTTACAAAATCCTCAACTCCAGGAAACCTTCCTTCCTCCCCCAGTTAACCAAGACAGGCCACACTGTGAAGCTCCAGAGAAGAGAGAAGGCTTCTTGACAAAGAAAAATCAAAAAAGAAGACCCACAAGCCCATATGTTCTATAGGAGTCTTATTTGCACCAAATGCCATTAGCCCTATTATTTACTTAGACAACAGAGGAGGCAGCCTCGCTCCCCTGCCTGCATCGGGCACATTGGATGACACCATGCATCACCAGCCCGCACAGAGGCTTCACTTAAATAGTGATACCTAAGGTAGAGCCTGTTACATTTAATCCATCACCCATGGGTTTGCCGAGTGCAGGGACTGGAAAAATTGCACACATCTCTCCATTGCTGCTTGCATTAATACTAGGAAGGGAGTGAACTGAAAAGAGAAAGTGCCAATTTCAGCACATTAAAAAGAGAAGCAAAGAATAAAAGGAAAAGAAAGCATTTCCCAGACTGGGGTGGGAGGTGGTGACAAGGGGGTTTGGTGGTGGCATTTAAAGAAGACTTCTATTCAGAACGCTTGTGTATTTACTTTGAGAATAAGTGCCCACAGAGACAAGAGTTCAGAGTCATCATACATTTAGGAGGAGAAGTTAGCTGGCAGGGGCTATTTTTCTGCAAATTAGTTTTCTCTCAAGGATAACAGTGGGGGAGGAGCAGAGGAAAATGTGTTGGGGCCTTTGAATAATCGTGTATTGTTTGACTGGTTGTGGGACCTCTGAACTGATGCTCTGAGAAGTCTTTCCAGGCCATCCTTTTAAATGGGCCAGGATGGGAAGCCTCTCACAACTGTTGATGAGTGTCCTGCAGAGGCAGCAATGGGGACAGCAGTGTGGCCCCGCAAAACAATGGTCCACAGAGCATTGGCTCCACTTGGCAAGAAAGGCGCCGTCTGCTGGTCATTACCACTGAGCACGGGGTTGGACAGGTGGCCAGGCAGGACAGTGAGAAGGGGCAGGGTCCAAAGTCTGTGCTGGTCACAAAGAACTGAGACGAAGGTAAGGCAGCAAAACACAACAACAAGGCAGGAAAGAGTAGACCAGCTTTCCTGGGGGGTGGGGGAGGAGTGTTTATAAAAAGAAAATGAATGAGTTCTTTGAAAAGCATGTGTTTCATTGTTTTCAGTTCAGAGTCTGATTGGAAAGCTTAACATCATGTTCCTCCTTCAAATGTTTTCCTGTTCTCATTGGCATTTACAAATGCTGTGTCATCTAAACCAGGCTTCTCAGTTTCCCCTGGAGTCCCCTAATGGCAGAGGAGCTGAAAGGCCAAGTTCAGGGTCTATCACGGTAGAGCCTAAAACTCCCTCCACAAGGGAGAGACTTCTTTGAAGTCTTGCATTTGTTTATTCTTTTTAAAAGTAGCTTAAACTGATATATTGTACAGCAGGGGAAATAATGTTAAAAATAACATTTTAAATTCCTCTGTTTCCTCAATTCTAAGATGTAGCTCAGTCTATCTCAGAAAAAAAGGACACCCACGCACCTAATGCATACTCTGAGTATGAAAGGTATCCATCCAGATTCCTGAAGCTTAAAGCATGAATTAGAAAAATAATACGTCAAAAAATCAAGAAAAACAGAAATGTTAGGAAGTAACAAACAGTCTAATCTGTGGCTCTGGCAACAATGGGACAAACTCCAGTTTGCAAAGCATTATGGAGGAGACAGCTATTGTAAAGTGATGAAAAACAGACTTCCCTGGTTGTAACCACCCTGTAATAAAAGAATGTCTCACGCACGCTGGTGCTGTCAGAGTGCAGTGCAATGCAGCACCAGGCACACAGCAGGTGCTCAATAAATATTTGTTGAATTGAAAGTTGTTGATAACACTCCGAATTCATTCTTCCCTTTGGGTAGCCTATGACAGGGTGTTGAGTGTGCGAAGGGACATGTACTCAAGCAGTGTGACAGGCAGGCTGCCCTTTCAGGGAGGGCAAAGCGGGTGAGAGTAGCATGTGGTAGGTGTTGTCCAACTTCTGTCATAGTCCAGGCTTTGGACTCACGCCCCACCTCTTGTGTGACCTTGGGCTTCCCCCTTTTCTGTCAAAAGGAAGCATCAAGTCCCACCCACTCAAAGATCTAGTTTAACAATTCTACAACTCCATATATTTAGATTTATTTTAAGGGAATTTTATTTCCTTGAGTGCTTAAGGGATGATACTCCTCAAGAGCTGAAGCAGGGGGCAAGGTGGGAAGGAGAAGTCAGCTGTTCTCTTAGCTCCACTGTCCCTTTTCTGCTGGAAGGGCAGAGAGAGCCCAATGGGATCCCTGCTTAAGAGGCTGCCTACTTCAGTGCTTTTGACTTTGTTCTGGAAAGAAAAACCTTAGAACTTAGGACATATTCCAAAGTGTGGTGAAAAACGCTGCTATTATCTCACCATGAATTCATTGTAGATTAGGTAATTCACAAAGCAGGTCGCTGTAATTTACAGTTTACTTCTCTTCTTCCTCCCCTATCCTGCTGCCTGCAGTAGTCACCTTGTAGTGTGTAGCTCACTTGGCACAGGTAATCAAACTTGGGTCACAGCGAAGCAGAATCATCTTAAGTCAGTGTTACATGATGTTGGTTCAACTTTTTGTGAAGACTGATTATTTGTTAAAATGACCCAGATTTTTAGGATCAAACCAGAGGGAGCAGAAAATGAAAAGGAATAAATGATGGTTTCAAGTTTAAAATATCAGGCAGAAATGCACTCTTATGTTCAGTGAAAAACAGAGATGGCGATTTTTTTTTTCTTTTTATGGCTGCACCTGCAGCCTATAGAAGTTCTTAGGCTAGGGGTCAAATCAGAGCTGCAGCTGCAGGCCTATGCCACAGCCACGGCAATACTGGATCTGAGTCACATCTGCAGCCTACACTGCAGCTTGTGGCAACGCCAGATCCTGAACCCACTGAGTGAACCCAGGGATCAAACCCACATCCTCACGGAAACTATGTTGGGTCCTTAATCCGCTGAGCTGCAAAGGGAACTTCAGAGTTGGTGATTGTTAAAATGCAGCATTTTTCATTTAAAGAATTCCCAAACTTGTAAAAATAGATAGAGAGTAATGTTTAAAAGGATTTTGCTTTCTACAGTGATTCGTTCTATGGTTTCAACTTCCTAGAAAAATTTAAAGTGCTATTTAATCTCTCTCCTCCACAAAATTTATATGCCACTTTTTAAAACCAAATATATGACATTTGAGTATATTTAAATATAAATAAAATATAGAGCATCTATATTCTTGATTTAAGATTGCTTTCCTGAATTATGGGAGCTTTGAAATTCTATCATATTTACTCACTCATGTATTCATTAAAAAAATATTGATCAAGTCCTAATATATGGTAGACATAGTGTGAGTTCTGGGGATAGATCCTGATCTGACACTTTTCTCCAAGGTTCCCATCCTCTCCGTGTCCCAGGTGCTGGGTGAAATCATGGGTCTGAGCCACTAGAGAAGGGGGTAATTATATTAGGATTACAAGTAATGCCCTTTAAGGACACTGAAATTGAAGCTATGGTAAACAGTCAAAATAAACTTTAAGTCAGAGGTTGGGGAACTTTAATGCATGGAGACTGGCCTAAAGCAGTGGTTCTTGGACCAGCAGCATTGGCATCGTCTGTGAGCATGTTAGAACTGTAAATTCCTGGGCCCTGGGCCTAATCTACTGAGAATCTCTGGGGATGGGCTTGAAGAAATTATGTTTAACAATACTCTAGCTGCTTTTTATGCATGTTAAAGAACAGGAATCACTGCCCTGAAGTTAATCAGGCTTTACCCAGGCAAAGCCCCTTAAGAGTCTTCATTCACATCCTAACAGTATTGCCAATTGAGTTCTATCACTTGCTTGCAATATCTCTAGTTTAATCTTCAAAATCACAGAAGCTTCTCCCAACCAAATCATTTATGCAAAGTTCCAACTCTGGGAGAAAAATAGCAAATTCTCAGTGATAATCAAAAGGGAAAATATTTGGACAGGTAATTTTAGGAACCAGCTATGGATCGCTATATACAAGAACAAAGTTGAGCAATTAGGTTTGGAAAGCCACAGCGCAGAAAATAATTAACCCACAAAGTAATCATCTTGTAAGTCCCAAAGCTAATGATTAAAATAAACCTGAAACAAATGATTGTTTAACTTTTAAGCTGTGCTTGTTTTAGCCACAGTGTACTTCAGATGTGAGCTCCTGGGAATTCCTCCTGTCTGCAGAGATTGGCTTTAGGACAAGGGCATGTGTCCACTCTTCTGCCTCTTCTTCCCTGGGGAAGGTTGCCTGAGTATCATAAAATACCACTCCAGTGTGTGTTGAGGAGGCTGGCTGGGCTGCTCTTCCCTGCTCAGCACTGGGGTGCTTTAAGCCCTGGAATTTAGTCTGCAGCTGTGGTAGGCTTCAGCCATATTGAATCCTCTATAACCTTGGAGGCTGAGATGCATGCTTCGTTTTTAATGCAGCTTGCTTTGCACTTTCATTGGTGGTTTATTATTGCGAAGCATGGCATTCCCCTCCCCCACAGGCCTCTGCGCCCAAAGAGGTGAATTAATAACTAGAAAATGAGACAGAAATGAGATCTAGAAGAGCCTGAGCTTCTGAATGTCACTGTGAGCAAACAGCAGTGGAGAGAAAAGGTTCCTTTCCATCTTTATGTGCAGTGCTGTCTGTGCATTGACTTGTTTCCTGACACATGAGCCATGGCTTGAAAGGAATTCAGGCCCCAGCAAATTTTGCATTGCGCTTCAATGTGGCCTCTGGGATTGAATAAGGGCAAATCTATTATACTGTTGCCATGGAGACCCTGGCACAACTGCTGATAAAGAGTGTCTGATGTTTGGTAGGCCTCATAGCATGGTACATACCATTTAAAGGACGATGTGCATGTGTGTGTGTGTGTGTGTGTGTGTTTAGCGTGCATGTGTGAATCTGTAAGGGAGCAAGTGTGCCTGTGTGTGGGAGGAGTGACTGGGGGAGGTGGAGTGGAGATTAAAGTACGGTGGGGAAGGAGGGAAGAAAGACTGGGTTGGCATATCATGAAGGAATGTTCTTTATTTTCACAAAGAATTTGTAAATACTTTCTTGCCTCTGCAATATTAATCCTGCCTTCTAAGAATCCACGCATTAAACAGATGGGGGCAGCAGAAGATGCACAGACTCTCCCCTAGCTCTAGCAAAATTAGTCTTTAATTCATCTGAAAGAGAATTAAGCTAATACAATAAACGTGAAAATGCGCTCTTTTGCCTGCTTTGATGAATGCTGCCTCCGTTCAGCTGTCTGTCTGTGGATCAATAGCGGGCCTGTAAGGACTGCCAGCGTTTGCTAAAGCAGGCTAGCAAGATGATGGATTTTAATCATTAAAATGATTTTATAACCACGAAACAAAAAAGGCTGATTGTCCTTTCACATGCATAATCTCAATTTTGCTATTATTGATTTTGCCAGTCTTAAATTCACTTCCTGTCTTGAAGGCAAATCTCATCCTCCCCAAATTCCATCCCACATATCCATTTCTGGCTCCCAGTGATCAATAATGGGCAACTTGCTTTTTTTTTTTTCATTTGTGCCCTTTTCCCCATTAGCCTCGGACCCAGAGAGGGATGGCACATTAAGCCTGAGCCAAGCCTCCTAGTTGGTGTGGTTTGGGGCTGGCGTCTTGGGCTGAATTACCTACAGTAAGCAAGCTTTAGAGTGCACGGCTCTAACAATAGGAGGCCGGGCAATCTGCGACAGTTGATAGGATTATTATTATTACAGAGCGCAAAAAGCTTCTGCTTTCTTTTCTGCTGCTTTGCAGACCTCATAAGGCCTCTCTGTGATTTCTGCATAGTTAATTTGTCAGTTTATAAATTACCACATTATGTTAACGCTGAATGCTTCAAAACACAAATATATGCACAGAGGGCTTGAATATTTGAAGTGTTTTAGTACTATGGGGAAATAATTTTGTTGTCAAGCTGTGGCAGATATAGAACTGCTAGGGGATACATGGCCATTTCATCAGGACTGTGTCGATGATGGCCTGTGAACATCCAAGGGGGAAAATCATCTTTTATCACTATTGTGTACCGTGCCGGTCCAGATGGAGGATAAAACATGCATGAGTTGCCCGCAGCTCTGAAAATAATTATACTCATTTGCCAGAAATGTAGAAAGTGCATCCAACCAAGTTACCACCCATCATAGTGACACTCCGTTTGCATACTGATGAAGTTTAAAGCCAGAGACAATGGTGTTGGTATCAGTAGTGAAGGGGGGGCTGGGCACCACCAGTGCCGTAGGATTAATAGCGCCATCATTTTATATTATGCAGCATTTCACTTATGCTGCATATCAAAAGACTACTGCCTCAGAGGTTCACCTTGCTGTTTATAAGATTACAATGTGCTTTAAGACTCCAAACATTAGCATGGATTCTTTTCAGCTTTCCACAAATGAATGCAAAAATATCTGTGTTTGATAAAGTGCCTAGAATGTAATTATGGGTAAATATGTTTGGATGCCATTATAAGTGCTTGCATGTAAGTGTATGTGTTGGTGAGTGTAGGTAGGTATATACATACCCACATGCACATGCGTGATTTTGGAAGACTGCAAAGGAATATGAGAAGATGATATGCGCATGCTAGTCTTGGTACTACTGCACAGTAATTGATGAATGGTTTTTTAAAATGTAGAAAGAGAATGAATATAAGTAGGGCCCAAGAGACTAATTCTTTATATTGCAATCAGCTCAGTTTATATGTACTTGCTTTAATCATAGAAATCAGCAGTAAAAAAACATAGATTTGGTTATTTCATCCTTACTGAGTAAAAGAGAATGTCTTATAATGACCCTCCAAAATATTACAAAATATTAAATTATTTTGATGTGCTTCTCATTTTTAGACAGCTATAAGATAATCAGCCATCACCAAAGATGAACATATTTCTTTAAATTTTTGTATATGGTAAATGTACATGTATGAATCAAGAAGAGGCACTTTTCTCATAGAACCCTGAATTCTCATAGGTGTTCTATAGTTTAAAAAGAGCCCAATCATAATGTTGTCACAATGCTTATTTTTAAATAATGATTTTAATTAAACCCTCTAAAAAGGAAACAATTCTATATCTCTCTTATATGGTCTATACTCTAATGATTACACAGTGCAGTTTCCCATTTTATTCTAGTGTCATGGGGGCAAGGATAACAATTTCCATCTCATCACAGGAGAGAGACACTATACTTCACTCTGCACCAGGCTTCAGTGTAATCAGAGGAAGGATTTTATACTATAAAATTACGACAAAATAACTGAGGAAAAGGTAGTTTCAACAAAACTGCGATTCAGAGGCAAGAACATAATGCAGGCTAGCACAAAATATTTTTATATGGCAACCAATATAGATTGTTTTTCCCAACAAACTGGGCATTCTGGACTAATAAATTTTTTTACAGGCTATCCAGTTACGCTTCTCTAAGAATAGTCTTTGAAACATAGAGGGAACAGGGAATCTTCACAGCTCAGTAATGAGTAGTTGAGAGTGAGGCAAGCAGGCTAGGACCCAGAAGGACTTTCACATGAGTAGGTGGCAGGATGTATTTTTGGTAAATTGAGCACAGAAAGAGGCAGATTTGTAGAAATGCTGTTCCACTTTTCCTTTCCCATGATATTGAATTGGGTATAATGAGAATAGCATTGGCATAATGCTAAAGACTGTTGGATGGTACTGAAACTGTAAAAATTTTCAGGGAAAACCCAGGAATGCCCAGTGGGCCAGAAACTTCTGAGAAAAACAGGTGATACATTTATTTAAAGCACAATGAGAAATTAGACCAATTTTCTAGTTTATAGAATTGTTTTTATTAACTAGTTTTCACATGCCTTAAGTTCTTCCTATAGTCTCAGGTGTCAAAGAAGAAAGAATAAACAAAGAGATAGATGGACACATACATGAAACTTTGCAAAGGAGAGAGATGCCAAAGGAATGGACATTTAGAAAATGCTTTACTATGTGGCAGATGTGTATATGTATGTGTTGTGTGTTTGTGTGTATATTCTTTAATTTTTAACAAAAATTAAAGGATAAATTAGAGTGATTTGAATGCAATCTACCTGAGTTCTGAGCCCATGCTGATTGTATCATACTACTATGTACCTACCAGGCATTTGAAAGTCTGTCAGAAATACATGAAGAATTAAGTACCATGAGATGGGGCAGGTAAGGCTTCTGTGCTAGTTAGGGGTGAAGCTTAAAAGAAATAAAGGACAGTATTATCAATAAATAATCTTAATAACAATTGAATATTTGAATGCTGTGAATGTTGCAGTTGTTCCCAATGAAGAAGTAGTCAGTATTTTTTGGTAGGTAACACACACTTTTGGGAATAAGTAAAGTTAGAAATAATTTTGTAGAGGTCAAGATGAGAAGAACCAAACTACCTTGTTCAATGCAAACAGTCCATCTTTCTTTACCATGTTGACAATATTCATTGTGTCAGAGATATTAAAATAAGTCCTGAACAATTAAGTCCTAAAGTTTTTAATGTAGTGCAGAACAAGGTTGGTATCTACTAAACAAACAAACAAACAAACAAAACAAAAGCCATAGTGAACAGAGTGGGTGTCAGAGCCTGAGTGGATTGAAGCTGATATAGACAAGAAGGGTAGCATATCATTGGGTATCAGACCTTGAGCAAGGTAACAAGTGAGGTTGTGCAGTGAATTGGCCCTATATAGGGAATTAGAGCCCATATGGAGGGAGGAGGAGGACATCCATGAAAGCTTAGACAATGTGGCACAGTTAGTCAGTCTAAGCATAATAAAATGAGCATCCCTGTGTGAGATAGCCCTGCATAGGGGTACAAGAGTCCACTTAGTTTTGCAGGTTGTCTATCCAGAGAAGTGACTGGGAATGGAGTAACAGAGTCCACACAAGGAGAGAATGTTAGTGGAAATAGTATGTTTGTTACATACAGGACTACTGATCAGGTAAGTAAATATATTAAGGATAATGAGAGCTAGATTATTAATGGTTGGAGAAGCAAGTTACAAATATAGAAAGGCAGAAAACTAGAAAACATTTTGTGGTATTGATATGGAATAGGAGCTATCAGCCTGACTGATGGTTTTCAATATATATATAAATAGATATGGAAATAAATATATATGTAACATATGTTTCTTGGCTCTGTTCACTGTGAGGACCAGGGAATTCAATAGTCCAATAGTGATGAGCACACCTAGTGCCAAGATCTTGGTTTCTAATATCTTTCTCCACCAAAAGGAGCCAGGACTCCTTGTAAAAATTACCAATTCCAGGGCTGCAGCTGAGGAAATACAAGATGAGCCTGAAGTATCTTATTTTGCAAGCAGGGTGACTGAGGCAGAAAAAGGTAACTTGCTTAAGTCACACATCTAATAAAATTACTATTGAATTATATGTGGATGAGACAACTTTAAAGGAATGAGAGAAAAAATATTAAAATATAGACTGGTTCTGCCCTTTATTTATTTATTTATTTATTTATTTATTTATTTATTATGCAAGAAAGACACCATGAAACTCTAATCAGAAGATTGAGCCCCACAGGAAAGCTATCGTACAAAATGTTTATGGTATTTACATATATCACTTTCTATGACTTTCCCACTTTGACTGACTTTTTCTAATTAGCCAAACAATTCATAGCCCTCACAACCTAGGATAAAGAGTTCCACTGCCCCTTGATCAAGCCTGTTTCTACCTGCAACAAAGTCAGTGATGTGTGCCATGGATGATGCATATGGCAATCTGTGTGTATCTGAGCCCTGACACTCAGTACCTGTGAAACCTTGTCTGAATCCTTAACCACTTTGTGCTTAGGTTTCTCTGTAAAGTAAGTAAATTGGACCAGAGATCTCAATGAGTTGTCACATCTTTTTCTGTCTTTTTCCCATTGAGGAGAATGAGTAAGCATTAAGAAATTCATCCAGTGGTTAGTTTTAGGCTACTACATTCTGTCACATTGATGGGCTGTGTCCCAGCCAAAATGACTGATTTAGCTACACACAATAATCCAACTTCTGAGTGGACCTCAGGCTTGGATGGCTGTCAGATGGCCATATGGAAATGAGGAATGAAGTGACACCCTGAAGATGGTAACTCTGAGCCACCAGACCAGGTTGTTAAAGATAAGGCAGTGTGAGTCACCTTTCCCAGTGCATACCATTCTAAGATTAAAATCCCATCTCTCTTTTTCTCTTTCTCTCCTCCAATTTAGAAAAAGTATAATGCCTTTATCTCACTCAAACTGCTGGGAACACCATGAACACTATTATATCTCATAGTCCATTGATCCATAGAGGTTTTATTTTTAGTGTAAACTTAAATCATTTTTTTGAAACAACCATAAATTTACAGAGAAATTGTGAATACAAAGAACTTTTTTCCTGAGCCATTTGAAATACACACTATAGTGTTTGAGATGATGAGGCATTTGGTTGGCATTTTTTTCCCTAAATCTTGAAGTTGTAAGAATTAAATGAATTAATGCACGTGGAAGGTGAAATAGTAATCCCTCCTCCTCACCACTCAATATGGAAGAGGAGAAAACTACAGTGAACCTTGTGGTATTGGTTTGGAATTGGTGAATTCAGTGTGACTCATGGTTTTCAGTATAAATAGATAGATTTAGAAATATATATAAATGTAATATATAATATATTCCTTAGCTCTGTCAACTATAAGAACCAAGAGTGATGAATATAGTTAGTTTCCAGACCTAATACCATTCTCCACTGAAAGGATCCAGGATTCCTTGGAGAAATGGCTGATGCCAGGGTTGGAGCATGGAAAGTATAAGATGAGCCCCAAACATCTTGTGCCCAAAGCAAGGAAGTGCTCAATGATGGGGCTGTATCAAGCCAATTTGAGGGTGATGCTAAAGGAAAAATTGATGGCAATTTGCACATTAATTATATTAATAGATTATGACCCATGAATAAAATAGTATATTATGCATCCTTGTGAATGTAAAGAAAGAATGAATGAATTGAAAGTTGGATGAGGAACAGGGTATTTACATAATGTCAAAGTTACATAGTTACATCATCCTCACAAAATACTTAAAAGCTATGTAGGAAAAAAGCGTAGCTCTACAGTGGAAAAGTCTTTTAGATTCCACCTTAATCAGGTAATCCAACTGAATATTATCAGCAGTGATTCAAATAAAAACTGGACAATATCTGATAAAAGGCAATGAAAGGAACACAGCATCACTTCATCACTTGTATTATATTCCTGAATAAAGGAATGAGGAAACACTGAGTAAATTTATACGGAGGAATATTCTACAAAATAACTGGCCTGTCATTGTCAAAAGGTCCTGAAAGTCAAGAAGAAATCAAGAACCTATTCCAGACTGAAGAGACTGAAGAGACATGACAGTTAACTGCAATCTATGATTCAGAGTGGACCTTTTACTATAAAGGATGTTGTCGGAACAACTGTCAAAACTTGAATGGGGTCTGAGGATTAGGTGGTAGAAATGTACCAGTGAGAGTTTTCTGATTCTGATGTTTATACTGTGGTTATATAGGAGAATGTCCTTGTTTGTATGAAAAACATATCCTACTCCCTGGAACTTGGAAGAATGTTACCTTGCCAGGCAAAAGAGACATGGCAGATATGATTAAGTTAATATTTTGAGATGGGAGATTATAAGGAAGTATTCAGGTGGATCCTAAGAAGGGAAACAGGGATCCTCATAAGCAAAAGAGGGAAGCAGAAAAGGCAGAGTCAGGAGTTCCTGTTGTGGCGCAGCAGAAATGAATCTGACTAGGAACCATGAGGTTGCAAGTTCAATCCCTGGCCTTGCTCAGTGGGTTAAGGATCTGGCATTACCGTGAGCTGTGGTGTAGGTCGCAGGTATGGCTCAGATCTGGTGTTACTGAGGCTGTGGTGTAGGCCAGCAGCTACAGGTCCTATTGGACCCCAGCCTGGGAACCTCCATATGCTGCAGGTGCAGACCTAATGTGACAAAAAAAAAAAAGGCAGAGTCAAAGGAGGTGTGATGATGGAAGCAGAGATCTGGGTGATGTGATTTCTGGGAGGGGGACATTGAACTAAGGAATGTTGGCAGCCTCTAGAAGCTGGAAGGACAAGGAGCAGATTCTTTCCCAGAACCCACAGAAGGAACGCAGCCCTAGTGACACTTTGGTTTTAGTCCCATTAAGACTCATCTTACAATTTTGACCTCCAGAACAATAAGGGAGTACTCCTGTGTTCTTTCAAGCCACTCAATTTGTGATAATTTGTTACAAAAGCAATGGGGGACTAAAATAATACATATGAAGCACTTGGATTAGTACTTGGCACATAATTAAGCATAGGCATCCATTGCCTATTGTTGTTGTTGCTGCTGCTGCTGCTGTTATTCAGCCTTTTCAAAGCATTTAACTCAGCTATAGTCATCAAAACAGTATGGTACAGGCACAAAAACAAACATGTAGATCCATGGAACTGCATAGAGAGCCCAGAAATAAACCCACACACTTATGGTCAATCTGTAACAAAGGAGGCAAGAATATACAATGGAGAAAAGAATCTTTTACATAAGTGGTGCTGGGAAACTGGGCAGCTACATGTTAAACTATGAGAGTAAGTAGAGTATTTCCTCACACCATATGCAAAAACAAACCCTAACTGCATTAAAGAGTTAAATCATAAAACACCAAGAAAAGAATACAGGGAGAACACTCTTTGACATAAATTGTGGCAATATTGTTTTGGATCTGTTTCCTAAGGCAAAAGAAACAAAAGCAGAAATAAACAAATGAGACCTAGTTAAACCTAAAAGCTTTTTCACTACAAAACAGAAACAGACTCATAGACACTGACAACAGACTTGTGGCTGCTAAGTTGGTGATGGTGGGGAGTGGGATGGACTGAGAGTTTAGGATTGATAGATACAAACTATTACTTTCACAATGAATGGGCATAAGGTCCTACTGAACAGCACAGGGAGCTATATACAGTCTCTTGGGATAGACCATGATGGAAGATAATATAATAAAGGGAATGTGTATGACTGGGTCATTTCACTGTACAGCGGAAAATCGTTGTAAGTCAACTGTATTTTAATATTTTTTTAAAGCAAAGAGAACGATTGACAAAGTGAAAAGAATTGGAAAAAATAGTTGCAATGGGTTAATACTAAAAATATATAAACAGCTCATACAACTCAATATCAAAAAACAAACAACCTGATTAAAAAATGGGCTGAAGAACTGAATACTCATTTTCCAAAGAAGATATACAGATGGCTTACAGACACATGGAAAAATGCTCAACATTGCCAATCATCAGAGAAATGCAAATCAAACCCACAAGATAGAACGCGACACCTGTTAAAATGGTTACCATCAAAAAAGTCTACAAATAACAACTGTTGGCAAGGATGTGGAGAAAAGGGAGCCCTAGCACACTGTTTGTGGGATTAGAAAATGGTGCAGCTACTATGGAAAATAGCATAGAGATTCCTAAAAAAACTAAAAAATTGAACTATCATATGATCCAAGCTATTCCACTGCTAGATATATATCCAAAGAACACAAAAACATTAATTTGAAAAGATATAGCACCCCAGTGTTCATAGCAGCTTTATTTACAATGGCCAAGATATGGAAGCAACCTAAGTGTCTAACAAAAAGATGAATACAAATGTGGTATATACACCAAACAGAATATTACTCAGCCATAAAAAAGAATGAAATTCTGCTATTTGCAACAACATAGATGGATCTAGAGGATATTAGGCTTCGTAAAAAAAGAGAAAGACAAATATTGTGTATTATTTGTGGAGTCTAAAATAAAGCAAGTAAATATACATAACAAAACAGAAACAGACTCACAGATATAGAGAGCAAATTTAGTGGTTAGTAGTGGGGAAAGCAAAGCAAGGAGGGACAAGGTAGCATTCTGGGATTAAGGGATACAAACTACTGTGTATAAAATAGATATGCAACAAGAATATAGTACAGCACAGGGAAATATAGCCATTATTTTGCAATAACTTTAAATGGAGTATAATCTATAAAAATATTAAATCACTATGCTACATAACTGAAACTAGTTTAATATTGTAAATCAACCATATTTTAGTTTTAATAAGCATTCTTATTAGTTTTCATAGGACCAAGAATAGAATCTTTGTTTCTATGGTTAGGTTTTGTTGGTTTATATAACATTTGATAATATCACATACCTAGAGGTGGTATGAATAGTTTTGTGTATAAACAGAGTAGATTTTTGTAAATGTGTTGCACGTTTTCTCTTTGCCCCTCCAGTTATGCCTTGCTCAGATCTCTAGATGGCGCCCACATGGACTTTATCTTGGACTTTCTTGCCTCTGGCTTTATCTGTCTTCTACAGAAACATTGAGAAGTCCAAAGAGAGGGAGAGGAATGAAGCCAGAGTGTGTTTTCCCCAGCTCCTGCTTTGCTGGCTAGTCAGTCAGCAATGGCTGCCTTCCTCTTCCAAAGGCCACCACTCCTGTTGGGCCTCTTCTGTGGCTCTCTCAATCTCTGGTAACCTCTCTTTGGTCTTGCTTTTGCTCTTTCAGGCTCAGGGATGGTAACAGATCCTAGCTGGTGCTAGTCCCTGGTGCTTCATTATCCTTTATTGACAGTGACTCTGCAACTTCACTGAACTCTCCTCAGTACTCCATCACATGCACTGTCCTATGTGAATCAGGACTTATACAATATCCATACTTTTCCTTAGCAGGGAGCATGCCTGCCCAGGAATGCTCTAAAAATACTTAAGTGGCTTAGTAGCCATGAGTGGGCAGCACACCTTGCAACAAGATTATATAGTACAGCACAGAGAAAGAATGAAAAGCATGAGTTTAGCTGGTGAGCCTTGCCAATATCCTTCAGCCAAAGTGTACCGGGAACATACCTGTAGTTGAACAAGTTGGATTTAGTACTTGTAGCAAAGGAAAAAGCACACTCTGGGAAACTATGGGGACATTTCAGCAAGAGAGTTAGAAAGGACTTATAGGATGAGGGCTTGTGCTGGGGAGAGTTTATAGCAATGAGATCTTGCTGTGTAGCACTGAGAACTATGTCTAGTCACTTATGATGGAGCATGATAATGTGCGAAAATAGAACGTGTACATGTATGTGTAACTGGGTCACCATGCTGTAATGCATTGGGGAAATAACAATTTAAAAAAAAAGAAAAAAAAGAAAACAGGGATTTGCTCTGTATTGGCTGCTGTGAGGAAGCAGGGGTAATTCTATAATTGTGTATCTCAATAAGTACACAATAAGTATCCAATATTAACCTGGCAGGGGTGAGACCGCAATCACCAAGAAATATCTATATGGAGGCCAGAATAGACTGAGGATAAGCTGTAATTGCAAAAGTAGCTTTAGTCACTTAGATTAGCTGCGAGAAGGAGGCATCTCTAGTATTTTGTGGTTTGGACCTTGTTCTTGGGGGAAATCTTCGGTATTTTGTGATTCAGACATTGTTCTTGTTTTCATTTGTGTTCAGATGTAATCACAGAGTGATCTTGTTTTTGTCTTGATCCATCATGGTCACACAATAGCTTTGTCTGATGTTGAAATTCTCTGAAATTGTTTTTCTTCACCAAGTGAACACCAGGGCCCAGAATCAGTAATAGGGCAGCCTCCAGCAAAACCAAGGCCCAGCTGGAAGTCAGGGGGTACTTTTCTCTTTCTCAGCCTTTTTAATAGAGGTTGAAGTATGATCTGCATTAGAATCACCCACAGATCTTGTTAAAATGGAGATCCCAGGGCCCTGGCCCCAGATCTACTGAATCAATGTCTAGGGGTAGGGCTTGGGAGTCTGTATTTCTTATTGGCACGCTGCAGCTTTCTGATGCATACCAGAATTTGAAGACCATTGGTCTAAAAAGAGAGACTTCAAAAATTCAGGTTCACAAACCCAGATCTGTGGCAACCTTCATTGTGAGGCATCAAGCTCTAAGCTGTATGTTCAAATTTTCATTAGTGTCAAGTCACAACACCTGAAGTTGAAGATTTTTAAGCCAGTGGAAGCAGCCTTTGAATTTACAAGGTTATCTGAGCTTATACCTTGTATATCAGTTTCAGAAAAACCTTAGCTAAGGAGGTCAACCTGTAAGTGACAGAAAAGAAAGGCTGGTCATCTATTACCATAAATCAATAAAGGTAAACACCAGTAGAAAGCCTGCTGCCAAACAGAAAAAAATAAAAATAAAAACAAAAAAAGGTAACTACAATGAGGAATCACTTCCAAGGTCAGTAAGAACATTCACAAGGGTAAACCAAAATTCCAGAGGCAGAGCTTTACAAAGATACATGACTGAAATTCCACTGAACAACACAAACTATAGGTCAGAAATGAGATACCTTAATGGAAAAATGTCTAGTCAGATCACTGTAGATAAAAACACAGTATCTTCAAAGGATAACTCTCAAGAAAGAATACAGAGAAAGCAGAAATGAAGAGTTAATTTATTCTAACACCACAACTAGGACAATATCTGGCATTTTCAAGTGTCAGAGAAAGAGCCCCAAAAGTATAACTAAAACAGAGCCTAATAATGACATTGAACCTGATTTTGAGATACTAGTGAGATTCAATTCTCTAGGATGACAGGAACAGAGACTTGAGGCTCAGATATCACCACCAAATTTAGCTTTGGATACGTTTTTTCCCATTGAATTTTTCTTCATTTCAGATGTATAAGAATTGAGCTCACCACAATCAAATAACCTCACCAAAGCTTTCCTAACAGGAAGTTATGTAATGAGTCTTTTTAGCCTGAATAATGCTTTTTGCCTTAAGTCTATTTTGTCTACAATCTCCACAGGCAGAGAGTTTGCATCTATAGCTCATTACCATTATTCTGATGTTAATGTCACATTTCATCAGTTACTTGGGAGCAAGGTCAAATTTAGCAGCCAGAACTCCCCTTTAGTGAGGCCATCAGGGGCATATCCATCACCTCCCTTCCCAAGATCTACTTTCCTTGCAAAAGCCTTCATTCTCCTGTTCTCTCTCTCCCTCCCTCCTCTCTCTCCACCTCCTCATCCTGTCGAAGTATTACCAGTTACAAAATCCTGCTTGATTTAATCCCTGATTAATTTATTCGTTTTCACTTTCATCTGAGAAAGGACAAGCAAGATTGAGTGAGGAAATCATGGAGATATAAAGGAGAAAAAGAATCTGCACATAAAAGAGAAGAGATTGTCTGAGTTTGTAAATGTTGAAAACTAGAGCTATGTAGTTCTCTTGGAATTTTAGTCCATGTAGAGGATATATGTATATATATATATATATATTTTATTACATAATAGATTTTATTACATTTATAGGTTTACAATAATCATCACAACCAAATTTGAAAGCATGTCCAATCCCAAACCCTCAGTGCATGCCCCCACCCTTCAATCTGTCTCCTTTAGAAACCATAAGTTTTTCAAAGTCTGGGAGTCAGTATCTGTTCTGCAAAGACGTTCATTGTGTCCTTTTTTAAGATTCCACTTGGGAGTGATAGCATTTGATGTTGGTGTCTCATTGTCTGACTGACTTCACTTAGCATGATAATTTCTAGGTCCATCCATGTTGCTAAAAATGCTGGTATTTTGTTCCTTATAAGGGCTGAGTAATATTCCATTGTGTATCTATATCACATCTGCTTGATCCACTCCTCTGTTGGTGGACATTTAGGTTGTTTCCATGTCTTGGCTATTGCAAATAGTGCTGCAATGAACATTGGAGTACATGTGTCTTTTCGAGTCATGGTTTTCTCTGGATAGTTGCCCAGGAGTGGGATTGCTGGATCAAATGGTAGTTCTATTGTTAGTTTTCTGAGGAATCTCCATACTGTTTTCCACAGTGGTGGCACCAACATTTGCATTCCCACCAACAGTGTAAGAGGGTTCCCTTTTCTCCACACCCTCTCCAGCATTTATTGTTTGTAGACTTTTTGATGATGGCCATTCTGGCTGGTGTAAGGTGGGACCTCATAGTAGTTATGATTTGCATTTCTGTAATAATTAGTGATATTGAACATCTTTTCATGTGTTTTTTGGCTATCTGTATGTCTTCTTTGGAGAATTGTCTGTTTAGATCTTCTGACCATTTTTTTTAATAATTTTTTAAATTTTCCCACTGTACAGCAAGGGGGTCAGGTTATCCTTACATGTATACATTACAATTACATTTTCCCCCCACCCTTTCTTCTGTTGCAACATGAGTATCTAGACAAAGTTCTCAATGCTATTCAGCAGGATCTCCTTGTAAGTCTATTCTAAGTTGTGTCTGATAAGCCCAAACTGCCAATCCCTCCCACTCCCTCCTCCTCCCATCAGGCAGCCACAAGTCTTTTCTCCAAGTCCATGATTTTCTTTTCTGAGGAGATGTTCATTTGTGCTGGATATTAGATTCCAGTTATAAGTGATATCATATGGTATTTGTCTTTGTCTTTCTGGCTCATTTCACTCAGTGTGAGATTCTCTATTTCCATCCATGTTGCTGCAAATGGCATTATGTCATTCGTTTTTATGGTTGAGTAGTATTCCATTGTGTATATATACCACCTCTTCCGAATCCAATCCTCTGTCGATGGACATTTGGGTTGTTTCCATGTCCTGGCTATTGTGAATAGTGCTGCAATGAACATGTGGGTGCACGTGTCTCTTTTAAGTAGAGTTTTGTCTGGATAGATGCCCAAGAGTGGGATTGTGGGGTCATATGGAAGTTCTATGTATAGATTTCTAAGGTATCTCCAAACTGTTCTCCATAGTGGCTGTACCAGCTTACATTCCCACCAACAGTGCAGGAGGGTTCCCTTTTCTCCACAGCCCCTCTAGCACTTGTTATTTGTGGATTTATTAATGATGGCCATTCTGACTGGTGTGAGGTGGTATCTTGTGGTAGTTTTGATTTGCATCTCTCTTATAGTCAGTGATGTTGAGCATTTTTTCATGTGTTTGTTGGCCATCTGTATATCTTCTTTGGAGAAATGTCTATTCAGGCCTTTTGCCCATTTTTCCATTGATTGATTGGGTTTTTTGCTGTTGGGTTGTATAAGTTGTTTATACATTCTAGAGATTAAGCCCTTGTCGGTTGCATCATTTGAAACTATTTTCTCCCATTCTGTAAGTTGTCTTTTTGTTTTCTTTTGGGTTTCCTTTGCTGTGCAAAAGCTTTTCAGTTTGATGAGGTCCCATGGGTTTATTTTTGCTCTCATTTCGACTGCTTTGGGAGACTGCCCTCAGAAAATATTCATGATGTTGATGTCAGAGAGTGTTTTGCCTATGTTTTCTTCTAGGAGTTTGATGGTGTCTTGTCGTATATTTAAGTCTTTCAGCCATTTTGAGTTTATTTTGGTGCATGGTGTGAGGGTGTGTTCTAGTCTCATTGCTTTGCATGCAGCTGTCCAGGTTTCCCAGCAATGCTTGCTGAATCGACTTTCTTTTTCCCATGTTATGTTCTTGCCTCCCTTGTCAAAGATTGACCATAGGTGTCAGGGTTTATTTCCGGGTTCTTTATTCTGTTCCATTGGTCTGTCTGTCTGTTTTGATACCAGTCCCACACTGTCTTGATGACTGTGGCTTTGTAATATTTCTTGAAGTCTGGGAGAGTTATGCCTCCTGCTTGGTTTTTGTTTCTCAGGATTGCTTTGGCGATTCTGGGTCTTTTGTTGTTCCATATAAATATTTGGATTGTTTGTTCTAGTTCTGTGAAAAATGTCATGGGTAATTTGATAGGGATTGCATTGAATCTGTAGATTGCTTTGGGTAGTATGGCCATTTTTACAATATTGATTTTTCCAATCCATGAACATGGAATATCTTTCCATTTCTTTACATCTTCTTTGATTTCTTTGATTAAAGTTTTATAGTTCTCGGCATATAGGTCCTTTACCTCCTTGGTCAGGTGTATTCCGAGGTATTCGATTTTTGGTGGTGCAATTTTAAAAGGTATCGTATTTTTGTATTCCTTTTCTAATAGTTCATTGCTGGTATACAGAAATGCGACTGACTTCTGAATGTTAATCTTATAGCCTGCTACGTTGCTGAATTTATGATTCAGTTCAAGGAGTTTTGGGGTTGAGTCCTTAGGGTTTTCTATGTATAGTATCATGTCATCTGCATACAGTGACAGTTTTATGTCTTCTCTTCCTATATGGATGCCTTTTATTTCTTTTGTTTGTCTAATTGCTGTGGCTAGGACTTCCAAAATGATGTTGAAGAGCAGTGGTGAGAGTGGGCATCCCATCCCTGTCTTGTTCCAGATTGGAGTGCGAAGGCTTTCAGTTTTTCCCCATTGAGGATTATATTTGCTGTGGGTTTCTCATAAATGGCTTTGATTATATTCAGGAATGTTCCCTCTATACCCACTTTGGCGAGGGTCTTGATCCTGAATGGATGTTGGACTTTGTCAAATGCTTTTTCTGCGTCTATTGAGATGATCATATGATTTTTGACATTTTTTTTGTTAATGTGGTATATGATGTTGATTGATTTGTGTATGTTGAACCATCCTTGTGAACCTGGGATGAACCTAACCTGGCTTCTGACCATTTTTTGATTTTTTTTTTGGTATTGAGCATCAGGAAGTATTTATAAATTTTGGAGATTAATCCCTTGTCAGTCGATTCATTTGCAAATATTCATTGCAACCCATTCTGTGGGTTGTCTTTTCATTTTGTTTAGGGTTTCCTTTGCTATGCAGAAACTTTTAAGTTTAATTAAGTCACATTTGTTTATTTTTGTTTTTACTGTTGTTACTCTAAGGAGTGGATCTGAGAAGATGTTGCTGTCATTTATGTCGGAGAGTGTTTGGCCTATGTTTTCCTCTAAGAGCTTTATAGTGTCTGGTCTTATATCTAGGTCTTTAATCCATTTTGAGTTTATTTTTGTGTATGGTGTTAGGAAGGGATCTAATTTCATTCTTTTACATGTGGCTGTCCAGTTTTCCCAGCACCACTTATTGAACAGGTTGTCTTTTCTCCAATGTATATTCTTGCCTCCTTTGTCATAGATTGGTTGACTGTAGGTGCATGGGTATATATATATACATATGTATTTTTTTTTGGTCTTTTTGCCATTTCTAGGGCCGCTCCTGTGGCATATGGAGGTTCCCAGGCTAGGGGTCTAATCAGAGCTGTAGCCGCCAGCCTACGCCAGAGCCATAGCAACATGGGATATGAGCCGCGTCTGCAACCTAAACCACAAATCACGGCAATGCCGGATCCTTAACCCACTGAGCAAGGCCAGAGATTGAACTCACAACCTCATGGTTCCTAGTCAGATTTGTTAACCACTGAGCCGTGACGGGAACTCCAGTATATATATATATATTTTTGATTGAGCCTATGATTGTTTAAGCCATGACAATGATATTGATTGATTTATTATTTATTTTAATTAAAGAAGAATCCCTAGCAAAACAAAAAACAAAAACATCTAATATTAAAAAAAAATCCCGTCTATTCATGGAAGCAACCTAAATGCCCATCAACATGTGAGTAGATAAATAAGATATATATATGTGTACACACACACACACACACACACACACACACACACAACTATGGATATTACTCAACTGTAAAAAAGAATGAAATAAAGCCATCTGCAGAAAGATGGATGGACCTAGAGATTATAATAGTAAGTGAAACAGTCATCACAGAAAGTCAAATATCATATGATATCACATGTGGAATCCAAAAAAAAAATACAGTTGAACTTATTTATAAAACAATAGTAGACTCATAGACATAGAAAACAAATTTATGGATATCTAAGAGGAAAAGTGGGGAAATGAGGGATTCATTTGGAGTTTTCAGACTAGTAGATACATACTACTATATATAGAATAGATAAACAACAAGGACCTACTGTATAGCAAAGGGAACTATATTGAATATCTTGTAATAAACTATAATGGAAAAAGATCTGAAAAAGGATATATGTACATATATGTATAACTGAATCACTTTGCTCTACACCTGAAACTAACACAGCATTGTAAATCAACTATACTTCTAAGTAAATAAATACTTTAACTATAAAAATTCCTACTTCCAGAATTTAGCTCTGTTATAAAGCCATAACTCCATCCAAACTTCTCAAAAATAGTTTTATTTTCATTAGAAACTCACTTGGAAAGTCTACGTTGATGCATGAATCTTTGACAGTTGGCTCAGATTTTAGATTTATTTATGGAAATTTAGCTCAACTCCACATTTCATTTACTCAGTTTATTTCCTAGGATCAGTAAGCAAAAATTCAACTTCATAAATACAGCTGTAGTTGGCAAACAAACTTAACAAGATAAAAAAGAGCTTGTTTAAAGACTTTCCTGAATGTATTTATAAATTAACACTGCTTCTTAATAGTTAAGATTAAATTAATCCAATAACCACTCTTAAATTTGATCTTTTTTCCTTGAGGTACTAAGCCTTGTGAAAATGCAAAACGCCCAGGAGATGTAGCATTTTAGGTAGGCTATCACCAACCCCTGAATTTCTTTACATAGTTTGAATCTATGCTGTTAAGTGCATATAGATTCAAGACCATACATATTTTTGGTAATTTTTAAAAATAATGATATTCTTTATCCATAAAAAGTATTTTACTTTAAAGACTAATTTTTTTTTGATATAATATAGCCACCATAGATTACTCCTGATAAGAATTTGTATAGTAAATCTTTTCTCATCCCTTAAATTTCTGTCTTTCTGTGCCCATATGTTTAGGTGTCTCTTTGATTTTAAAATCCAATCTAAGCATCTCTGCTTTATAATTGTTGAGTTTATACAGTTTATACAGTTTATGACTCAACCAGTCATATTTTCACTTTGCTTATTTCCCAACTTATACTCTTATTCAAAGTGTTCGTATTATATTTATTTGCATTATTCACATTCTACCTAACATGTTTCTTAACTACTCTTTCCTATTTTCTGTCTATCACTCACAATTATCTGCTTTTGGATTTATTTTTTTCCTTCCTTGAAACATTAGGCTCTGTGGTAGAAGTCCTGATTCTGGGAGGCTGACTGCTTTCGCCAGGGGATACAGTAAGAGTCCTATTTTATTTTATACTTTGGCTGTCCCTGGGTCACTTAGGGTTCCTCATGTCAAGGGGACAGTAGGCAAGGGAAAGACACATGCTTCTTACAAGATTAATTTACACTGATCGTTAGGAGGTGGTACAGCTGTTGTTAAACAAGAAGAAAAAAAGAATATGTTTCACACTCAATTAACAACTAGGCCATCCCTTCATGTTCTGCTGGCAAATTTGGATGGTTAATGGATAAGCACATGGTTAGACATGACCTCAGAAGCCGTGATGATTGGAAGCTTAGACCCTCAGAGTTTCCACTGGTTAAGTGATTAAGATTATGAGAAGTAATAGCCAAGGGTAAGAAGAACCAAGAATAGGTAGCAAAGGGAGGAGGTGATGAAAATTGGTTGTGTTCTTAAAATTAGTTTCAGGGATTATCAGGGATTGCTAACTTTCCCCACTAACTTTCCCTATATAATATTCATCAGAAATTCAGACCAAGAAGAAACCTGAAGATGTTCTCCCCGTGTAAGATGAACTTAACGTAATTTGTGAATGGATCTGAACAGCCCAGTGGTAGACTGGAGTGATGCTGATTGGTGCTGCTCAGAGTTCGTACCTCGTTTCCTCAATTTCAAGACCAAGACCAAGACCTTTATTTCTTTGTGACTAGGTACATTCACTGCTGATGGCTCACTTCTGGGACTCTCTGGGATTTGTCTTTGGCCAAAGGGAGCTGTTTTTCCCAAGTTCATAACCTCTTTCAGGGGCAACTTGCATCCAAATTTGCCAAAGTTTCCAAAGGCAACTTGCTTTTGAGCCCAGTCTTATTGTCTCAATTTGGAATATTCTTAAGGACCATCCCAACTCCAGAGATCCTGTGGGATAGCTAAGGCTTCTGTTGCAACTGTATTACAGTATCTCCTGTTTTCTTCTTCCTTCACGCTCCCAAAGGTGTTCTTTAGAGTATTCTCCCAAAACAATCCCCTGCATGCAAATCTCCACCTCAGAATCTGTTTCCAGGAGATTCTACTCAAGACATTATCTTGGAGATTCTATTCGAGACATTCTCTTTTTCAGATAATACTTCTATCACTGTAGGTTACTAGGTACCTACCATTCTGTTTCTTTTCTTTTTTTTTTTTGTCTTTTGTTGTTGTTATTGGTTTTTTTTGTTGTTGTTGCTATTTCTTGGGCCGCTCCCGCGGCATATGGAGGTTCCAAGGCTAGGGGTTGAATCGGAGCTGTAGCCACCGGCCTACGCCAGAGCCACAGCAACGCGGGATCCGAGCCGCGTCTGCAACCTACACCACAGCTCACGGCAACGCCGGATCGTTAACCCATTGAGCAAGGGCAGGGACCGAACCCGCAACCTCATGGTTCCTAGTCGGATTCGTTAACCACTGCGCCACGACGGGAACTCCCCATTCTGTTTCTGTAGCTCCATCTTGAATTATAAACTCATCTTCATTGAAACCTTACTATGAAAACCCTGTGTGGCTTAGGCTGTGGAAATGCCACTCCCTAGAGATTTTCTATTCACTTCTACCAGGTACTCCAGGGATATCACTGTCCCGGGACTAATTTTTATGTCGATCTCTATCCTGACAGTTTCTAAATTGTGAGAGAAGTGTACATTCTAACTTCAATATAGTATAAGGCAGAGGCATGAGGTTTTTATTTTTTGGGGAATAATATATTTTTTTCCTTTTCCTTAGCCCAGGACAGCAAACTTCGTCATCTCCCTGTTAAAGTGAGTGGATCTTTTTGCCCAGGCCCCTCATTACTGAGGTTACATCCCCTTGAGCATCCCAGCTTCATGAAAGGGTATTAGTTCCCATTCAGTGTCTCTTAGGACCCAAGGCCTCTTATCCAGGCCAGATTTTGTGTTAAAACTCAAACTACTGGCTATTACTGTATTTGATAACCACCCATGGGAAAGCTTCAGGATCAGATCCTAAGTTTATTGCTTCTAATTTCAGGCACCTTGAGATTTCCATTTATTTCATGCCAATTGTTATGTATTAATATGATTTTTTACATATTGCTAGAATACGAAATTATCCCTAAGTAGCCGAATGTGTCCTGGAGCTAGGTTTTCATAAGTAATGGAAATGACGAGGGCACTGACCTTGGAACTAAAGTGAAGGAAATGATGTAACTGAGAAGGAAATGAAAACATTCAAACTATTTCTTTCTTATCCAGGCCCAGATTGGCTGGGCATTAATGTGGTTTTAAAAAAAAATGACCTAGAGTCCAAGTGCAATTCAAGTATCGCCCTCATGGGACTCTGAAGCCTTAAAGGCAGGAACTGTGTCTTGTTTGCTGTTTTATCCCTAGTGTCTAGTCATGCTCAGCACATTTTAGGTGTTCAGTAGATACTGTTGATTAAATAAGTCAGCAATAAAGCAGTACTGTGCAAAATGAGCATGTATTTAAAAATAAGCAAGAATATAGTATAACATCTCAATGTGGTCTAAGGCGAATAATTTAAAAAATAATAGAAAAGGACAATGTGAATTGAATTATCATATTCATTCTTTCCAGTGTTCCTCTAACAAATATTTATTGAATATCCATTATTGCATCCAGCACTGTGCTAGGCACAGAGAATGTGATAATGAGCAAAAAAGGATATGGTCCCTCTCCACATAGAGAGCTGGGGGAGGTAGACTTTAAATGAAAACACTAATAAGCAAAAATAAGTATAAAAACAGGTTGACCAGAAGTTCTGTTAGCCCAGAAAAATATCTGGTCATATCTATTGTTCCAGAATAATTATTAACACTGCCCCCATTCACTCTCAAAGGTGTCCCACTTTGAATGGTCATCCTGGCTATGACTGAGAGGTATATGGGGTCAGGCAAGTGTACAACAGTAACACTCACCTACTCAGGGACTAGAAGAAAGGCTTCCTGGAAAAAATGAGACTGGCCTGAAAAATGGTGGATGGTCACACAGGGTATGTGATTGATGGGGTGCCAGTCGGGAAAGCCTGCCAGGCAGCTAGAAGAGTATGTGCAAAGCAAGGCACAACAAGGATTCAACAGAAGGACTGTCAGGCTAGAGTATTAAGGACAAGAGGTTGCCTAAAATAGTAGATGGCACAAGGCGAATAATTTAATGTACACATTAAAAATGTACACATAACATTCATTTTATGAATATTAGAATTTTGTTATTTTTCCTTTAATTAGGGATGGAGGTGGGAGAGGTGGGGGATTAGCATTTTGAAAAGATTCTTTTGGGTGGCAGTGTGGGGAACTTACTTGGGAAATTTCAGGAAGGTCGTTATTGGGAATCTATTGTACTAGGCCAGTTAAGACAGGATAGTAGTTTGAAATAGTAGTTTGAGATGAATCTAGAAAGCAAAATAAACAGATCTTAGAAATGGATTGACTACTATATAGAGGGGAACAGGGAAGTATCTAGAATAGGTTTCTGGCTTATGCACCTGGATGGATAGTTATGCAATTCAGTGAGCTGGGGAATGCAGCAAGTATTACGATGTGGCATATCTGTCTATCCATCCAAGCATTTATCTTGTTAGGGAACCAATATGCATTGACACCTGGTATATAGCAAGCATTATGGATAAAAATAACAAAGATATTTGTTATGAAATCTACTAAGGAGTATAAATATGCACATGTTATTTTGCTGATTATCATACTTACAGCTGCAAGTGATAGAAACCTAGAATGCTCATCAAAATTGCTAAAACAATGAGAACATTTATAAGTCCTAAAATGGGGAGCTCCAGCTTGGCTTATTCAGTGGCCCTAATGACATCAAGGATGTGAGTTCTTTTCATCTTTTTATGCTGCTGTCATTACACAGTTGACTTTTTCTTGACTAGTACCCTTTGTGATTGCTTGATTGTTATCCCAGTTCTGAGCATACACACCCATAACAACATTGAGCAGCAGAACGACTATTTTCTCCCATGAAACTCTTCTGCAAAGCTAGGAAAATTTTCCTAGAATCCTCCCCAACCCCCACCCATAGATTCCTCCTCATATCTTGGTGCTTATAATGGTGTCACACATTTATTTCTATGCAAGTCCTGGCAAGAAGAAAGAGAGTGACTTGTCCAGTGAACAGATGGTCAGGTAGAGGAGGATGACTTGCTAAACAAATTTGGGTTTTTTTTTTAAAGGAAAAAAAGTGACATGGCTGTTGAGTAGGCAACCAGGGGTGTCTGCTCTGTCTATAGAGCCAGCACTATTAGTATTGTCTTAGAAGTGGTTCAGAGTAATTCAAGAGATTGCAGCAGAAGAAATCACCTTGGAGATTAGAGGAGAAGAAATGTTTCCAAGGCTAGGAAAGGTTATTAGGTTTATGTCACTCTGAAGGCAGAACCTGAGGTCTGAGATTATAGTAGCACTTAAAATAATACTAACATAAATCCATCTTTACCCATTGATTCTCCAGATTTCAGGCCTCCTCATGGCTTTCCTGAATTCCTCCGAAGTCATATAAATGCTATATTTTATTGTTTCTAAGCTTCACTGAACTGAAAGAAGAATGGTTGAATAGTGTTTTGCATAAAATACTAGAAATATTTGTTACTTAGCTCTGGCTCAATCCGAGCCTGACCTGTTTCTGTCATTACCGCTGGAATAGTTCTCTAGCTCTTGCCAGATTTTGAGTTGTCAGGATAATAATTTATCCATCTTGTTGTCAGATTCACAGCTAGTTTGCCTGACTCTAGGGGAATCTAAATGACTATACACATGGCGTGCAACACATATTTTAAAATGCATTTAATTCCAAACATCTTCCCTCTGCCACACCCCTTATCCAAAGAATTACTACTGTCACAGTACCGTTTTCTCCTATTGTATAAACCTCCACCATCCACCAAAGATTAGTTTTACTCTAATTTCCTTTAATGCTCACTAAAACTGGCAGTTTTCACTGACCACAGTTACTAAGTCATTCTCTCAGCTCTCTGGGCCCAGAACTCTCCACTGTTTCCGTATTCTTTCCAGCCTCACTTTCTCAAGTCAGCTCCTCTCAAATCGTGCCTATTCAAGAATCTTGATTTCCCAATGTGGCATATAACTTTTTATTTTACAAAAGGCCAATCTTGAAGCTCTCACCTTAAAGACAACTCTCTGGGTATCACTTGCTTTACAAGGACAACCAGAAATTATTTTCCATGTTTATTAATTCATCCCCTTCAGCTTCCCTTACAATGGGTCCTTTTCAAGATTTTAACTACAAGCCTTAAATTACCCTCCTGACATCCCTTTCCTCCTCCTCCCAGGAATGCTTGGAAAGGAATCCAATTGTGGGCAGATGTTAGGTCTTTCTCAAAAGCATTCTGTGTCAAATAACAAGCACCCAGTTGTAGTTCAAGTAGCATACTAATAGTGATTTACATGTTAAGCAGGAGTGGTAATTACTGGCTTTGAAAGCATATCATAATGACTTTTAAAGTTCTTATACTTTATTATTCTTCCTTTCTTATTCTCTAGTCAGTGTTCTTAATTATACCATTCCAGAAAAATACACTGGGAGAAAATATAGCAAAACGCATGAGATGGTAAAACATCTTGGCCACCACAAGCAGCCAGATAAGATTTGGCAGGTAACTTGGGGTATAGAGCAGTAGCACCAGGATATTTGGTGGGCCTCCTACTTTTTTCTCTTTTCCCTCCTCAAAGCTATACCCATAACTGCCAGAGAATCAGTTAGTAAAAAATATATTTATCAAATGTCTCCCGGCTAAAGAGGGACTATCTAAGAGATCCACAATTATAATATCTCTACATGCTCTCACATTTACTATTAGGTACAACCAGACCAGCAAAGAACTAACTTGACCACAGAATTGTGTGCTTTCCCCTGAACCCCATGGAATAGTTTTACTGGATTTGACCATAACATTTTATCACTTCTTTTATCCTTTATTGAAGGACATTATAGGAAACAGACTTATAAAACTTGTGGTTCTACTAGCCACTAGGATATTATTGATGACATGGCTTATTACATCACACAGTGTCTTTTTAATGAGGACTCACTGGGCAAAATCCTATTTAGTTTCATTACTGGAAGTAGTCACACTTTTGAATGATTCTTTTCTTTCTTGTTTTTTAAAATCTCATGGTTTCTGTGAATTATGTCTCTGATCATGTTTCTCTTTTTGATTTGGCTGCTAGATGGCCCAGGTCATAAGGTTGTGACTCATCTCTAACAGACATCCACCCAGGACCTTGAGATGTGTGCGTGTGCATGTGCGTGTATGTGTGTGTGTGTACTGGGCTCACTCTTTACTCCACCCCACCTTTCCCTACACTCACTTTAATCATCCTGGTGACTCCAATTATTTATCTTCCCACAATAGAAATTTATTTCTTGCTCACATAATTGTTGAATGCAGGTATTTGCTAAGTGGCCTTCTGTGATGTAATTTGGGGACCCACGATCCTTTCACCTTATTGACCTTACATCCTCCAGGGCTTCTCATCCTCTGCATGGAGTCAGCCCATGGTAAGAGAAAGAATGAAGGCTCCTGCTGATGATTTCATGGTCAAGGCCTGGAAGTGCAGTTCATCACTGCTGGTTATGTTCCATATGCCTTTACACAGTCACCCCAGACAGTAAGAGAAGCTGAGAAATGTGATCTAGCATTTGTGTCTGGGAAGAAAGGAAAATGGGTCTGGTGAATGACTCGCCAATATTTGTCACAAAACATGGAAACTAAGGTATAAAGAAAACAGTTCACTCTGTTTCCCTAAAATATTTCTGCTAACAGCAGAATTGTTAACATTATCAGAAATAACAGAATTGCTCAGGCCTAGAACCCTGGGGTGTCCAGGGAATTCTCTTTTCATGACACCTTTACTTTCTGTCCTTTCCTCTCAATTCTTCCTGCCGTTGCCTTTGTTCAGGTCTTTCCTATCACGTGCTTGGCCTGCTAAAATCCCTACCTTCCTGATCTCTGGAGAGGACTATCTTCTGAACAGATCTTGTGGGGTTTTTTCCTTTCTGTAAGTTGGCTCACATATTTTTTTTCAAAGTCCATGATTTACTTTAGGCTTCATTCTTGGTGTTGTACATTCTATGGGTTTAGACACATTTATAAAAACATATATTCCATCATTTTAATATCATACAGAGTATTTTATTGCCATAGAAGGCCTTTGTACTCTTCTTGTTCATTTCTCCCTCTCCCTCACTCCTGGCAACCACTAATTTTTTACTGATTTGGTAGTTTCATCTTTTCCAGAATGTTGTATACTTGGATTCATGTGGCATGTAGCTTTTCCAGACTGGCTTCTTTCACTTAGTCATATGCATTTAAGTTTCCTCCATGACTTCATAGTTTGATAGCTTATTTCTTTTTAGCTCTGAATAACATTCCATCATCTGGATATACTGCAGTTTATCTCTTCACCTACTGATGGACACTTTGGTTGCTTCCAATTTTGGCAATTGTGAATAAAGCTGCTATGAACATCTGTGTGCAGGTTTTTGTGCAGACATAAATTTTCAACTCTTTGGGGTAAACATCAATGAGTGTGATTTCTCGATCATATGGCAAGAGTATGCTTAGTTTTTTTTAAATTAAAGTATAGTTGACTTACAATGTTGTGACAATTCCTGCTATACAGCAAAGTGACTCAGTCATATATATATATGTGTGTTTGTGTATATATATATGTATGTATGTATGTATGTATATACACATATATGGGTGTATATGGGTGGTTTGGGTTTGGGATTTCTCCTGAGGTTGCACTGAGATACCTGCTGGAGTTTCCAATCGTCTAAAAGCTTGATCAGGGCTAAAGGATTCACTCCCAAGGTGGCTCACTCTTGTGCATGATGAGCTGCTCCTGGCTGTTGTCAAGATATCTCAGTTTCCCTCCACATGGGCCTCTATTCGGGGCTGCATGTGTGACCTCTGACATAGTGGCCCACTTTTCCCTGAACGAACATTGAGGAGAAAGGGTAAAAGCCACAGTGCCCTTTATGACCTAGTCTCAAAGGTCCCACACTCTCACCTCTGCCATACGCTATAGATCACCCAGAACAGCCCTGATTCAATGTGAGAAGAGACTTTACAAGGCCATGGATATCAGGAGACAAAAATCACTGGGGGCTATTTGGGAGGCTGGCCACCACGCACACTTGCATTTGGAATACGTCCTTCCCTTAATCACAGTTTTTCAAAGTTCCCTCCCACTTTCAACACTCAAATCAAAGTTTGCCCTGATCATTCAACAACTAGCATTCCTATGTAAATTTTACTGTTCTTATCATACCTGTGGCCTTTACTATTTAGTACCTTGTTTTGAAAATCTATAATATATATTTTCTTTCAAATGGAATTTAAGCAATCAAGGATATACTCCCTGTCGCATAGTAAGTACTCAATAAATATTTTTTAGATAGATGAATGAAGGAGAGAATAATCCATTTTGAATTAATTCTTGATTAAGGTATAAGAATATAATGTTTAGTTAGAGGTTCTTTTCTATTTTTTTGTATGTGGTTGCCCAATAGATCTGGTACCATTTGTCGAAATGATTATCCTCCATTGAATTGTATTTGGATTTGTCAAACATCAATTGGTCATATTTATGTGGGCTTACTTCTGGACTCTTAATTCTGTTCCATTGATTTATGCATCTATTCCTTCATGAATTTTGTACTGTCTCAACTTACTGTAACTTTATAGGAGATTTTAAAATCAGGGATTATGTTTACCTCTCTTAATTCTTCTTTTTCAAAATTATTTTGTATTTTCCAGCTCTACTGACTTTCTATAAAAATTTTAGAATTAGCTTGGCTTTACCTATAAAATTACTTTTGTGATTTTCATTGGAATTATATAAATTTATGGATCCATTTGGGGACAATTGACACCTTCACTATTGTATGTCTTCCAAACCATGAACATGGTATCATCTTTCTAATTATATACTAATTAGGTTTCCTTGCTTTTTTGAATCAGAGCTTTATAGTTTGCAGCATACGGATTCTGTTTTATATATGCATAAATTCATGTACCATCAGGGGAAAAATAGTGCTTAAAATTCTAACATTCTTCCCCAACATTCTTGCTATATTTACTTTCCAGAATCCTCAGTGCATTTTGCCCAGGTTTTATAACTTTGAGAGATAGGATGTGATTACTCCATCTTATCCAGAACTGGAACCATTAGCTGTAAATCCTACTTTTCACCTTTCTTCACTTATCTTGTTTCTGTACTGTATGAGGGTTAGAAGAAAGGTTTATCATCTTTTCATCCCTCTTGGAGCCTAGCGTAATGCTTTGAATGAGATTTGTGGGTCTAGCATGTGATCAGAACACACTGGGGGGACTTAGATATGCTCCACAATGTTTGGGGCCTCACCAGGAATGGCTCATGACTGGATTTGTCTGGGGCAGCTTGACTGTGGTCATGTGTCTGGGTCCTAAATTCTGGCCATTGTCTAGATTCCTCTGCTCCCTATGGCTTCTGCCTGGGCTGCAGTATTTGAAATGGCTTTTTTGGTCATGTGCCTGGTACCTAAACTAGATGGCTAGAACAGCTAGGGGATGGCTGGCAGCTCACTCTCCACATGATTAGTTTGGGTTCCCTCGCCGCATGGCAGTCTCAGAGAAGTCAAACTTATTATGTAGTAACTGGATTCTCCAAAGAAGCTCACCAACTTATTTTAAATTTTCTTCCACTTATTGTACATGTGCATTTTTGTAAGCTACCTTAAATTCATTTTAGAACAAGGTGGGCTATAAATATGTAAATTAAGTGAAATATAAATTAGGTATTAAGGAAGATAAAGATGTATAAATTTGTTCCCCTAAAGAAATATAGAATCAAGCTGGACGGAAAATCTATAGTCATTAAAAGGTAGTAAGCAGTGGGAATTGTAGAACATTTGTTCCCCCAAAAATTGTGTCAGCAAGAAGCGCCGTAATTATTTACAGGAAGTAGAGGACACTTTGGGCTCCATAAAGGAAGTGAATTTGATTTTTTTAAAATTAAAGATAGAATTCGGACCAGCTGAGAGAACTGGAAAGATTAAAAACAAAACAAAAAGTGGTTTATGAAAAGGTAGACATGTTAGAAAAGCCCAAGGCATATTTTGGGTCCTGGCAGTTGGCAGTTTGGCTATAGAATCTGTCTATTGGAATTGTGGGCGGGGATTTTTTCCTCGTCCAAGTATTCACTCATCCACCACTTGGTAACTGAACGTAGGTTTCCTTTGGGGCAACTGTCATCTCACTACTCCCAGCCCAGTAGGGAAGCATGAGTTCAAGTCCTGGGCTAAGCAGAGGACTACCTTCCCTGGGCTCAAATACTGATTCAAGTTGTCAGCAAGATGGAGAGCTAAGAGGTTAAAATATTCATCTCCTCAACAACAGCAACAACAACAAAAGCAAAAACACAACAAAAACTTTGAAAAACTACAAACCAAAGCAAATAGTTCAGGAATAGGCACAGGAGCCCCTCTGTGCCAATGACACCCCAAGAGAATTTTGCTGGAACTTTCTGTTGAGTGTGAACCTGAAAAAATACAGGGGTTGGGTCTGCTACTGCCATCTTGCTATGCGAAACCCAACACACAGGCTTCGTATTTTTGCAAATAAAGCACGGGGTACAGCCTAGAGAGGGGAAAAAAACTGTGTCCTGAGGACATAACTTGAATCCTGGTTTGAGTCATACCTACAGTAGCATTTGGAATGCTTAGAGACAAAATACTGCACACACACGAGACAGAAATTTGAACCAGGTATCTGAAAAAAGTGAGAGGGAAACAGTGTATAATTAGAGAAGAGGAGAATCATTGGCTTAGGGAGAAAAACCAAAAATATTTTGCAGGTTTACGAGGCCTTTTGTGATGCAGTGCTAACCTATCTCCACCTTTGCCTTCCCTGAATCTCTCTCTCCTCATCCTAAACTTTACCCATTATGTATGCCAAATCCTATTCTCAGAATATTCCTCACTCTTTCATAACTCTCTGCTTTTGCAATGCTGTTCCCTATCTGAAATTGCCCTTTTCTGTCTTTTTGTTCCTAAAAGCTTCTCTAATCATCCCTGAAGGCCCACGGAGGTGAACTTTCTCCCTGCATGCTTGTGTAATTCTTTATATACTTCTCTCTTATAGCACTTACCTCATCATTTTTTGTCTGTTTTCCCATTATTCTGTGAACTCCTGGAGAGAACAGACTAAGCCCTGTACATCTAAAGTCCCTTCAAAGCATTTAGTATAATATCTGATGCACAGTCAAAGCTTACCAGATGCTTGTGGAGTAGAGAGTGAATGAATGAATTAGAAGAGGCCAAGTAATAAATAAAGAGGGACCTTGCCAAAGTTCCCTGGCTTTTGTCACCACTATTCCTGGAAGCTCTCCCATTGTGGCCCACACATTACTAGGCATTTCTTATTTGCTCATCATAACTTGTTTCTCTTGTATTTCTAATCTCTCTTTAGGTGGGTGTGGCCATGGAACTGATTTCATTCCAATGGGGTGTAATAGAAGGGATGTGTACCACTTCCTGGCTGAGACTTCCAAACTTCCGTCTTCCATGTTTCCCTTTCAGCTGGCTGGGAAATGCCCAGAATGACCGTCAAAGCAAAGGGCTGAGGGCAGCCAGGGCTCTGTCAGCCCAAATCCTTGAATGACTGCACTTTCTCCACTCACTTCATCTACTACCACCCCAGAACACCTGCACTGAACGGTTACATGAGAGAGAGGGTTCCCTTGTGTCAAGCTACTGCACTTTTGGGGTCTGTTTGTTTGTTTCCACAGCTAATGTTGCTCTAATATAGGACCCAGTAGAATTTTCTCAGTTTAAACCAGGTTCTGAATGTGGTGACTATTATATGCAGGGCAGCACTATATTCTGAAAAGCCTCCCTGTTGTCTCCGGCTTTTTCTTTTTTAGAAAAAGGTCGTTCGTGGTATGAGGCAGCTGGGCAGTTTTCGAGCAGTAGGCTGAGGGTGAGAAGGTTAGGTTCTATTCCTGGGTCTGCCCCCCACTGGCTTTGGGTTCCCAGCCAAGGAAAATGACAGCATGGATGCTAAAACAACTCACCCAAGGGGAAAACACATAAAAGCAAAAAACAAAACAAAACAAAAGCCAAAAAAAAAAACTCCGAAAAACCAATCACCCAGCAGAAATGCAGGTGATGGTGATTTCTGCAGTAGGAGAGAATAACACTCATGTTTCATCTCTTCTAGGCTTCACTAGTCTTAACGCCTAATGCCTTCCAATTCTACAGACACTGCTTACTGATTCCAAGCCTGGCCAGCTGAGAGGAGCATTTTGACCTTTCTTTGGTGCAGGCAGACTACAGATGCACCAATCAAAATGTTTCTGTCCTTGTAAGTGTCAACTTTCTAAGCCATAGGAAGAATACTGAGTTTACTTATTTAAAAGACAGACAAAAATGCCATAAGGTGCAGCATTATTGCTGGAACCTACCAATCAGTGCTTGCAAGCTGCAACCTTTCTTGGCTTGGCGTATAATCTATTTTTACAGAGTTTGTCCCCAACACATCTGCATCCCATGGACAGGCTCCTTGAGTGCCTGTTGTCCGCCCAGAGGAGGGATAGCTATTCCTTATCTTTTTCTACCAGACTTTTCTGTGTTTGCTTCTGTGGAGAAGGAATCACAGCAATTGTTTCTTGAGACCAAAGTTCTCTCAAAAAGTCAGAGGTCCCTAATTCCCATCCTGGGGATTAGAGCTTCCCCCCAATCCTCATCCAAATCTGCCATCATATTAGACTCCTTTAGTGTCTCTAGGACTGGATGCTCCCTTATCTGGTCCTCGACCCTGCAGAATGGCACCACTGACATTTAAGTATCTAGTAGGCATAAGAATCACTTGAAGAATGTCTCCTAAATGAGTGTAGGCTTGTAGGGTTCACCCCAGGGATTATGATTCAGTACATGTAAGGTGGAGCCCAAGATTCTGTGGTTTTAATTGGCACCCCAGGTGAATCTGATGCTAGAGGGCTAAGACACATACTTAAGAACACCTCTTACTCTGGCTATGAGTCACCTTTTAAAAAAATAGATAAGTTCTTACCCTTTAAAAATTCTTTATGTTTTCCATGGAGTTCCCATTGTGGTTCAATGGGTTAAGGGTCTGACATTATCTTTGTGAGGATATGGGTTCAATCCCTGGCCTTGTTCAGCCGGTTAAGGACCTGGCATTGCTGTAAGCTGTGGTGTGGGTGGCAGCTGCAGCTCTGATTTGACCTCTGGCCTGGGAACTTCCATATGCTGCAGGAGTGGCCACAAAAAGAAAAAAAAAATTCTTTATGCTTTCCTGTTGCTTTCAGGATTGGGTCCAGACTCTTTAGATGGCAAATCAGTCCCCTTAGGAACTGACCCTTATCTATTTCTCTAGCCTCCTTTCTCACCAGCTGTCCTCCAGGTCTTGTTCATTTCAGTCATTCTGAGTTAGTAATTGCTATTCTTTCTTTCTCTGCTTTGTGAATGTCACTCTCTGCATGGACCATTTTTCCCCTTCTTCTGTCTTTACCTGTTTAACCTGTAGGCAGATGAAACCCTCCTTTCCCTTGGTAAACCAATCTTTTCTAAGATAGTGCCCACCTCAAGGAGAACTAATAAAACCTTCCTGCTGGTGTAGACCCATCACTTTTGAGCATTTTTGCACTGTCATCTCACTGTTGCAATCAAAACAATTTGGAAAACAGAACAAAAAGTGGCTTAGTGCTATTTTCAGGAGCACTGGATGTTGCAAGACCATGTCATGACCCAGGGCTCTTAACCAGGAGACCCCATTCAAACACACCAACATATGAAAATGCCCCCATCCCACATGGAACCTAAGTTACATCTCACTCTATGAGTTAAGTAGGATTGCACTTAGGGTCTCAGAATGATTGGAGAAGAGCTGCCTGCCATCCTGACCTGGTCACATCAAGACTGTTATCTGCAAAAGAGCAATCTCAGTGGGTCACTGTATGGTTGGTCTCTTTGTTACATAAATTTAGCTTTCACTTTAGCTAATATGGATGGCATCATGCCTCCTAGGCAACTCTGTCAGGATGAAGAACCCAGCTCAGGAATGAACCCCTCATTTCTTGCCCAAAAATGTTTTCTACAGGAAAGCTCCATGAAGAAAGTGAGCAGATAGAGCTTAGCCTGACCAGTCCATGCAAGCATCTAGTAACCTGCAGAATTATCCCCCCAAAAAACATGTTCCCTCCTTCTCGTTCCCCTGAGGAAGCAAATAAACAAAGCAAATAAAAGGAAAATAAGCAATGCGAAGAGTAGGAAGTAGTTCCTCCTTTTGAGAATTCAGAATGTGGGTGCCCACCATCAATTAATACCGGGGAAATAACAGGAAATTCTCTGGAGGGAAATGTGAAAAAGGGAGGCATCTGCTTTTGGGCTCTCTGAATAATAAGTCTGAGGAAAGCCAGTATCTTTCTTTTGCAGGCTGTTTCTACCTTCTCATGAATTGCACTACTGCATTTGCATCCAATAGCTCCTAGCCTCCCAGGAAACAACAGAGCCTTGCCATTCCCCCAGCTTCAGAAGAGCCTGCAAAGCAGACATCACTGATCCCATTCTATAAATGGGAAAACGGAGGCTCAGAGGTTGAGTGATTTATTTAAAGTGCAATATAAGAAAGCAAAGAAGCCAGCAGGAGATAAGAGCTCATCTAACTCCCCAGTCAATTTTCAGTTCCCCAGATAACACAGAACCTAAATAAACGTACATCAACACCATATGGTATCAGCAAAGCAAGGGGATGTTGGGCACTGTTATTAAAATAGGCTATAAAGGAAAGATAGTTTGAATGTGTGAATAGTCAGGGAGCAAACCATCCTTTTGATAATTCTCATCATTTTTAGTTCAGTAACCCAGGATGACATGAATTTTGATGGACTGGACAACTTTACTAATACCTCTCCAGTCTTTATTTTTAACACTAATTATAATAAATCACAATTGTTATGAATGCTCAATAGGTAACAACTTAATTAAGCATGCTTAGAATGCTGGCTTATTAAATATTCTTCTTGGCTAGAAATCTTAAGTTCCCTGTAAAGGGCTTGCTTTGAATTTTGAAATGAAAATCCACTCTTGTGTTCTTTTGCAATAATCTGTTTCCGAATTTTCTTCAGTGCTGGGAGGGAATGTAGATTTAGTAAAACTACATTGCAAACCTGTTAACCTATAATCGCAACCAACTAATCCAATGCATGGCCCCCTGGACACAGCAATGCATCCCACTAGGCTGCCATAAGGGTAAATACGATTTGTCTATAGAATTAGGTTTCGCAGTTAGAGTCCCCGCTTTGGGTGTGTGATATCCTGTGGACTACAAGCAGATTTCACGTCCCCAAACAGATGGGCTTTCCCTTTATGGGCCACTCTTACGTTTTCCAGGCAAACTGCAGCTGTGCTAATGTCCCTTTGTGTAAAGGAATGTTTAAGTTGAACCACTTCCCTTTACCTGATGGGTATTCAGAGTTTTGAGCCAAGGACAACTGGGATATGCCAACATCTGCAGAAGAGGAAGATTCCTTTCTTTGTGCTGTTTAAGATTGACTGTGACAGGCAGAAAAAGCTTCTCTGGATACCAGTGAGGGTTTTTAGTTACAAACAACTATAGCTAGTAGAAGCAGGAAAGGGAAGCTTAGTAAGAAGTTTGTGGTGTCTCTAGGAATTTCTAGGAGGACACAGAACCGAGCTAGGAGGGTTTACAGTAAGAGTGGCCAGGTGGCATTGTCAGACTGTTCCATGGGAGCAGACGCCATGGCTCCCCCTGGCAACATGCCCTGGGATGCTATGACTAGGACCCCTGGCCCTGCTGCCTCCAAAAGTGCGTGAGTCTCTGCCTCCATCACCAGAGGGTATTCTTCATGGCATTGTTTTCTTCATGACATTCTCTCTCAAACTGAAATCTCATGTGGCACATCTGATTAGTGGAAACTAGATCCCATTTTTGTAAACTCATCTCTAGCTGTAAAGGACTCTGGGAAAGCAAGGTGTCTGACCTCTCCTGCAGAACATGGAAGATTTCTCAAACACTGAAAGGATGCTCAAAACACAAACAGGGACCCACAATATAAAACATCTCTACTACATCTACCATTTTTCTGTCCAACAGTCTATAAACTTTCTTCCATACTAACATTCTAAACAACAATAATCACGAGAACAAAATACTTCTGCCTAATATCATGCTATTTTTCCTGTAGAAACTAAAAAAATAGGAGTTCCCGTCGTGGCGCAGTGGTTAACAAATCCGACTAGGAACCATGAGGTTGCGGGTTCGGTCCCTGCCCTTGCTCAGTGGGTTAAGGATCTGGCGTTGCTGTGAGCTGTGGTGTAGGTTGCAGACGCAGCTTGGATCCCGCGTTGCTGTGGCTCTGGTGTAGGCTGGTGGCTGCAGCTCCGCGATTCGACCCCTAGCCTGGGAACCTCCATATGCCGCGGGAGTGGCCCAAGAAATAGCAAAAAAAGACAAAAAAAAATATGCTTACCCTTCTCTCAAGAGGGGTGCGGGGTAAAGTCATGTCATTTTCCAGATTGAATTCTAAGCTCAGGTCACCAGTGATATTCATGTTCTCCAATTCAGTCACAATCTCATCTTGATATTCTGTGTCCCAGACACTAAAATATAAAGCTAATTACTACCCTGTGTTAACCACACATCCTATAAAAATGGAAGGGAAATAGAAGAAGGGGGAAAGGGAAGACTAGTCAGTATATATACATGGCAAGGAAGATATATAAATGGCTGCTGTTGCCATTGTTTTGGCAAGTGGTCCTGTAGCTGTGGATGACTTCAATGACATCCTTTTCCCACAACCATGTCATGTTCTTTTGCCTTCAGAATCAACATGTTGGCAAGGTAGAGCTCTTTACCTGACAAGGTGACCCTAACTTTCACTTCTAGACTGTCAGACCTCCTCTTAGTGATCCTTCTTATATGTGGTTGACATTGAATTTTACCACTTGACATGGCAATACACAAAAGTACCTAAAAAGGATCTCCTGGGTTCCAGAAATAGTCCTTGCACAAAATGGTATAATGTATCCTAATTTATCTTGTCAATTGGAATAATCATCCCAGTCAACACAGAAAACTCCTTTACTGCCTCTTTTTCCAGTGGCATGAAAAGTCTAAAATATCCTCTTCTTGACAAGAAATTTTATTTTCTAATTTGATGAAATAGTCCATGTTCGTGGTGGAACCATTCTTCCCTCAAGCTCTAAGACTTTTAAATTGGCAGAGCCCAGAATTGCAGGGGTTGAAAGCAAACTTTTTCAATGGGGCCATTAGATGTAATTAGAAGTGCCCCTTTGCTCTATGCTTTGGTTTCAAATCCCATGTACTTTGGTTATAGAAGGGGAGATAGTGCCATAAATTTATCATGGTCAGATGATGTATCACATCCTATGCACATTGCTCCAAACTCATAAGTTGTTGTCACTCAGCTGGTACCAGCTGGCCCTGGAAGCAAGACTTCAGTTGACCTTTTCCACCATTCTGTAAGTTCACGATGGGAACTCAGGATTCTCTGAATCACTGGAAAATTCCTTTTTGTCCTCAATTTAAATTCTCAAGGTCCCATTCTTCCCTATTAATGTCCTAACTCTGATATAAAAGAGTTGAAAAGGCCATTATTTCAATTGACCTTGTAATTTGACAACCCCGTCAGGCTCAAACTCAGGCTATAGTCCTATACCTGAAAGGGACAGTTTAACACAATACCAGAAGATCCCTGTTCCTCTGACCATGTCCTGAGCAGAGAATTTAAGTTCCCTAGTGTAGTTAGAAGTAGCCCTTGAATTATTCATACTGGTCATATTATTGGAATTCCTCATGCCACAGTGTTCCCTAACCCTTGTTTTCATAGGATACTAATTTCAAGCTACTAGAAGTGAATATTTAAAATATTCTGCCTGTGGGGTGGGGAGTTCTTGTCATGGCACGGCAGAAACAAATCTGACTAGCATCCATAAGAACCCAGGTTCCACCCTGCCCTCGCTCAGTGGGTTAGGGATCCGGTGTTGCCATACTGTGGTGTAGGTCACAGATGTGGCTCAGATCTGACATTGCTGTGACTGTGGCATAGGCCGGCAGTTAAGCTCCAATTTGACCCCTGGCCTGGGAACCTCCATGTGCTGCAGGTGCAGCCCTAAAAAAGCATAAATAAATAAATAAATAAATAAAATTAAAATAAATAAATAAATATTCTGCCAGGGTCCCATTTGCTAACATGAGCTGGGCTTTTCACTGATTTCTTACCCTAAAGGCTAGGCAGTTAATATTAGATGTCCATTTCTTTTCTTTTTCTTTCTTTCTTTCTTTCTTTCTTTCTTTCTTTCTTTCTTTCTTTCTTTCTTTCTTTCTTTCTTTTTTTTTTTTTTTGCTTTTTAGGGCCGCACCTGCGGCGTAGGGAGTTTCCCAGGCTAAGGGTCGAATCGGAGCTGTAGATTCTTGGCCTACACCACAACCACAGCAATGCCAGATCCAAGCCACATCTGTGACCTACACCACAGCTCATGGCAATGCTGGGTCCTTAACCCACTGAGCAAGGCCAGGGATTGAACCTGCAACCTCATAGTTCCTAGTCAGATTCATTTTCGCTGCGCCACTACAGGAACTCCTAGATGCCCATTTCTTTTATGTTTTTGTGGCCTGAAACCACTTCTGAGACCAATTTTTATATTGGTCAAGGAGTTCTTAGTTGCAAACAACTGAATCCACTTTAGCTACTACATATATATGTATACTATATTAACTATGTGGAATAGTTCACAGAGATACAGAAGACCAGATATAGAGATATGAGCCATAAACAAGGTCCAATGACCATAAACCTGATGCTGTGAAGACCCTTCTGCTACTGCTGCCTGTACAATCCTATGGCTCACTTGGCTGATGGATTTCTCCGCTAGGACTCTTAACACAGCTTCTTCTGAAAGATGGCCATCTCTCCACTACTTTCCTCAACAGGGTCTTGTTAACATTTCTTCATGTCACTCTCTTCTAAATTTAAATCTCAGAAGGGAATGTTTGATCCTAGGTCCTAGTTGTATAGCTGTGCCCTAATTTGCAGAAGAAACTGGGGCACAGAGGTGATGGCAGGACTCACAAGGTGGGGAAATTCCCTAATATATAAAAGCTATTCAAAGTATGAACTATGTCCTTTACCACCTCCAGCTAGTTCCCATTTTTTTTAATGTATTTTATTTTATTTTCCCACTGTACAGCAAGGGGATCAAGTTATCCTCACATGTATACATTACATTTACATTTTTTCCCCCACCCTTTGTTCTGTTGCAACATGAGTATCTAGACATAGTCCTCAATGCTACTCAGCAGGATCTCCTTGCAAATCTATTCTAAGTTGTGTCTGATAAGCCAAAGCTCCTGATCCCTCCTACTCCCTCCCTCTCCCATCAGGCAGCCACAAGTCTCTTCTCCAAGTCCATGATTTTCTTTTCTGTGGAGATGTTCATTTATGCTGGATATTAGATTCCAGATATAAGTGATATCATATGGTATTTGTCTTTGTCTTTCTGGCTCATTTCACTCAGTGTGAGATTCTCTAGCTCCATCCATGTTGCTGCAAATGGCATTATGTCATTCGTTTTTATGGCTGAGTAGTATTCCATTGTGTATATGAACCACATCTTCCAAATCCAATCATCTGTTGATGGATATTTGGGTTGTTTCCATGTCTTGGCTATTGTGAATAGTGCTGCAATGAACATGTGGGTGCATGTGTCTCTCTTAAGTAGAGATATTAAGTCCAGATATATGCCCAAGAGTGGGATTGTGGGGTCATATAGAAGTTCTATGTATAGATTTCTAAGGTATCTCCAAACTGTTCTCCATAGTGGCTGTACCAGTTTACATTCCCACCAACAGTGTAGGAGGGTTCCCTTTTCTCCACAGCCCCTCTAGCACTTGTTATTTGTGGACTTATTAATGATGGCCATTCTGACTGGTGTGAGGTGGTATCTTGTGGTAGTTTTGATTTGCATTTCTCTTATAATCAGCGATGCTGAGCATTTTTTCATGTGTTTGTTGGCCATCTGTATATCTTCTTTGGAGAAATGTCTATTCAGGTCTTTTGCCCATTTTTCCATTGATTGATTGGGTTTTTTTGCTGTTGGGTTGTATAAGTTGTTTATATATTCTAGAGATTAAGCCCTTGTCGGTTGCATCATTTGAAACTATTTTCTCCCATTCTGTAAGTTGTCTTTTTGTTTTCTTTTGGGTTTCCTTTGCTGTGCAAAAGCTTTTCAGTTTGATGAGGTCCCATGGGTTTATTTTTGCTCTAATTTGTATTGCTTTGGGAGACTGACCTGAGAAAATATTCATGATGTTGATGTCAGAGAGTGTTTTGCCTATGTTTTCTTGTAGGAGTTTGATGGTGTTATATACCATGACCAGGTAGGGTTCATCCCAGGTTCACAAGGATGGTTCAACATACACAAATCAATCAACATCATACACCACATTAACAAAAGAAAAGTCAAAAATCATATGATCATCTCAATAGATGCAGAAAAAGCATATGACAAAGTCCAACATCCATTCAGGATCAAGACCCTCGCCAAAGTGGGTATAGAGGGAACATTCCTGAATATAATCAAAGCCATTTATGAGAAACCCACAGCAAATATAATCCTCAATGGGGAAAAACTGAAAGCCTTCGCACTCAAATCTGGAACAAGACAGGGATGGGATGCCCACTCTCACCACTGCTCTTCAACATAGTTTTGGAAGTCCTAGCCACAGCATTAGACAAACAAAAGAAATAAAAGGCATCTATATAGGAAGAGAAGAGATCAAACTGTCACTGTATGCAGATGACATGATACTATACATAGAAAACCCTAAGGACTCAACCCCAAAACTACTTGAACTGATTCATAAATTCAGCAAAGTAGCAGGCTATAAGATTAACATTCAGAAGTCAGTCACATTTCTGTATACCAGCAATGAACTATTAGAAAAGGAATACAAAAATACAATACCTTTTAAAATTGCACTTCACAGGAGTTCCCATCGTGGTGCAGTGGTTAACGAATCTGACTAGGAACCATGAGGTTGCAGGTTCGGTCACTGCCCTTGCTTAGTGGGTTAATGATCTGGCGTTGCCGTAAGCTGTGGTGTAGGTTGCAGACGCGGCTCAGATCCTGCGTTGCTGTGGCTCTGGTGTAGGCTGGTGGCTGCAGCTTCGCGATTCGACCCCTAGCCTGGGAACCTCCATATGCCATGGGAGCGGCCCAAGAAATAACAAAAAAAAAAAAACACAAAAAAATAAATAAATAAAATTGCACCTCACAAAATCAAATACCTCAGAATACACCTGACCAAAGAGGTAAAGGACCTATATGCTGAGAACTATAAAACTTTAATCAAATGAATCAAAGAAGATGTAAAGAAATGGAAAGATATTCCATGTTCATGGATTGGAAAAATCAATATTGTAAAAATGGCCATACTACCCAAAGCAATCTACAGATTCAATGCAATCCCTATCAAATTACCCAGGACATTTTTCACAGGACTAGAACAAATAATACAGAAATTTATATGGAACCACAAAAGACCCAGAATCGCCAAAGAAATCCTGAGAAACAAAAACCAAGCAGGAGGCATAACTCTCCCAGACTTCAAGAAATACTACAAAGCCACAGTCATCAAAACAGTGTGGGACTGGTATCAAAACAGACAGACAGACCAATGGAACAGAAGAGAGAACCCAGAAATAAACCCTGACACCTATGGTCAATTAATCTTTGACAAGGGAGGCAAGAACATAACATGGGAAAAAGAAAGTCTATTCAGCAAGCATTGCTGGGAAACCTGGACAGCTGCATGCAAAGCAATGAGACTAGAACACACCCTCACACCATGCACAAAAATAAACTCCAAATGGCTGAAAGACTTAAATATAAGATAGTTCCCATTTTTAATTAGAATGAGTATTTTGATTTTGAGTGGTATATTACATCAACCTCACAAAAACAATCAGAGACAGGACTTCTAGAGATAATCCAATCAAGCCCCAAACCTCTGCCTCCCACACGTGGAAGGTACAGAATTGTCTATTCCCATTGCACACAAGTCTGTGAGGCAAGTGAGTCATAAGGAATACTTGTACCCTGTACACTGTAATCCAAATTCCCACTGAGTTATCTTACTTTTACAGAAGAAGGTTTGACATCTTTAAGTGAAAGATCATGGTTTCCAGCCTTGGAAATGTAGAGTAATCTTGGTTATAATTTTTTAAATGCTGGGGATATGTCCACCCATAGGACAAGGCTGAAAAAGTAGATAGACACACAGAAATGCTTTAAAAAAACTGTAATTTTTTTAAGGGAGCCATGAGAATCATATAAGAAAGCAGGGAACTGTAGTGGGTATCTATTGTTATATGCTCAACATCTGTTCCCCTTTCTTTGGGTAAAAGTAGTTGCTGGGGGAAATTCTCCCCCAAATATTAGTCTGTGCACTTGGCTGACTCTCTATCCTTCTGTCCCCCAACCTTGGGTGAATACACAGCACAGCTCTGACTGATGAGCATATTCCATTGCTTTGGGGATGACCATGTGACTGAAGTCAGTGCACAAAAACTCAGTTTTGATGGGGATACGTGGTGAAAAACCCCCTTTCCCTTATGCTTTAAGCGGCAGGATGTATGCCTGGAGCTGCTAGGGTTACCACAGAAAATGCTGCCTGCGAATAAAATCAAGACAGAGAAAGAGCTGAGGGGCAGAGAGAGTCTTGGTACTGATGACATGTTTAAGTCTCCAGATCCAGTTCAGCCCACCTCCAAGAATTTCAACTGATCCACTAATTTATTTGTTTTGGTTTTTAACATCACCTTTTGTTAAGGTTCTGATACTTGTAATTGAAGGAGTCTAACCCAAAACACCTAAGCAACTTCCACATTTGCATGGCTTTGGAGGTGACATTTGTGTGAGTCATTCAGCTTCTTTGAGCCAGGGAAGATAGAGTGTCTCAGAGCCCGCTTAGTCCAGACTCTTCCACTTGGCATTCCCAGTTCCTCCAACAGCCTGTTAGAAAAACAAGCATGAAGTAAATCATTCTCACTCACAGGTGCACCAACTTGGTTTTCATTCCACACAGAAAGCCGACTTACCACTTTGTGGAAATAATAAAATGAAGTAAGGATGGTGCATAGACAGTTTTGAAGCTCCCTTAGGTCCTTGGAATTTCATTCACAGAACAAGAATGAACTATAAGAATTAGTGCATCTTCCAAAAACAAAATCATACTCCTAATTTACCAGTAAGGTGGCTGGCTACATATTTCCTTGAGCATCTCAGAAAAAGATTATATCCAAAACCCAATGCTTACTTTCCAACATATATATCTTGCCATATGATGATCATCTTGGTGCATTAGGCTATTTCCACTGTGGGAGGGGAAATATCTCTAATGGGCTGCTGAGGATTAGAGTACAGCTGAATGAAAGAGTACATACTGAATGATTCCAGTGATGTGAAATTCCAGAAAATGCACCCTCACAGGAAACAGTGGTTGCTGGGGACAAGGGTAGAGGGAGGGAGAGATTGCCAAGGGACACAAGGAAATGTTTGGAAGTAGTAGAAATGTTTGGTATCTTGGTTTCATGAATATATATACGTGTGTGTGTGTATATATATTCACACGCATCAAAATGTCCACTTTGACTATGTAAAGTTTATTGTATGTAAAATTTACCTCAAGAAAGTAGTACAAAGAAAAGGGCATACATTCAACCCTCTGTATCCATTGGTTCTATATCTGTGGACATGAAGGAGAGATTGCTCTACCCCATATTATGTAACAGACTTTGGGATCTGCAGAGGGTCCTGGAACCAGTCACCCCCGTGAATACCAAGAGATGACTGTAGTACCTAACCAAGTAAATGAAGCATGAAAGGAAGAGCACACTGAGCTGTGGGATATATAGCAATTTAGTGGAAACCTCCACCATCCAGTGAGCCCCTCTACCTAGAGAAGCTTATCACAAAGTTGCTCAATATTCCTAAGCATAAGACATCTTAAAAGGCTTATAGGCCCCGGTTTCTCCTTAACCTGTATGCAATGATATCTGAAATTCCCACTAGCATTGTCACTCCTGCAGAGCCCCTGGAGACAGGAGCATTTAGACTGAGTGTATGCATCATGTTGCCTCATTAGCTAATGCCTTACTTTATTTACATCAGTGGCTCCCAACCTTTCCCCCCAGGAACCCTATATTACACACCAGGGAGATTCTGTGACTCTAAGGTTCAAAAGCAGCTCGTATTTTTTCAAGTGATGAGTCTTGCGTGTCAGGATAATTATCGGAATTCCCAAAGCTCTTAAACCTTAGGCTGCACCTACTCTTTGCCCAGTCCTCCTATTCCCAATGCCCTCCGTCATCCCCTCACCCACCACAGAAACAAGGATTGACCATCATGACAGTGGTCCTCATTTTTGACCTTGGCATCATGCTGCTTGTTCATGGAACCGAACTTCCCCCTCCAGTTGTTTCATGCCTATAACCCCCACCAAATTACATACTCCTTATTCCTTTTTTTTGGCTCTAAGACCAATAACTTACTCAAATGGTTCTACATGTGCTTTTGTTTAAATCTTTAGAAATGCTTCTTTCCAGGCTGACCTGGGTTGCAAACATGTAAGGTGGCTATTGTTGCAGAGTGATTGTTGAATTCGATTTACCTGTGTGGGTCCACAGCCCTTCTACTGAGGTGGGAATAATATATAGGACTGGCAAATTTAGAATATAGGGAGGACATGAGGATAAAATCAGGAGCAGAAGGGAGTGCAGGTCCTAGTGGGGGTGCCATAGATGGGAGCACAGAGTGTTGCAAGACCAGATGGGGACATTGTCTTCATCCCAGAGCTGCAGGGCTTCATCCCCTGTTCTCTCTCTTAGTGGTTCTAAAATGTGACCTGAAGCTCTGGACAGAATATCCTCCCTGGACCCTAGGATCCACAAAGTCTTGTTTTCACACAGAGGAGGCAATTCAGATTTAAGTTAAGCTTTTTACTTAAGGATTTGTTAATCTGTGCATCTTAAAGGGGATAACATGGAGGCTTGCCTTTGCTCTTGGTATCTGTACCCTCCACAGTCACACACAAGCTTCATTTGTGAAGATGTCTTTGAAATGTATTCACTGAAGATAATTATAGAGGTCTAACACTTCTGCTCTTCAATTAATGCTATAAAATTAATGGTCCTTCATTTTTACATCCTATGCAAATGATGGTGTCATCTCCAACTGTAAGCCTCTCTCCTCACACGCTGAATATGATTAGTGTCCCTTAAAGCTGAATTAGAGCATGTGACCTTCTTGGGTATTGCAGGAATGAAACCTTCACATGCTATTTCCCAGGTTTCATTAGGATATGTTCTTAAAAAGCAAAATTTCAGAGTTGACACCAACACACGTTTCAGTGACTGATCTTTTGGGGTTGTGGCCTTAGGAGAGAGCAGACAGGAACTGGAGGAGAGCTCGTAAATCTCCTGCTTTCAGCCTGAGATTTACCAGGCTCCATAATAAGCACATTTCCAAACAAAGGACAAAGAGATTCTGTCAGATAATGAGGCAGGTATAATAGAAATGCAGTGGTATTCAAATATTGTACCCATTAGAATATCCTTTTGCAAATGGACCCAGGGGAATGCTTGGTCTGGAGGAAAGGAAACATATTTTCTTGACAAGAGGTTTTGAGAACTAACAAAAATGGCTGGCTCTGGCTTAGAAAGGAAAAAACTAAGGTGTTATGGTTCTTTTATTTTCAAGGACTGGAATATCAGGAACTCCTGACTTTGTGTCTTCTGATGAGGATGCTGACATCTTGCAGGAAGCACTGCATGCCTACGTTGTTCCACAAGGTGTATTTCTGCACTGTAGGCATCACCAGTGAGCTGAAAATACAGCATAGCTTGAGTGCCCTCACCCTCAGAGTCAATATCCTCACTCTTGTTTGGAGAGTTTTCATCAAATAATGGGATACCATCTGGTATTTGAGTCCCAGGAAGAGTGTGCGCGTTGGAGAGGACTGGGGACTAAGGAAGGTGGCAGAAAGGACAGGAAGGGAAGAAAACATTAAGAACATTGACTATCCTTTCTCAAGTAGAGGAAAAAGAAATTGTAAGCAGATTCAAGCCACTAGGGAGGAATTGGGCTCTAGTTTGATGAATTCTGCTGTCTCCGGCAGCCAGGGTCACGTGGATTGATGGACATACCCCTGAAGTTGAGTTGAAAGAGAATCTGCCCATTTATTCTTTGTGATCTGAATTGGGTGAGACACAAATATTTAGAAAATTTTTTTCTGGGTCAAGTGGGTATTCCTTGGTGGCAGGAATACTGACTATGAGTTGAGAAAAATTGGAAGTCTGGAAGAGGCAGGTTTAAACAGTCTGCCTACAGCCATCGGTTCACCTGGTGGGAGATGAGAGTTGCAAACGGGAAAACTGCTGAGCTTTTGCACCAGGGAGTACTGCATTTCAATGAAATAGAAAAGACTTCTCGTGTGGGTGGCATCACTTTGCACAACCCTGTTGCTGTTTTCTGAACAGCTGTGGCTGCACAATGCAAGTTGCATTCCCAGTGTCCTGCTCCCTTAGAGGTAGGACTTCCGGGAGATGCCCCCAGCACATCGCTGTGGATGTGTAGGATGAACATGAGGGCTGGATCAAAAATAGGGGCTGACTTATGTACTTACAGCAAGGTCAAGAAAATCATCTTCATCAGAATTTTTCTGAGAGAGCCCTGAATATCTTTGGCTGAAGAAGTACTTTAGCAAGCCACTTCTGTGGAGGGTAAGACCCAAGAGTATATTCAAGCTAGAAAAGTTATTAAACGTCTCTGTATGAGATAAAAAGAGAATTTGTCATAATCATAAGAGGAGTGAAAAGAAAAGAAAGGGAGGGGAAGTGGGTAGGTGGGAGTGCTCTTACCAGCAGGAGGTAAGTCTGTGCCCTGTGTAAGGCATCCCCTCTCCATGGCCCTGGCCCTAGCCCCAGTTCTTTTCTTCTTTTTTTCCTTTTTATAGCTGCACCTGAGTATATGGAAGTTAGGAGTTGAATCAGAGCTGTAGCTGTGGCCCTACACCACAGCTACAGCCATGCTGGACCCGAGCTGCATCTGCAACCTACAGCACAGATCCTTAATCCACTGAGTGAGGCCAGGGATTGAACCCTAATCCTCACAGTTACTAGTCAGGTTCTCACCCCCAAGTCATGATGGGAACTCCTCTAGCCCCAGTTTTTAAATAAAGAAACAAATCTCACAAAATGCTAGATGTGAGTGGAGGTTTGGGAAGTCCCTGAAGGAGCAGAGTTTCAGGTCTGGTTGAAATGGATGAACCAGAGGCTGCACCTGTGACTGAGCTTCAGTGGGAGGAGCCCACAGCACTTAGGGCCTGGAGTGTCCCAGCAATCACAGCACTGTGGACTTCAGTGGATGATAGAATTGGTCTTGAATCAAGTTTGTCTTATTCTCCCAAAGTTGTGGGTGGAGAGAGAATGAGCAGCTTAAATCTAGGTTATATATGGCAAACCATAAAGTAACTGGAATATCTAAAGATGCCTGTTATTAGCGTGTATTGTATGAGATGTGTTATCTAAAATAAAAGGAAATATTGCGGGATCTAATGTCCACATTAGATAAAGGAGACCTGACCTTTAAAGAGGTAAATAAAATAAAATGAAATCATATGGGTGAACCCCAATCCATGTGAGTTACTTGGAGATAAGCCTTTCAAAGGGGTGATTCAGTTGCTCTGAGGTAATTAATAATCCTATATCACTGGTGTCTTTATATAAAGAAGGGGTGACACCAGGGGTGAGTGTGCAGAGAGAAGACCATGTGAAAAAGCCACAAGAGCATAGCTGTGTGAAAGCTGAGAGCGGCGCCTTGGAGGAAACAAACTCAGCTGACACCCTGACTTTGGACTTCCAGCCTCCAGAACTGTGAGAAAATAAAATTCTGAGGTTTAAGTCACCCAATTAGTGGTATCTGGTTATGGCAGCCCTACTGAACTAATACAAACTGATATGGAAGAGAAGGAACCAATACTGAATTGATATGCTGGAATGAATTCCAGGTGATTCCCCCCAACACCCCCTGCCAAAGCATTTCACCCCACTTTAAGATCCCATCTTCTTTCTCCTCTTCCTTTCACTGCTCTCAGTCTCCTTCACGTTGCTATCATTCTGGTCCTAGTGATCTGACGTTTACTAAAATATGGGGAGAAACACCTCCTAATTCTTGGACTTTGGGAATCCTCTGAGGCCTTTCTGGTTTTTCCATCTGTCCACTTCCCAACTTGTCTTTGTACTCTGTGGACACAAATAATGAACCCCTAAAGAGGCCTGGAAATTTAAAAATATGAGCAATAACTAAACTACTTGAGGAAATGTAATACAGTAGTAGCCTGTAATTCTACTTTTCATCTCCCCAAAAGAGAAACATTGTCCCAGTACTTAAAGCATTCATCATATCTTAGAGGAATGCTCTTATTTCTGGTTCATGGACTCAATGTGGCATTTATAATTATATTCTGGAGGCTATGTTCTTAAAAATTTGGATTTTCATGCTAAAAGTGAGTTTTACAAATATAATTACTTATTAATTCTCTTGAAATGCTGTGATTTCCCCCTTTTTCTTTGGTTATAACTCATCTGCAACAATCTGTTTTTTAGTAGAAACTTTAAAATAACACACAGGTGCCTTGGCCTTGGTATAGCTAAATGCTGCAGTACATTGGTGATTTCTGCAGAACATTAAACCGGTCATAACAATGAGTAATATTTTAATATAATGGAAAACGATCATTAACTTTTCTTGACAGGAAGGAAATGAATTTTCCTTATTGTACACATTCTGAGAAAAGTAGGTATGAGAAAATTTCAAAGGATGTTCTAGCCAACCAGAATAGGCTTCAAGTACCATCACGACAATAGCCTTAGAGAGTCTGGTGTCAGTAAACTGAACAAGCAGAGCTTCTGAGGAAGAGAAAGTGGTTCAATGTCTCTCAGAAATATATGTAAATGAACTTGAGATTTTAGAGGGTGATTAATCCTACACAGAGTCAAGTGCCTTTCCCAGGGGTCTCTCTCAGATCTCAGGTAATTTGCCATCATGTTCCCCTCAAAGTGGATGTTCTGTTGAAACTCTATAAACCCATTTCAGCTTAAAATGATATCTCATAACAATAAAATTGTGCATTTATTAAATATTCTATGTAAGCCACAAGAACTTCAAAATATTTTGTAAGATATCTAGGACGGTGGTATAAACAGTTTTTCAGAAGTCACTCACCTCAAAAGTTCTCTTTGCCACAATCTCAATTTGTCCAGGTCCCTTATGCCACCACCCCTCAACATTCTTCCCTTGACCCACTTCTTGTCACCTCTGTTTCCTTTTCATTTTTCTGTCCCAGTGGTTCTCAGCTGCCCCAAGACAAACAATTGTCTAGAATAGATACACCCCCTAGGATTCTCCTCCTAACATGTGCATCCAAGTCACACCAAAAGGGAACAGAGACCAGATGTATAAATTCAGTGATCCAAGATCAATGCAGGAAATAAGAAAGCAGACCAATTTTTAACCCATCAAGACAACGTAATCACTTGATTCAATTTTTTTTTCATTTCAGTGTTTTTTGGGCATCATGGTTATGCAGCCACAATGCTCTGGGGGTCTCTCCTTGGATCTTACACTGCTTGTTTTGGCTTATGGACCAGTGCATACTTTTATGGCCATTCATTACTACAGGAATGAAAATAAGGCCCTTGAACCACTCCCCACCATCCTAAAGCAGCTTGTTCTTACATGGCCTTGGATCAGCTCGCCATCCACGTCCAACAGAACAAATGCTAGCATAGGGGTCTTCCATGGCTGAGACAGGTATGTGCTCCTTCCCTGCAAGGCAAGGCCCCAACAGCAGTTCTAATGCATGCTGACTGCACTTTGTAGCTGGCCGGACTGTCTGCAACTTGCACCATTAATCAAAAAAACAAAAACAAAAAACTTTTCACATCTCACCAAGTTGTCATCACAGATCAACTTTTTGTTCACAGTGTTACTCCCTTCCCATTGTCCTGCTGCCCAGTGTGGCCCTGGGAAGGGAATTCTTCTGGACATGCTCCCATTGTAAATGCTTGTGAAGCATGGGCAAGTGCAGCAGAGGCCCCACCCTCCTCTGTGTAGGCCCGTGCCTCCCTGGGGCAGGACTGACAGCAAAGGCTGAATTCCCGCACTCCTGCCACTGGTGGAGAAGAGCTGTGCTGGGCTTCCCTCAGGCCTGGGTACCCACTGCCTGGCCACAGAGCTCTTCTGTGAGGAGCCTTGCAGGGGCACAAGACTTTTGTGATCAACACAGGAAAATCAATAACATTCAAAGCAATCACAATCTTGCACATGACAAAAATGAAACAAACAGCAAAACCAAACCAAATCTAGGCTTTAAAAAATGAAAGTCTGACTTCTGAAGATCAGAATTCTGATGGATTCTGTGCCAAATGATATCTCTTGAAATATCTTTAATTTGCTCTATTCCTTGCCCTCTCTATATCCCCATACTCTACCCCTTCTCCATCAGGATCTTAAGCCTTTACAATAAAATGTAAAATTAGGATGGAGGTGGAAGGACTGAGAAAGAACAGAGAAGCTGATTAACACCAAAATCAAATCATTTTCTCATCCGTTCCTCCTTGCTTCACTTGACAGTTCTCTTGCATGTATGAAATAGGTCTTCATCCAACTCTTCCCTCAGGGGCCAACATGATAGACTAGGTCCTACATACTTTTCTCTTTTTTAATTCTAGTTGTTTAAAAAAATTTTAGTAGTGTACCAAATATGGAGAGACACTGAGAAACAGAAAACGCCAAAAAGAAGACTGGGGCCAGACGCTTTTGCTGATAGAGCCATAAGGTAAAGGAGAAGATCTGAAGTTATTAACTCCAGTAAGACAGAGAGCATATCCTTGAACTACTTGGTAAAAAGAACCATCTCCTATACCCACTATAGATGCTCAGTGGTAAGGACAACAAGAAGGACAAACCCAACATGTTTGCTGCTGATGTTCATCCATTCCTCACTTCTGTTCACAGTGCTTCCTGGCAGGCATCCATGGCGCCATATGCTTTGGGGAAGTGGGAATGCTGCATGTTGTGGTTATAGGGAATTGAGTCTTATTGCTTCATAAGATTCTGGGTGGCAGAATTGTTCTGGAAAAAAAAATGCCCCAATAGGTGTGTGATGAGAGTCTTAGAACAGGATAGGACTTCAGAGAGCCTCTCCTCTAAACTCTTAATTATACAGGTGAGGAAATGAAGGTTCAGAGAGGCAAAGCAACTTGCACAGGGTCACACAGGTGGTTAGTGCTTAGCTAAAGTATTGGAGTCAGAATCTGGGACTCCTAATTCTCATACCCTTTAGTCTGACTTAGCTTTTGTGAGCCTTGGGCTTCAGGCTTCAACCCATGGCTTTAAGGGTGACCTGAAGGGTGCCGACACTGATGTTTCCCATATTTTTAGCCATTAAGGTAACAGGAATCTTTTGGGTGTCTTGTACCAAGGAATTAATATCAAAACAGGAAAGAAAGAAAGAAAAAATTGGAGCTTTAGAGACAGAATGCACTGCAGCTCTGCATAGACATCGGCTTAAACTCTTTGAACCCGTTTGAACTGAGGATGATGATGATCATCCATCCATACTGAATAGTGCTCTTGTGGAAACGAAAGATAATATGTGAAGAGAATGAAGCAAAGACGCTGGCATATAGTAAATACCTAAAGATAGCTATAAATGTCCTCTAAAATCCCAGAGCAAGCCCTGAGCCTGAGAAGCTAGGTCAGTGGGACAGAAGCCTGGAGCATTCATGGCACAGGATGGAGTTCCCTTCGACTGCCATTGCAGCCTGAGCCATTAACATACTCAGACCAAAGACTCTTGCATAGGGACACGTGTGATGCAGCCCTTTTGGAATGAGATGATTTCCCAAAAACCACCCAAGAAAATCAGTCTCTGAAAGTGGCATCTAAGAGAGGAAAAGGTTTTATAACATTAGAGTGATGTATGGATTCCTGATGAAATAAAAAGAAAAATAGGCCTGGAATAAGAAAAGAATTAAGAGGGAAAAAAATGTTTGGAAAGAACTGATCCTGAAGACAGAAGAGGAAGATTGGAATCCTGGCTTTGCCTTAACTGCTGTGTATCTTCAGGAAAGTCACTTAGCTCCTCTGAGTTTCAGTTTCCTCAATTGCTAAGTAAAAATAAAATTATATGCCTTATAAGGTGACAGACATAATGTTAAAACATTATTTTAAAGAAATAAACTATATGTTTGTTTATTTTAATTATGTAACAAAGATACAAAGAGTTTTTCAGAATTGCTTTTTTTCACCTACAGTCAATTAATCTTCAACAAAGGAGGTAATAATATAAAATGGGGAAAAGAGTGTCTTTTCAGCAAGTGGTGCTTAGAAAGTGGGACAGCCAAATGTAAATCAATGAAACTGGAACATACCCTCATACCATGCACAAAAATACTCTAAATGGCTTAAAGATATAACTGTAAAACAAGACACCATCAAACTCCTAGAAGAGAACATAAGCAGAACATTCTCTGATGTCAACCTTACAAATGTTTCCTCAGGTCAGACTCCCAAGGAAACAGAAATAAAAGCAAAAATAAACCAATGGGATTTAATCAAGCTGACAAGCTTTGGCAGAGCAAAGGGAACCTTAAAAAAACAAAACAACAACAACAACAAAAAAAACCCACAAGAAGACAACCTACAGAATGGAGAAAAGAGTTTCAAACGATGTAGCTGACAAGGGCTTCATCTCTAAAATATACAAACAACTTACACAATTCAATAGCCAAAAAAAAGCCAACAACCCAATTGAAAAATGGGCAAAAGACCTGAATAGACATTTCTCCAAAGAAGGTATACAGGTGGCCAACAAGCACATGAAAAAATGCTCAGCATCACTGATTACTAGAGAGATGCAAATCAAAACTACCATGAGATACCACCTCACACCAGCCAGAATGGCCATCATTAATAAGTCCACAAATAATAAATGCTAGAGGGGGTGTGGAGAAAAGGGAACCCTCCTGCACTGTTGGTGGGAATGTAAATTGGTACAACCACTATGGAAAACACTATGGAGGTACCTTAGAAAACTATACATAGAATTACCATAGGACCCAGCAATCCCACTCTTGGGCATATATCTGGACAAAACTTTCCTTGAAAAAGACACATGCACCCTTATGTTCATTGCAGCACTATTCACAATAGCCAAGACATGGAAACAACCTAGATGTCCATTGACAGATGAATGGATTAAGAAGATGTGGGACAGATATACAATGGAATACTATTCAGCCATAAAAAGAACAAAATAATGCCATTTGCAGCAACATGGATGGAACTAGAGACTCTCATACTAAGTGAAGTAAGTCAGAAAGACAAATAACATATGATATCACTCATGTCTAGAATCTAATACATGGCACGAATGAACCTTTCCACAGAAAAGAAAATCATGGACATGGAGAACAGACTCGTGGTTGCCAAGGGGAAGGGGGAGGGGGAGGGGGAGGGGGAGGGAGTGGGATGGACTGGGAATTTGGGGTTAATAGATGCAAACTATCGCCTTTGAAATGGATAGGTAATGAGATCCTGCTGTATAGTACAGGGAACTATATCTAATCACTTATGATGGAGCATGACAATGTGAGAAAAAAGAATATATGTATGTGTGACTGGGTCACCTAGCTGTATAGTAGAAAATAGAACACTGTAAACCAGCTATCATTGGAAAAAATAAAAATCATTAAAAAAAAGAATTGGCTCTTTAAAATATTTTACAGAAAGAAGTAGGAATTAAAAATAATTGTGTCTTCTGGTTCTGAGGTCTGATGTGAGCTTAGTTTTCTCTTACTTGATCTTGCCTTTGAGAGACATGCTGTTGCATGCACATGCTGTCAGAACCACCTGACTTATAGTTGCCTTGCATGTGAGACTCCGCTCTGGAGAGGTGGCCAAAGGGCAGCAAGGGAGGGAAGGTCAGTGCAAGGAGCAACCCCCGGAGCCTCGACAGGGACCACATCTCTTCTCTCCTCCACTGGTCCCTTCCCTAAGTGACAGTGACAATGCGGCATCCCCAGAGCCTGCAGGGAATAGACAACAGAAGTCAGAGGGGAGGGAAGAATGTTTTCTGAAAATACAGCAGCTCCTTTTGAACTTGAATTGCTGATGATTTTTGTTTTGAATTATGCTTACCAACCTAGAGTATGTTCCACTGTCTGGATAAAAGCAGGCAGCCTTGTTGTTCCCATCTGGGGAAGGTGTACCTGGATTGTGCATACATGAAGCACACAGACACCGGCACATACTGCAGCCCACAGATCTGCAGCCTGCCTTACTTTGCTCAAAGAGGCATCCTGGAGCAATTCCCACTCACAGTCCTTAAGTCCGGAAAAGACAAGAGCTCTGCTTCCACAAGCAGCATCTCTTAAGACTGACTTTCATTTTGGAGCTGCTCTAATAAAGAGGGTCAACTTGCCAACATCATAACAGACTTATTCCTTTATTAGAATTATTTGAAGTTGCACCCTTGTTGATCCAATCACCCAGAGACTCAAAGGCAGAGGGGGAAAAAGGCAAGTAATTAAAATACATAAAGCAGAAGAGGCAATTACTGGCATATATTATGATCAATAAAATGACAATTTAAAAAGGCAAGCTCCCTACTGTACCCTGAGGCTAGCACACCATCTCTGTCACATTGGGGAGAGGCAAAAAATTACTTAGGCAAATGACATGAAGACCTGTCAGCCTTCTGCCTCCTCACGGAGGAACCATCAGTGAGCACTGTAGTTGTTCTCAATGGTTGTGTGGGTACCTTGAGCATAAGGTCATCTTTAAGATGTGATTCTCAACCCTTTCCTTCCCAGACACATATAAACAGTGTTCACAAGCTCAGACTCCCAAGGAGATAAGCAGATTTATGTTTCAAATAAAGAATTTGGGAAAAGTTAATCTCTGCTGTGATTCATAGTTGTCAAAGATTGATGGTACATCATGAATCATGGCTCTCCTCTTGGCTCAGGAGAGGCTATCACAGGACAGGCTGAAGGCACCACCTTACACTCAGGATTGTTGACACCAGGCCATTTAAGAAAGAATATTCCAGGGAGTTCCCTTGTGGCACAGCAGGTTAAGTATCTGGCATTATCACTGCAGTGGCTTGGGTCATTGTCACTGCAGCAGCACTGCTGTGGTGTGATTTCAATCCCTGGCCCGGGAACTTCTGCATGACACAGGCAAGGCCAAGAAAACTAGAAAGAGTATTCCAGTGCAAACATGAAGGAGGGTTGTTACACATGGATTATCTTGAATCTCCAACTTGTAAAAATAAAGTTTATCTTTAAAGCATACTTAAGCTACAAGAAACAAATTCTGACCATGGACTTCAAAGCTAGTTGAGCTCTCCTTGTATTACAAACCATGCGTTAAGGACATTCTTCGCAGGTAGATCCTTGAGGGCGTCTTAGCTCAACTTCAGCACTTGGTGTCCTTGTGGAAGAAGAGGGAGCCTCTGGCTTGAGGGTGCAGCCTGGGACCACCTGCCCTCTGGCCATCAGTGTCCACGGTGGGCCCAGCCTTGTGCTAGCTGGTGCAGAGAGGTCCAAATGGAAACAGGAGGCCTGATTCTTGTTCTTAAAGTGCTGGTTAATCTATTGGAATGGGCAAGATGAACCCACAAGAAAGCCTATGTCCAGTTTGGGTAAGGATTGTCCTCAGAGCTGCTTCCTCTTGTGTGGTATTGTTCACTCTGGATCCCAGAACTTAGCAGAATCTCTGGCGCTTCAGCAGATTCCCAGCCTGTGCTTGTTTCATGAGAAACAAAATCAGAAGAAAACTAGACATCATCAACAATGCAGCATACCTGGGCTTTCGCTGTGAACCAAGACAAAGGAGTCAGTTAGGGGATGCCTGTAGCTTGAGCAAGGTTAATTTGGAAGCAGACTGGGAGGGTAGAGGGATGACATTCTTTATCAAAAAAAAAAAAGGTATAAATGGATGAATTTGGGAGAGAGGAAAACATGAAGATGGCATGAACAAATGGCCCCTGACTAAGAGTACCAAGGGTCTCCAATTTTAGATATGTCATGTTTCTGTAAACCATAGGAAAAGGCTGATCGCTTCCCATCAGTTCCTGTGTGTTCACTGCTCCTCCCTTTGCCTGAGTATATCCTGCCCAAAGGGAAGGAAAGAAGGTAGAGATCTTCGTTGGCTGGAACTGAATGCCTGGGATGTTGTAACCTGTAATGGAGAAGGAAAGATATCTCCTGAAATGAGAAATGGGAGTGCTTAGGAGAAGGCTCAGGGGGTGGAAGGCAGGCCCTCATGGCTTTGGGGAATGTTTGTATTGGAAGAAGCGCTGCCTTCTACAGGAGCAGGAGCATTCCTAGGTGGCTGAACCCCTGGCCTAATCCTAATGCAACACCTAGGGACTTTGAGCGGAAATAAGCAGGAAATTATTAAGATATATGTGTCTTCAGAAAAAGTAAAAGCAGAGGCTTAATGTGGGGAAAGGTCAGAATGCCAACATCTCTGCTGCTACCCCAGAAGTTTACATGGTCTGAAGCTCATACCTTTATTTTGAGTTTACCCTCTTTCCTAGGGGAAGATTCTGGACGTGGAGTGGGGTGCCAGACAGGCTTTTACACTGCAAACTCCCCAGATGCTGAACAGAGAATCTGGTGGGAATCCCCCAGGGCTGGGAAGGGGTGTCTGCCAGCAGCAGAAGATGTATTTTCTACTATCTAAATGAGACCCATCTCTCAGTCAGCTCACACTTACGAATCTTGCAGGTTTATTCTTCCTGATTTTAAGATGCCGGAACCTATGACTAAAAGAAAATGGGTCAAATCCCATCCTAACAAATCTCAGGGGATGTTCTAATTCTTTGGTAGTCCTTAACATTGCTTACTTTGGGTGTTTGCCTAAAGGAAGTAGGGCTTGGAAAACATCTGGTTCTACAGATTTGGGGAGGCAATTTGATGTAATTTGTTGGTAATAGGATTTGATCCGTACTAAATCTGAATGTCTGTGTTATTTCAATGGATTTAATGAAGTTTTGTTTGTTGTTAAGATATATGCACTATTGTCCTTCATCCTGTCTTCTGGGGACTCCAGGGGGAGAGATCAGGCAGGCTGATAATAATAGTATGCTTTATAAGGAGGCATTACTTTGTCAGGGAGTTCAAATATGATCTCATTAATATCTTACCTTGGGGAAAGCTGAAGGGAGAGGAGATGAGTTATTCTAAAAAAAAGGAAAAACCCATATGAGAAAGGAGCTGTGAAATAAGGGCCAGCCTCACCAATGCTACCTGTGGTGGTGAGTTTCCAAAGAGGGCTCCCTCAAGAAATCATGTCTTACATTATTCATGCTTTGTGTACTCCTTATTTCTTGCATCTGGCAGGTTCTGTGACTTGCATTTGACTGATGAAATATGGCAGAAGTAACACTGTGTGACTTCTGAAGCTTGTGCAGAAGATGCTTTGCATCATCTTCCAGGAGTTCTTGAAACACTTTTTGGGACCCAGCTACCACATAGTGAGAAGCCCCAGCCACACACAGGTGCTCCAGTGGATAGCCCCATCTGTGCTCCAAGCCAGCATCAGCTACCAGCCTTGTGAATGAACCACCTTGGACTTTCAGCCCCATTGAGCCTGCAGACAACTCCAACCCTACATACTGCATGACTGCAGTAGGATGAAATAGAGTAAGTGATTACTACCCACGAAGCCTTGTTAACTTACAGAACTGTCAGACAAATCAATAAATTATTTTAAGCCACTAAGCTTTGGGGTGGCTGATTACAGAGCCACAGCTAATCAGAACACTGCTCTCAATATTTGAGTAGATGCTGCTTGGTAGAAACTTAATCTGGACCTCTTGGAACAGCTGTTAAATAACGAGCATTCCAAAACAAGCTCTGGCTGGTGCTTTATGGAGGAGTCCTCCATGCCATTCCTCTTAGCCCCCAATTTTCCTCCTTACTTGCTTCAGAAAAGGCAAGTCTCCTGTCCATGGGAAGGGAGAATGGTGATGGTAGGGGCAGTGAAAATAAACTGGGAAGCAAGAGGCAACTTTCCCAGGTAAACTCTTAGTGGGCCAGGGGTTGTAAATTCAGATGCCCACAGGGCTAAGCAGACAAGGGGATGGAATGGCGGAGGTATAAGACGCTAGGAGGGATGGAGACTGTGTTGAAATAGTGAGCACATGACTCTGTTCAGAGGCAGATGCTGCAGCTCAAGGTGGCCACTGTTGCCAGGTCTAATTTTTTAAGTGAAATTGAAAGTCCATTTCTTTAATATAAAAAGTTCCTGGTTTTTTAACACTGGCAATGAATTTTAAATATTTTTAAGCCCTGGGGAGGATAAAGACAACGTAAGTGGGACTCCAAAGGCTGCTAATTTGATGTCTCTATGATAGTAGGATAAAGCACGGCCAGCCTCCTATCAGCACCCATGCCCTCCCAAGAAGAATAATCGTATTCTTCATCCGTGCGATATACTGTGGTTTACAAAATGCTTTCACATCCACATCTCACTTGAACTTCTCAACCATGGGCATCTTTTTGTTTGTTTGTTCTTTTGTTTTAAAGTAAACAGGCCCAGGGAGGTTTTGTGCCTTGCCTGAGTCAATACTGCTCTGGTGGTGGTCAGTCTCCTGCTGCTCGGTCCACAGTGCACACTATTTCTGCTCTCTCTGGCTGGAGAGTCAGGGAAACTGTTGAGCCTGATAATGAAGTCAATTCTGATCAACTGAGATGCAGGAGGAACTCTGAGCAAGGTAAGGAGCTGCTTTGAGACCCCTCTGGAGTTCCCTGGGTCTTATAACATGGTTAGGACTGACAGCCCTGACTCTCTCCAGGTAAAAGAGATGAATGCTCGTGTTGCCAAGCATGGCTGAGGGCTGGGCCCTGGAAGATGCCTCTCTCCTGGTTGTGCAGGATCCTTGAATCTGAATAGCTATGACTTCAGGTTCAAAGTTTCCCACGGAAGGTGGAGAGGAAAGGGAAGGCAGCATCTGAATCCAGTCCCTCCATTGGGCAAAGGGGGGGATTCCATGGTTCCTTATGGCTCCAGCCCCACCTCTCTGCAGAGTAAAGCAGGCTGGAGGAGGCCCGTATATCCACCCATCTGTTACAGCCACCATGTCTGGGTGCACAGGAGAGAATGCGCTTCTTCATCCAAATAAAATGATCGACTTAATCCAGAAGATTCTAGGTTCTAATTTCCTGAAGGAGGCCAACAGGGGCCAAACTCTGACCTCTTGGTTTCTGAAGGCTCTGGGGAGGGCTGGTCACTTGGTCACTAATGAGCACCCCCCTACAAACACACACACACACACACACACACACCACAGTGCCTCCTTCAAGAGCAGCCCTTCCCTCAGTGTTCCTAAGCCCTGTTGATTACAATGCCACAAAGGAAAGGGAACACAGCATAGAATAAATGAAATAAAAATACAGATTTCAAGATCTCTTACCACATTTTACCATTCCCAGGCAATATTTTTCTCCTGGGAACTGGAAAGGGCACATGTGCCCTCCCTGCCTCACGCCCCACCCATCCCACCTGCTGTCCATCTTCTTCCCTCACCAGGGAAGTGACCGGGTTTCAGGCAAATAGAAAAAATATGGGTAAGCATTTCTGCAGGCCTCGGGGTGAGGGGGCGTGTCCGCAGCTTAGCACATCCGGGCACCGCACACGCAGACCACGTGGGAGCCTCAGCGCCACCGCGCACCAGCTTCTCTTACCTTCTCATTATCTCCTCGGCCTCTGGGATCAAATCAGATGAAGAAGGGGTGAATGGTAACCTGTTCAGCCTGGCTGTTGGGCATCCCCGGCTTTCAGCAGCACTGGAGGAAAGGGAGCCTCATGTTCATGATGGGCAACACACCAGGTACTTCCACTTCATCTCCTTAGTCATCTCTGAGTCAAACATTGCTGTGTGTGGTTCCTGAGGGGGAGGCCATGTGGGTGGTCCGGAATAACATAGATTATAAATGGCCAAGCTGCAAACCAGGACAGTCTGCACCCCAGGCTGTTCTCTTTCCCCACATTCAGGCCATCTAGATAGAAATCTATCAGCCTTACTCTTCTCGGGGCCAGCACTACAGGGCACAGCTGTGCAAGTTGTGAGCTGCTAACTCTGAGAGGCAGTGTCCTCAATGGCCTCTGCTAACAGCACCTACAGTTGTAGGGAGCACATTCTGCACACCTGAGGTGGAGTCTTGCCTCCCGCTCCGGCAAAAATAAATTTTGGTTGAATAGTTAATAATGCTGAGAGGTGGGCTGGGATAAAGTGTTCAGTCAGCTACCCTAAATTTGGAGTTCTAAGAATTCTAAGAAATATCACAGTATTCTTATTTGGTTTAGCAGAAACTCGCATTTTCAACTTGTTAACTGCTCTGTACCCAGGAGTTTATAGTAGTTAATTTAGAACACCTGCCTCAGAACCAGAAGGCGCCAAGCCTTGCCTTCTGGGAGTTGAACTTGCAGTGTGAGAGAGACTGCTCAGCTGAACTGGGGATCAGGAGTCATTTCCTCCAGTAGGAAAAAAACCAAAGGAAACAACAACAACAACAACCATCCAGGTCTTAGATAGGCTTCTTCAGCTCCTTTCAGTGCATCCTCCCCAAAGCTGGTGGAGGAGCCAGTGTCTCTAGGAGGGAGGGATCTGACTCTTGCCTCATGCCTGGCACACCCTGCAGGCTAGCCTAGGGAAGGAGAGCTGTTAGCCACCCTGGATGAAATCCCAGTAGGAACTTCCTAATCAGAAGAGAAGGGCTCTGGCATCTGACATGGGGAGGGGGGGCTGTGGGAATACATGAAGAAGGTATCATTTTTGAAAACTGTGTGATGTGTCAGGCAGGGTTTTCAATATTCAGGTTGAAAAGAGTTTTAGATGTAACTTGGCATCATTGGCAATAATCTACTTTAACTCAGTTTGCCATAAAAGATGCCACTTTGCTTTTTTACATAACACATGAGAAAATGCCATGCTTTCTTTGCCAAGTAAGTATCTTGGCTATGCTCCTGTGGCTGGAACCCACGACACACAGAACCTCTGAAGTCAGGTTGATGTCGTGGGTGGGGGTGCTGTAACGTTGCTTAACCACGTGGCTCAGGTCATTAGACTAGATTTTTCTCCCTGGAAAATGCTCCTACAGGCCCACTGCCTCACGGGGAAAAATGACATCCAAACCAGAATCTTAAATTGTCCCTTGCTTCTTTTCACTTTCTCCTGATGCCTGTCAGGCCACCAAGATAAAGAGATTTTCTCCAACCCAGCGCTACTCTTACCGCAAACTCAGCCAGGTGATCCACCTTCAGTTCTCCTAACCTTCCCACAGCTCGTTTCCAATGCACAACATTAATCTGTACATAGCACATGTTTCCCTCAAATAACTGGCAAATGTCCTTTCTCAGCTTAGTCAGTGGGATCAGATAAACAACTGGAAATTTAGCCACTCCACTCCTCTACCCCATGGAGATTAAGAAAAAATTGCACATCTAGGAACAATATGTGCAAAGGTGGTCTCCTGGCAATTTGCAGCCAATTACAAGTGTACATTGCTTTTCACAATGAATGTGCTACTGAAAAGGTTATATGCAAATCGAATTTTTGTAAATTGAATTATATTTAACATGCACCAAGGGAACTGGCTATTTTAGGGACACCAAAGTTGAATCTATTTTGTGGAGCAGGGAACCCTTTGTCAAGTAAATTACCATCCTCCAATTCATATATTCTTTGATAAGGTCAGGTTTTATTATTTTGGACCTTTTTGAACTAGAGCATACCTACAGTGTTAAGATGGTAATAATAAGACATTCAGAGTCTTCACCAAATTCCAGATGCAAGAGAAGGGGAGAGTGAAAACTAACTTTGATTCTCCTCCTAAAGGAACAGATGAACTAGAAAAAAGGGAGGCTTTCCAGCATTGATTTGCCGGGATTCTCATGGTGCTATCGTTACTTTGGGGCTCTCTGTGCCCCTGTTACATAAGTTCATTCTGAGAAGGCAGGCTTTTAGACTAGTTAAGTTCTCAAAGTAACATCCAAGGCCTTGTTACCGCTTAAGCCCTCTTATCGCAGGGCCTGAGGCCTGTCAAATTTTTAAGGGCCTAGCAAATGTCTGAGAACTAAAAGAACACAAAAGAAAATTGCAAATCAAAATTAATAAATGTTTCATTAAAGATCTACAAAATGTAACATCATGTCAACTTCATTAATTGTTAAGTTTGGTATTCATGAAAATTTAATTACCTAAGAATTAGAAAGGAAGAAACAAAACTCATTATTCACAGCTGCTATAAAGGTCCACATAAAAAATCCAAAGGAATCTATTGACAAACTGTGTTAGTCAATAGAGGCTGGATTATGCTGTGTTAACAATTAATCCTGAAACATCAGCAATGTAACACAACAGCAGTTTATTTCCTTCTCATGTAGTCTGTTGAAGTTCTGAGGGACTCTACCATGCAGTCATTCATCAACCCAGGCTCTTCTATCAACACCAGGTGTCCACACCTGTTTCAGCAGGAGAAGAGAGAGAGGAAAAAAATCATATAGGAGGTTTTCGCCTCCTCAGCCTGGAAATGACCCAGATCACTTCTACTCCCATTTTGTTGGCTTCAACTGGTCACATGTACCCTAACTGCAGGGTACCTGGGAGGTGTAGAGGTTTTTGTTTTGTTTGGGGGCTTTTGGTGTGCTTAGGGAGACCTGGTAATGTCTACCATGTGAACTATTAAATGAATAACAACTTGGCAAGATCCATATGCCCAAATCAGTAGCATTACTGTACATCTGTAACCATTAAAAAATGTAAGTCTAAATAGCTGCCAACTTAAAGTGGACCAAAGCCGTGAGAAAAAAAATCTAACAAAAGATATGCAAATCTTTATCAAGATAAATTATAAAACTTTATTGAAAGAAAAGATAGCAATCCTCTCCAAATTAATCTATAGATTAAATGCAATTTGACCTAAACACAGAGTTTTCAGTGGTGGTTAGTGAGCTGATGAAGTTTTCACCTGGGATTTTTCAAGTGTTTATAATACTGCTGGAGCGTAGGTCAAGGCCACTGCAAGTATCACACTCAGGTAAGGTAGCACAGCAGAAGAGGGACAGGCAGAGATGTCTGCAGAAACAGTAACAAAATGATCCAAAAGATGTCCTGACTCAGAGTGCCAAGCCCACTAGAGGTAAATGAAAACTGCCTTCTGGTTGTGGCTTGTCTGTACAATCTTTTCAGTTCAAGTAGCCTAAGACCTAGGAGAGTAGAATAAGATATGGAGGATGGGAAGAGGAGGCAGATTATGAGGGGAAAAAAATTGTAAAAGAGAAATCTTTACATTTGACCTTGATTCTTAACCACCTCCACATAATAAAGGCACAATGGACCTATTCATATTACTTATATATATTTGTTGAAATGGAAAAATCGGTACATATATTTCCTCAAGGGTCTGAACACTTGCAAATCACTAGCTACATAATTCCTTTCACCTATATGTAACTTAATTAGTCAAGAAGTAGGTCTTGTAGATTTCTCCACCTTCAACAAATAAAACAAAATTTCTCTAAATAGATATACACGCGATTTTCTTTCTGATCCCCATTAAATCAATGACAGTGAACAAAGTGGCTCCTTAGTATTTGCTGTGAAGTCATTTGCTTTTAATGCATGTCAGGTAATCCTAAAAACAAATTCCACCAGCCTTTGTGGGGAATCTCAGACAGATGCTCAGCAAGAATGTAAAGAAGCATTTCCACAGAGAACTGTGTGCCTTACACCCCCACAGTAGGTTACCGTTAGAGCAGGACAGGGACAATATGCCTGGGTGGCTGTTTATCTTCCTCTCACACGAGTCCGTATCAACAGCAATAACCTGAGAATATCATAGAAGCCTCAGAGACCTTTCAGAGGCACTCCTTTGTTCATTTATTCTTTCATATCAAATCTTTATCAAACACTTAATATGCACAAGACACTGTGTTAGGCTCTGGGCACCATCTATTCACAGATTTGCAAAGTTTTATAGTCTGTTTTGTTTGTTAGAAGCACCAGCAAGGACACAGCACCTCTCAGAGGGAACTGTTCTACTTGGCATTGGAAATTGTGGTGTGGCTCAGCAGGCAAAGTAGATTACTAAAGATTACTACAGTCTAAGGGGTACTAAGTTCTCATTTATTCCAGAATGTCCATGGGACCTCAATCTGAATATATGGAATATGGGGGAAATGCCGTCTCTTCAGGGTATAATAATGGCACATTTCTAGCATCAATGATGGTTGCAAATGTGGGACAGGAAAGGTAGTCTGTGGTGGAGGGAGGCTGGAGAGCCATGGGTTCACCTGTGGGCAGGATACATGAAGTTATTCAGCCTTTCTGTGCCTCATTTGCTCATTTGTACACCAGAGAAGACAGTGCCCTCCTCAAAGTTTATAGTCACAAATAAGATACCATGAGAGATTTCTCAACATAATGTCTGGCACGTGGTACATTCCCAGATAAGCACTGAAGGAACCCTACAAATGAAGGAATAGAAAAGTAGCTCATGTAGAAGCTGGAGAATGGAACAGAGCATCAAGAACTCCAAAGAGGCAAAAACAGGGTGTCTTTTTCTTTTTACTTGCTCTCTTTCTCTCTGCCTTGAGCTAAGGTGGGCCAGAGGGGCTAGTGTGGAAAGACCCAATACTGAAAACATGGCTTTTCTGTATTAATGGGGACACACGAGAGGAAGATGATGCAGTGCTTTCTGAAATTGCTCAAATGGGATAGTCCTATGTCTATAGAAATTTCAGAATTTCACATATTCTTCATTAAAGATACTTATATTGAAGCAGTTGCCCTACTTTTAGTTTCAAAATGATGCTTGCTGTTCACCTGGGCCTCTTCAGGAAACCAGGCCACTAAGATTTCTTCCAGTAGCCTTATGAGTGTGTCCAACCACATTCTCGCCTTCCTCTCTCCCCTGTGCCTTGCTTACCTTCCCACTCATAGTCACAGCTTGGGGCAGGGGTGGGGACAGAGAGCACCACCAGGTCACGTACTCCGGACTCAACCCCAGATGAAAAACCTTGAGAGGTGACTGCAGCTGTCTTTGAGGAGCTTGAACTCTGGTCTGTCTTCCCTCCCAGCTCTGCTCTCCACATAGTTTGTAGAGTTGCTGTGGGAAATGATTCGTATATCTGTAAACACTTCAGAAGTCAGTCGTCTTTAAAATGACTTCAGACTAATGACTGAACATGTCTTAGCTCCAATTTACTGATCTGTAAAATGGAACACAATTCCTTTGACTTTCAGTGATAGAACAAGATAATGTAGAAAAAGCACCAGCCACAAACTTGGGGCGAAGGAAATGTTAATGTTGATTCTCAGTAGCCTACAACCTTCTGATCCTCAGTTCATCCTATAGAATGAATGAATGGCCACTGTTTTCTTCATCAGCATAAGGCAAACTGGAAAGAGATAATGTCATGGATCTGTGAGACCCAAGAGCATCTATGCCTTGGGGACAGCATGTGGAAGGCACTGGGGGAACTGTAGGCTCTGGCCTGGGCCCAGCTGTTCTTTGTGGAGCTGCCACGTGGGTAGAGTCCTAAAGGGGGTACTCTTTCCCATCTCCATCGAGAAACTCTCACTTGAGTCTGTGGGGTGGGCCATTTGCTGCTACCCTCTCACTTCTCACTGCCACTATCCCTTGGAGAAGGTGCTTTGAGCAGATTCTCCCCATCAAATCGTGGGTGTGGACTCTTGCTATGGTCATTCACTTCCTACCTGTCAGCATGTCCACAACCTTAGTGACAGGATGCACAGAGTCTAGGTTTACAGTGAAGGTCTTTTAAGAGTCTAGATGTCTTCCAAAAATACATGGAAGAGTTTGGACCAGTGGGGGAAACACAAGCCTGCAAATCTGTACTGCAGCCTTTAAATTAGGGAGCCAAAATGCAAAAAAGCAGGGTCATGTTCCAATGCATTGGGCTTCTCAGCCAGGAGGGCACCTGTAAAGATGTGTTCATTCCATTTCTGTTTGAAATCTTGAGCTGCATTTTCTGCATCATATAAACAAGTCCTTGTTCTCACCATTTCCCCTAGCAGATGAAGACTTGGGAGTTATTAAGAAAAGAAGCTCAATTGTCCCCCTTGGCTTATCATTACTAACCAGGCAAAAGAAAGCTTCAGACCACCATTGATTTAGATTAGCCCCTTCATTTCAGTATTATTAATTACTCAAGTTAGCATACAACATGTCAACATCAAACTCCTACTTTTTTTTTTTTTTTTGGAATTAACTGTTTCAATTGCAATGGCATAGCTACACCTGCTTTCTTTCATGCCTCTGGGACCAAAACAGAAATGCCTCAAAGATAACAGTTTTAACTATCAGAAAACAAAGTTATTAGAATGGGGACTGACAGGTCACTCCTTTCATGGAAGGCCAGCAGGTTAATCTTTTGCAGTGACATTTCCATAGTAACTTAACATTTGCCAAAGTTCTCCATTGCATTCTGTGCAAAGTAAACAGAAGGGTTAATTTAGTTCTCTAATCTCTTGTTATAAGCCTAATTATTTTACATGTCTTCATTTCATTAATGAATTGCTGCTTTTTACATGCAGCTCCTTCCCCATTGCTTTTGTTTAAACCTCCTGGTGGGAAGGGATAGATTAATTTTGTTGTGCCTTAATGAAACTGTATGCTACATTAGATTTAACCATTTGGCATGCACTGCCAACATCACCATTATGCATAATGAATTATTTTTTGTGAGTCCCAAACTACTGTAGACCTTCAGTGTTCTCCTTCAGATATTGTGACTATGCAACGGGCAGCCACAGGACAAGAAACTCAGTCATGGCCCCTTGGTGTCTAAGGAAATTGCCTTGTGGCTTTTTACTTTATGTCACCTGCACGGAAGGGTCTAGATTTCCCCTTGCTTAGGGGACCCAGATACCCAGTTGATTTCCAGTAAGCATCTCAAATGAAACCAGCAAGTTGATTTTGAGGTTTTAGGGGCAAAGCATGGTGCTAGGCACTTTGAGGCAGGACAAAAAGTTGTTTGGGCTTGGTTTTCACAAACTTGTTTGCTTAAAACAACAAGGATTTGTTGTTGCTCCTGTGTCTGCAGGACATCTGGGGTCTTCCTGATCTAGACTGGGCTTGTCTGATAGCTCTGCTTCAGGCTGCAGTGTCTAACACCTCTTTTCCTCGGGACTCCATTTTCCTTCTGGGATCAGCAGACAAGCCAAAGTCTCCTCTTCTCATGCGGATGGCAGAAGCTCATGAAGGCAGGAGGAAATGTGCAAGGCCTCTTAAGCCTTACTCTTGCAAATGACACAGTTACTTTTACCCATTTAAAGTTGGCCAGTGCAAGTCACATGGCCAGGTCCAAAATCAAGAGTTTGGGAAGAATTGCATGAGTTGGTCACTACAAGAATGTACTACAGGGACTAGTAAATAATTGGAGCAAGCAATTAAATTGTTCATAAGCTTCTAAGGGTTAACTAGATTCTGAGTGTGGCCACCCCATATTTTAAAACTGGGGCCATTTAATCTCACAATTAAGGGCTGCCCTAGCCAAGATCAGATCCTTCAGTTCCCTGCCTCAGCACAAGACTAGTTCCAGAGTCTGGGCATCTCCTTTTATCTTCTAAAGATTTCTTGACTTCACCTGCCTCACTCACCCTCTCCACTGCTCATCATCTCTCAATTGGCAGTAGTCCTCATTATCATGACGAGGACGTGACTGGCACCACATCCTCATCATCTCTTAATTGGCAGTAGTATCCCAAAGCTCCTTCTTCAGGTCCCTCGAACCTCATGCCCCAGTAGTATTTCCCATCACCTCTGGGACAAAATCTGATTTTTTAAACACAGTATATAAGGTGTTCCATGTTCTGACTGTTCCCTGTCCAGCCTTATTTCTCTTCCTTGCTGTTATGGCAGATTAACCCCTGGGCGATTGCATAGACACCTGCCTCTATCACATTCCTCATTCTTTAAGATTCAGCTTGGATGTCATTATGATTTTGCCAATATTGTGTAGCATATATTCTGACATATATAGATATAGATAATTATATATGTACATACACAACATGTTTCACTTTTTAAAAGACTTATCTTCAGCCTGATTAATAATGCGCGGGGAATAATAGACTTGATTTTTTTCTAATGCATAGTAAATGCATTTATCAAAATTGTAACCATCCGTATACCCCCAAAGATCATCTTGTGTTCCCCATAACTACCCCCTGCCCTTTCAAAACAAGGGAAGGCCATCTGGCTGTTTAAAATCATAGAGCTGGAGAGGGCTCTGAGAGGCCAATCATTCTGTCTTTGGCAAGTTCACTGCTTAAATGGCATAATATTTAAGTTGTTAACATTTATTGAGTGTCTCTTACTTGACACCGTTCTACATAACTTGGAATGCAGTCACTCATTTAATCTCATAATAACCTAGGAGATGGCACTAAAATCATCTCTATCTTGCAGAAGAGAACATGGAACCTCAGAGTGATTAAGTAACTTCCCAAGACCACACAGCTAGTAAGAGTGGACCCCTATATTCAAACCTTACCATATGGCTAGAGTCCATGCTCTTACTCTATACATATATCACCTCTAGGAACACTTAATGCCTCCAGTATTCTACAGGTGAGACTGTCCTCAGCACTAGACTTTGCTGCAGTGCAGGCTGTTCTCACTTGGGGAGGAGTGAGTGGACCAGAAGGTTGGCAAGAGACCTGGAAAAGGTGACCTCTTGGAAATGGCAATTCAGTAGTCTGTGATTCTCTGGCCTTGGTTTAAGATGTTCTTCAAGCCAAGTTGGTATCATTTGTATAGAATCCTCAGCTGCTGGCCATTTTTGCTATCTTGTGAATTTTTTGTCTCTAGAGATAGTCTGAACTTTCCATCTCTGAGAAAGAAAGCTTTAGAACCAAACCACTCAATTTCTGCCTGAAACCCTTAAAGTGCAGGCCCTGTTGAACATAGCAGGGGCCTCTGTTTTTTTCTACAGAAGAACCTCAAGACCAGGTGCCAGGGCTCCTGCTTCATGCTATCTATGCTTTATTCGCCCTGTGTTATTAAAAAAAATAAATCCTAGCTTGAATCATTCCTGCACGTGATTGTTTGGGATTTTTGCGGAACCTGTGCATGTCAGTTAAGCAGCTCATTCTTGTCACATGCCTGTCACATTCACTGGGAGCCTGTGTGTCACAGCTTTTGAAATGACACAGCCCAGATGCTATCGATCAATTCAGCGTCTCTTGGAGAAACCCACGCTCAGCTACAACCCTGTGGGTGATAAACAGAATGGATGCCCCATCCCTTGATAAAGTATTTATATCTACAAATGTATAACTCAAAAGGAATTACCACCAATATTCTTTTAATTGGAAGTATCTTTCTTCTTCGTAAGTAGATACGTGCAAACTCCTTTCCCGCAGAAGCCATCCATAGAAAAGGAACATGTGTGTGAGAGACAGGCTGTTTAATCTTTCCCTGTAATCAGCTCCCCCGAGCCTGAATGCTGAGTCTGTAAAAGTAGCAAGCCCAGGCTGCTCTCCTGCTAGAGACTTACTTGGCCTGCCCCACCCCTTCTTCCTGACTTTGGCAACGAGAATCCTTGGAAAGCCAGCATTTTCCACCCTGAAAGAGATGCTCCATCAAAATCAGCTGCTCTAGAAAAATAGAGCTCAGGCGAAGCAGCTTTTCTGATCCCATTATTGATAAGCTCTTAGAGCTCATCAATGAAAATTAGAACTTGTTAATCCTGTACATTCCCACCCCCCCTTGATTTTTAATTACAGAAGAAAGAAGTAACGGATAACTTCTGGGGCAGCAGAGACACAAAGGCTGTCAAGAGAAAATTAAATTTACAGTCAGAGAGTTTTGTTTTCTCAAGTGTCCTTGTAAAATGCAAAAAAGGCTCCTGGCATCACCAAGGCAATTCAGCTGGCTTCCTAAACTGGCAGGGTTTTTCTCGAAGAAGCCCTCCTTCGTTTGCCAAGAGAGTGTATTAATGACAAGGACTGGACCTAAAGGGAACTCATTCAGAAGAAAACTGCATTAAAAGAACATTAGGGTGATGTTTTAAAGTCTGATTTAAACTCACGAAAGCAAGGAGATTTATTGTCGAAGCCAAATCGCTGAGCTTCCGCGCCCTGCCTGGTAATGCATTCTGATTGGAGCACAGGGGATTGAATCCGTTCAGAAACATCTCTCACTGGGCTGGAGCTGCTGCTGGGGGAGAGGAAGATAGCCATAGGGGGAAATGGGCTGGGGCAGCCACATTTCTAAAGGCAGATGGGCTAACATCCCACAGGGGCCCACCCACCAGGGAAGCAGGGGAAGGGCACTGCCAGCCTTGACAGGAGCAGGCAGCTTAGCCACCTTTGAGCTTCCTATGGCTGCTGGGGGGCCACTCCCTGGGGAAGCTGGAGGCTTGGCAGGATGGCCCAACACCTCTTCTCTGAGTCTTCAGCCCCTCTTGCAAAGCTTCTTTGCTGACCCCTCCTGCTAGCAAATAGACCCACAGCAGAATGGCCACCCTGCTCAGTCTAATCTATTGCTCGATTTCAGTTGACCATACTCTGCTTTGGGATAATACAGTTCAGGTCCCTTACCTGTGTTACAGGCCTGGACTCCAGCCAAAAGGCAAGCTGCTTGCCATCTTGTCAGTCAGGATCCGATTTCCAGATTAGAAGTATTAATACCAGGGTTGGAGAGGCACAGTGGAATCCCCCTGGAAAAATCAAAGAAAACAGCCTCAAGCTTGTGCTCTTTCCTCCCCTCCTAGTGCAGGGGTGTTCCCAGAGTACTTTTCACCTCTCCGGATGCCAGCCTTTGGAGTTTACCCCTCCATAGCATCCTATTCCCACACTGCAGTATGGTGTGGTGCTTTTTCAACAAGGCCTTGGCACTGATTCCATTTCAAGCTTTTCCTGGTGTCCCAGGGCCTGGACCAATATCCACTTCCTGGTATCTGAGCCCCTCTAAGTCTTATGGAATCTTTACCATGTATGGATATAGGCTTGTCTTTTCAAGTGATTGGATTTGAACAGCCAAGGGACTGTATGAATGTAGATACAAAGTAATCTGCTAAAATTAGAGGAGCTGAGAGCATCACACAGGGAGAGACCCAAAAGCCTTTGGAGAAGGCAGAACTGGGGTGTAAGACCAGGAGAGCCCATTGGAGTCAGGACATAAATGCACCTTAAAGAACACGCTGGGCAGTAGGTCAGGAGTTCAGACAATTAGCAAGGGCTATGTGATCCTTTTATCATGGGTCCATTTATTCATATGTTGAGTGCTTCACAGCTGTCACTGAGAATGAAGCTATGTAAACAAACATAGTAAATGTGCTAAATAATATAAAAGCTAGAATACAAATTCTAGGTAGAAGCAATTGGGGAAAGGGCTGGGGAGGGCTTCCTAGAGGCTGTGGCAACTAAATTGGGTCTTGCAAGGGAAACAGACATTTACTGAGGGAAAGAAGGTAGGAAGTGGGGGTGGGGTGAGGTGAAGCCCAGAGCCTAACCTGGCTGGGGCGAGTGGCCAGTTCCCTCTGGGTGGGAGGGAGCTGTGAAAGAAAAGACAAGAAAATCTTCAGAAGCATCATTGCATAGGTTCTCTGTGTCGTGCTAAGAAACACTATCTCTTGCAGCCAGTAAGAAACCATTGAATAGTTTCTGAATAGCTTCTGAATGAGGGTCAGTGATAAGTCTGACAGTTTCCTGAAGCTTCTGAATTTGTACCAGTGTAAGGTAGCTGAAAACCCACAACTGACCATATTGCTCCTCTGCTTGGGTTAAGAGGAAGAGAGACTGGAGGGGGCGGGGGCACATTAGTTTAAAGGCTGTGATGAAAGCTGTGAACTTCCTCCCCAGAAAACTGCTTACAAGTTCACAATTTTTGCATATGATTTTATGGATTTCTTGGACCCCCTAAAGCCCACCTATAAACTCTAGCTTGTAAGCCCTCACTCTAAAGGTATTTGTGTGAAATAATTGCTCTCTAGAGAGAATTTCATAGTTTTTAGGAGATGCGTGCAGCAGTATTTAACGATGATGTGTCAGATTGCCTGCAACTTACTTTCAGATAGTTGACAGCAAATTTTTGAGTGTGTGTGTGTGTGTGTTGTGGGGAGAGAGACTGGGAGAGAAAGTAGGGGGAAGCAATTGAGGTAAAAAATTAACAGTTGATGAATCTAGGGGTAGAATATATTGGTGTTTATCACAATTTCTTTTAACTTTTCTGTGCATTTGAAATTTTTAAAAATAAGAGCAAAGTAAAATAAAACCCTCCGCTCAAGGCAGAAGCAGCAGAAATGAATATAAAGTGATGAATTTTATTCATTTATATTCCTTTACCATATCCTGTCTGAATACCTGCTATAGTTGTTCAATATTTAGTTGGAACAATCAATAGGACTTAGTGCCTGACGGGAGGTGGGGGGAGATGATGGAGGAGGCACAGTTAAGGAGCCCGAAGTGGCCAGGGTAAATGACAGGTAGTTCAATTAACATAGAGATGCAAAGGCAGAAGGGCAGCAGACTGGAGGAGGGGAAGATGAGTTTGATTCCATGAGCAGCATTTTAAAAGGAGTGTTGATGAACTTGAATGAGTCTGGGGGAGAGCCACCGGAAGTCAGGGGAATTAAGACAATGGTATATGATAAATGGTATGGATCAGAGAAAGGGAGAGATTTTGGAGGAAATGAGGGTGCGTGATAAGTCTGACAGTTTCCTGCAGATATGAAAAATACAAGAGGGAGTTCCCGTCGTGGCGCAGTGGTTAACGAATCTGACTAGGAATCATGAGGTTGCAGGTTCGGTCCCTGCCCTTGCTCAGTGGGTTAACGATCTAGCGTTGCCGTGAGCTGTGGTGTAGGTTGCATACGCGGCTCGGATCCTGCATTGCTGTGGCTCCTAGCCTGGGAACCTCCATATGCCGCGGGAGCGACCCAAGAAATGGCAAAAAAAAAAAAAAAAAAAAAGACAAAAATGCAAGAAAAGTTGTAGACCTGATTTATGAGGCCTAAGAGGGGTTCCCTTTTGGAAGATGGGTGACAGTTACAGGGCAAGATTGGGCTCAGGGTGTAGAGGGAGCTTCATTCCTACTGCACTGCTGGACAACTCTGCACCAGGCTCTGGGTTAGGCACGAGTGCTGGCAAACGTCAAAGATGAGCAGAGCAGGGCCTCTACCTCCAGGAGCACAGTCACCACTGGGCAGAGAAGTTTCATTGCTTGACACAGACCTCTAAGTTTAGAAAACTTATAGCTGTCTACTCAGTGTCTTTCCATTACATGCAGGCACTTAGAAGGACCCAAATCACAACATCCACAAAATTCATAAGGTTCATTTGTGGCAAATAGAAATCCCAGCTGTCTGAGGTAAGCGGCTGTTTTCAAAATCACATGGTCCCTCCCCAAGCACCTGCTCATGCCTCCAAACACACATGCCTCAGAGGACTGGCCTTCTCAAGTGACATTTAAACTTGACCTTGAAAGAAAGGTAGGAGACTTCCAAGAGGGAAAAAAAGGAAGATGTTCCAGATGAATGAAGTAGCAGAATGAAGCTAAACCATCCCAGCCATCCTTCGCAGTCCTCTTTCAGGGAAATGGGTTTGAGAATTGAAGGAAAACCCAGAAAATAGAACCCTAGTTTCTTCTAGGGTCTTGTCTGCTGTATCCTGTCCCATTCTATACCAGGGCTATTTATTTATCTCCCTGATTGTAGTGCTTGACCGCTGGTCGACAGCTGTAGGGTAAAGCCCAGGAGGAATTCTCTTCTGGAGGTGTCTGAATTCAAGTACCTGCAAGATTTGGCAGAAGCCCCCAAGTCTTATTTTGTTTTCTCTCTTTTTCCCTGCTGTCCCCCAACTAAGCCCAGAAAGAGCTGTTTGACCTGTGTCCCTCCCTTCCCCAAAACTGCTCTGGCTGCTTCCCTCACTTCTCAAAGGAAGAAAAAGAAATTGCTTTTTAAAATTCTCAGTAGATAGGACACTGCATCATTGATACTTCCTCCTCCTCCACATCTCCAGGGCTGACATGTTTGGAGCCAGGCATCTTGTGAGTTCTTTACATGCATTTCATCCTCATAACAGGCTTACAAGGAAGATATAGTTAACCTCTTTCTACAGATGAAACACTGAAGCTTAGAGTGTTGAAGTAACCTGTCCAGGGTCACTGGGCCAGGATGTGAGAGGGCAAATGGTGGGATCCATATGGAGTAGATTCCAGAACCCAAGCTCATAAAAATCCACAGGCCAGCTGCACTGTCTCATTCTAGAGGGCTTCAATGGATTCTGAAAATGTAATAAATACCAACATAGTGATACTGTGTTTCAGGCTTTGTTCTAAGGACTTCGCATATATCAATTCCATTAACTTCAAAACAACCTTATGAGGTCTGCACTACTGTATCCTGGGATAAACAAAATTAGGCACAGAGAAGTTAAGTAAGTTGCCCAGGGTCAGAATTTTCACTCAGGTGGTCAGCTCTTACCTGTCTTGCTACGGCACCATGCCTAAAAAGAAGAGCACACGGAGTATGCATGTATGACTCACAAGGAAGGATCTTTTTAGGAATGACACACCCAGGCTGGACTCAGGACACCACACTCGCTGGCCAGAGATGGTCTGAGTGGCAGGATCCCACACACTGCAAGAAAGGAATCATAAATGTTTTCTGAACTATTGAGAGAGCTTAATTTTCAAGTATTAATAATGTGAAACTCAGGAGAAACCTGTTCATACTGTGAAAATCCTGTAAGATATTAAGATTTTTTTAATTAGCATAGTTACTTTCATAGGTAGAAAGGAAAAAAAATCCTTGCTCCTGGCATTTAGTCATAGTTTTATTATCTCAGCCTCAATACAAAGCATTTTGATACCTTTCTCCCCCTGCCATCAGTATAAAAGAGAATCACTAATTTGTATATGAAGAAAGGGAAGAAGAAAGAGAGGAAGGCAGGATAGACAGAAGGAGGGAGGGGATGGAGAGAGGAAAACTTTTTTCTTAGATTGAACTATGAGAGCATGAAAATGAGAAGATAATCTGATGACTTGAAATTGAACCTTATTGTTTCCCTTTATGAAGTGGTTGTTTTTGCCTCCATAGGAAATATTTTGATTTAAGATTTTCCTTGTATGTAACTTTCCTTACATCTTAGAGTGGTTTGTCCCAGGGTGATATTTGAAATTTATTTACAGTAGGTTTGGCTAGGGCCCTGACCAGTCAGAGCAGGTGCCCCTTGGTCCATGTTGCAACCCTGTCAGTCATTGATCTGGAGCTTTAAAATAAAACCAACAGGAAAATAATATAGTGGTGTATCACTCCTCTCAGATCACTTTCTCTAAGATTTGAATAATCTAAAAACCCAGCCAGGAACCAGGAAAGCTCAGCAAAAAGAGAACCTGAGCAGCTTCGCTTCATGGATCTAGAAGAAGATCTGCATCTCAAAGCCCACACGCTCTGTTTACAGGAGAGTCCACAGAATCCCTCACAGAGTTTCAATGCCAGTGGTTTTGACTTTAAAACCACCTTTAATGTTTGCCTTGTTTCCATCAATCAGTAGACTGGAAGCTGCAAATGGAAACTACAGGGGAGAGGATTACTGCTGGAGACAGGATACATTGATAACAGGAAAAAGAGACCAGGAAACACAAGAGTAGGGGGGAAACCGCCAGAAACAGACCTAACTCCAAAGACACAAGGACCTGGGTTTATTTAGCTCAGGGCAAATAGTACCATGCAGCCCAATCAATACCCCCAGAAGGCAGAGTTATCAGTTATACATGCTGATGACTCTGGACCACCTGGAAAAGAGTGAATTTGTGTTCTGGGTGAAAAATAAATAAAGATGAATGCGATCAACAGAGAAACTTTATATACAAATATCAAAATTCTAAAAGAAAAAAAAACTAAGTGATCCTTAGAAGAGTAGCTTGTTATGTAGAAATGTCTTATGAAGTAATTAATATTGCTTTGTTTACTTTATATGTATGCTCCTATACATAAAATACATAAGAATAGATTATTCCATTGAGTAAAGGAAATGACATTATCTTTGAGAATGTTGACTACTGAGTTTTAGAGTGAGTTAATAATCATAAGGTAATAAGAGGGAAAAAATTATATTTTCCAAAATTCCATGGAGACTAGAATGATCCAGGTTGGTCAAGACAAGCTGTTCTCTACAGAAAATGGTTGGAGAGGATGGGAAATACCCCTCCGGGGCTGGGGCCAGGGCTTCACAGGTGTATGAATTCCATGCTGCAAGCCTATGTTTTGGAAGATAGTGGGACATGCAGAGTGACAGAAAGCTGAGAGGTGCAAGATCCGATCTCTTCTCAAATGTGAATCTCTAATCAACTTACCAGATTATCAGTATTTGTGAGAGAAGGTGGGGGGTTTTGATGCGTAAAAAATAGCTCAGGAACCATTATTTCTATATATTAGCTAGCTGGACACGAAATTAACCTTGGACTCATGGATTTAGAATTAGTAGGGAAATACAAGCAGAAGTATAGTCATGAACTTGTGGGAATTGCAAAGAGGACTGATGGGTTTAGATTTGGAGGATTTGAACCAATTTACTACATTTCTAATGATCGGGGCTGGGGGAGCTCACTGGAAATCTGGATCTTTCTCTGTCTCTCCCTCTCATGTATGTATGTTGCATGGGCGTGTATAAATTTTTAACAACTAATAGTTATCAAATACCTATGGAGTGACGGGTGCTATGCTTTTACATTCATGATTTCACTTAATCCTCAAACCCACTTTCATGAGGTAGGAATTATTATAGTGAAGATATTGATGCTCAGAGAGGTTAATTAGGTTGCCCAAAATCAAAGTCACACAGCCAAAGAATGGTTATAATAAAGCACATTCTTCCTGCTAAGCCCGAAACAGATTTTTAATGCATCAGGAAAAGCTGCTGTTCTTTATTTCCAAAACTGTATTTCCTCAAATACTCAGGGTGTCTGTCTCCTGGTTGTCAAGTTACTAAACCTTAACAACATGAAGAATTTTAATGTTCCAAGATTTCAATAGATCTGGAGTTTATGTGGGAAATTGAAGATGCAGGTTTAATGTGGGACAGGAAGGACAGCCATATCTTGTAGATTTAAGTCGTTTGCTGTGTATTCATGTTCGGAGTCATTTTCTTGTGCTACCATCACTGACAGAGATAAAGCATGAATGATATCGAGTTCACGGGACCGATATCCATCAGCAGCAGAATTTATTCCAGCCTCGTAGGAATAAATACAAGGATGTGCTGATAATTATGTCTTGATACACGAAAGGGGATATAAAAACTCTTTCTCAGTTTGTCTAGTGCACTATGAATAATGTCCATGTGTTTAAAGGCAAAATATTTAAAGCTCTATTGTTATTTTCTCTCTCTCTCTCTCACACATACACACAACTTTGCGAGAAGCATGTTTTCAATATTAACCAGGAATGTAGAGTTTATCTCACAGTTTGATGCTGCCTTTTCTTTTCTAACCGGTATAAATTCCTGGTATTTAAATGCATCAGAGACACTCTACCTTCACTTTGAAATGAAAGAGCCTTACAGAATGTCAAACAGAGCCCTTGTTTCCTGACTTCTGACCTAGCTCAGGGTTTTTTTTTTTTTTTTTTTTTCTTAACATGACTCAGACAGGCTCTTGGAGGCCTAGAGATAAAAAGCCCTATTAGAAGTGCAAAATATGACTATTATTACCTCCTTTAATAAGGCTTCATGCCAATTTTTCAAATGACTAGAATCTGTTTGCTAATTATTACTCTACAGCTTCTGCATTCATTTTCTTTCCCTGAAGGAGCTTGGTTCCAATGAAGATGAAGGGAGGTGCTAAAAAGTGTGTTTACTGCCATCTATGGGATGTAGCCGGACTACCATGGCTATGGCTCTCCTTCCCATGTAACGCAGTTAACTCTAGTTACAAAGCCACAGGGAAATGTTCAGGTGCTGTAGGCACAGGCGTTACACTGAGTCCTGGTATGCAAATACCACTGAAAAATCATTTGTTTAGTTTCCCAGCAGTGTAGGTTCACATTGCTGCTTTAGAGAGTGAAAGATATGTTTTCCTCTGTTCAAGGCAGTCATATTTCTGTGTATAGTAACATATGGGCACATGGACTTTCGCTCATTACTAAGGGTTCTAACCTGTGGTTACCATCAAGTGTTCCAGCAGAGAATGCTACAACTAGGAATTCATTTGCTAGATGATTCTGAATATTCCAAAGAAGGCCAGGAACCAGGAAATGATAAAGACATCTGAACAGCCAAAATAGATGTAAAGCACATTTGCTGTGGTTCATGAACTCAAGAATCAGGCTTCTGGAATTCCTGGTCATGGCACAACAGTTAATGAACCCAACTAGTGTCCATGAGGACAAGGGTTTTTTGGGCTTTTTTTTTTTTTGTCTTTTTGCCATTTCTTGGGCCGTTCCCACAGCATATGGAGGTTCCCAGGCTAGGAGTTGAATCAGAGCTGTAGCTGCTAGCTTACACCACAGCCACAGCAACGTGGGATCTGAGTCGCATCTGCGCCCTACACCACAGCTCATGGCAACACCAGATCCCCAACCCACTGAGCAAGGCCAGGGATCAAACCTGCAACTTCATCATTCTTAGTCGGATTCATTAACCACTGAGCCATGACAGGAACTCTGAGGACAAGGGTTTGATCCCTAGCCTCACTAAGTGGGCTAAGGATCTGGCATGCTATGAGCCATGGTGTAGGTTAGTAGTTACAGTTCTGATTCCACTCCTAGCCTGGGAACTTCCATATGCCACAGGAAGAATCAGGCTTCCTAGGTTATTACAACAGATTCTATTGTCTTGGTATCAGAAACTCCTATTATCAGAGGCAGTAAATTACAAGATGGGGCAGGAGTTTTAAAAGACAGACATTTGAGCAAAGCAAAAGTGATGACATATATCCTAATACCTAGGGAGAAAAGAAAAAACTATAAAAACAAAACAAGAAACAAATACAAGAGCTCAAGAAAGCAAAGCAGTTTAGAAAATCACAATATAGTGTAATAATCAGTGTTGATATTAATGATTCAGTTCTCAAATAGTGGTTAAATTTCCTGAGGTCTATTAAGTCATTAACATGACAGGGCCAAAGGATATGTCTACACAGTTCACAGAAAGAGAAATACAAATTGTCCTTGAAATATGAAAAGATACTCAACCTCATTCAGAGTAAGAAAGCTTCAAATTAAAAGTAAATGAGTAAAAGACAAGCCACTGACCCAGAGAAAATATTTGCAAAACAAATATCAGATAAAGGACTTGTATCCACAATGTTAAAAAAAAAAAAAAAAAAACCTCTTAAAACTTAACTAACAAAAAGAATAGCTTGGAGTTCCCTTGTGGTGCAGTGGGTTGAGGATCTGGTGTTGTCACTACAGTGGCTCTGGTTTGCTGTGTCTCAGGTTCCATCCCTGGCCCTGGAACTTCCATATGCCACAGGTGAGGCCCCCCTCCCCCACAAAAAAAGACAACAGCCTAATTAAAGTAGGCAGAAGATCTGAACAGGAGTTCCTCTTGTGGCTCAGTGGGTTAAGAACCTGACATAGTGTCCATGAGGATGCAGGTTCGATCCCTGACCTTGCTCAGTGGGTTAAGGATCCGGCATTGCCACAAGCTGTGATGGAGGTTACAGATGCAGCTCAGATCTGGTGTTGCTGCAAGCTCCGATTTGACTCCTAGCCTGGGAACTTCCATATGCCACAGGTACAGCTGTAAGAAGAAAAAAACCAAAAACATCTGAACAGACATTCAAGCCAAACCATGTTAGAAGAGACAAAAGAAGGACACTTTTTTTTATAAAAAGTCACATTGTATAAATACTTTTTTTAAAAAAAGTAAATGAGTTTGTATTCTTTATTAACCAATTGACAAAACTTCAGAAGAAAAGTTTGGTCACACATTGTGCTAATGAAGGTATGGGGAAACAAATGCACGCATACAATGATGGTGAGAGAAAAAAACTGATGCAGAATCTGTGAAGAGTGATGTAACAGTAGTTATCAAAATTACAAATGCACGTATCCTTTCTTAGACCCAATGGTTATTTTCTGGGAATTTCACCCACAGATATACTCAGACATGTACAAAATGAAGTATATAAATAGATTATGATTGCAGCATTTTTTATAATAGCAAAAAGTTGGAACAAAGAGATGCCTGTCCATAGGGAACTGCTTAAATATATAATGCTACATCCATACAATGGAACAGGGAGCTGCCATTGTATAGAATGAGGAACTCTTTATGTATTAATGAAGAGTGATCACCAAGATAGAAGTTCTTTTTTTTTTTTTTGGTCTTTTTTTGGTCTTTTTTGCCTTTTCTAGGGCCGCTTCCCATGGTATATGGAGGTTCCCAGGCTAGGGGTCGAATCGGAGATGTAGTCACCAGCCTACAACAGAGCCACAGCAATGCAGGATCCGAGCCACGTCTGCCACCTACACCACAGCTCACGGCAACGCCGGATCCTTAACCTGCTGAGCGAGGCCAGGGATCGAACCCTCAACCTCATTGTTCCTAGTCGGATTCGTTAACCACTGCGCCACGACGGGAACTCGAGAAGATTTTTAAAAACAAGGTGCAGTATGGTGTCTGAGCATGCCACTTTTTGTGGGGAAAAAAAAAAAGGCTTGTACACAAAGCTTGTATACATATCGACTCTGTGCAGAAAGAGATAACCCCTAACCTGGTAATGGTGGCAATGAAGTATCTGTCAGGGATGGAGAAGTGGGAGGCTGGGGCACAGGGGCGGGAGGAAGACTTTATTAGCATGCTCTACTCTTTTGTTTCTATTCTGGAAAAAAAAGTCATATAAAATAATTTAAAAATAAAGAAGGCGAAAGGGTATATAATACATTTTGGGATGCTTCCATTTACTTTTTTTTAAACGTTGATCTTTAAAATGTTGGTTAGCTCTAGTTATCTGGACAGTTTAATTATGTGGAACACTTCATTTCCCGAAGATGCTGGATGAATCAGGCAGTACTCTGGTTTGCTGACTTATGCACAAAGTTAACATTATCATCATAGCACAAAGGAGATTGGAATTTAGAACAAAGGCTGGTATACTTTTCAACAAGACATTAAGGCAGGAGAATGGATGAAGTGGAGAGGGTCCGTAACTCTCACATTGATTGAGGGATGAAGGCCTAAAGAACAAAATATATGAGCCGGTGTGAAGTGTGGTGCTTCTGTGTGTAACTGGGAAGGCTTCTGTTCCCAAAACAGCAAAGGCAGTCACTGCCTTCCTAAGAAATGCTTTGTTAGTTGCTAGCATTGACAGGGAGAATTGTGTTTGGCGCTCACTGATGTTTTGCAGGGACTGCAAAGGAGGCAACGGCATAATTTCTGCCCCCTGGAGAAGTCTGGCGCTGGCTAACAGACACAGCACAGGACTCAGGAGTGGAAGTGAAGCTTGCTCATCACATATGAACGCAAGTGCCAAGCACCGTCCTTGAAAGAACAGAGAAGAACCTGACCATCAGGCTGATAGAAGTTGCAGAAATATGCCTTCACCATGATAAAAATCTGGATGTTGCATATGGAAATTCAGGATTTTTTTTTAGCTTTTTTGAAAAATTGGAAAATCTAATGATACAAGGATACAAACTTGTTTTTCTTGCATGTTAACACCCATTGGAGCTGAGCAGGGACTGTCCCCCTTTTTGTGGGACATGAGTTTTTTTTGGGCAGATAACCATGGTTCCCACTGCTCCCTAATCCTGACACCTGGCCTGTCCTTCTCAATTACTTGCCTGGTCCCTGGAACCATTTCAGTTTGAACGTCCTGGACCAGACTCAGGAAGAGTTAGTTTGGAAAAGTGTCTTGGAAGTAGGAAATTCTTGAACAGATTTTGAAAGGCAAGATAAGAGTAGGCTGGCTGATTAGGTGCACGGCATTTTAGGAAGAAGCTTTCTAGAAGACCAGAATGCTTCGTTTTAGCCAGAAGTAGGGCTGATCTCAGGGTATCTGTGCTTTGGAGAAATCCAGATGGTGTTGGCTGAGCAAGGTCTTAGCTCCTACTCTGTGCCAGGCATTTTGTAGGAGCACTTCAGTGGACAAAACAAATAGTTTCCTCCCTCAGGGAGCTTACAGCCTACTGGTGGAGGTGGCCAGTCAACAAGGAAACAAACTGCTGCATGTAATTTATCCACTGTAACCAGTACTATAAAAGGAACAGACAGAGCATTGTTGTCACAGAGAATTATAATGAAGGTGGTCAGGGAGGGGAGAAAGGAATGATACGGTGAGGAATATGATCAAGAAGATGTCAGGAAGAGGGAACAGCATATGCAAAGGCCCTGTGGTGCAGAAACCTGGAATAGTCCCAAGACTGGAAGAACAACCAATGGGTCTAGAGCATAGCAAGCAAAGAGGAAAGTGGTATAACATGACCTGGAAAAGGAGGCAGAGTCAGATCACAGGCATCTGAGTAAGAGGTTAGAGCTAGACTCCACTCTACAAAGCAGCTGTGAAAGGTCTGAAGAATAGGAATAACCTGATTCAACTTACATGTCAAAGGGGCTTGAGAGATCGGCCTGGGAAAGGGCAAGGAAAGGCAGGACAACACAGAAGGAAGACAGGGAGTCAGTGAGCTACTATCCGAAAGGCACCTGGTGTGGGATCTCCTGCCCTTGCAGCTGCCCACTGCCACCAGAGCACTGCCAGTACTCCCTCCTCAGTTGGCAGCAGTCCATGCAGCTTTCTCCTGGGTATTGCCTTCATCTCTACCCTTGGTGCTCATGTTTTAGAGCTTTTCTCCAGAATATAAAATGAAGGGGATGGTAACTTGCCTCTCTCTCCCTCCCCTGCAAACCCACCCCTGACCTCCCAGTACACATACACACACACCTGCAAGTGTGTACACACAGAGTGATCGCAGGGTGCCTCACACCTAGGGTAGAAAGAAGCAGGTGGAAGAGCTTTGCCTGGCTGGAGTGACACCCACCAACCTGAGCTTAGCAGGAGTGGAGGCAGTTAGGTAGAGCAGGGCTGATTGGTAATAGCCTTGAAGTCTGAAACTGAAAGAGTTTCATTATGATTTGGGAGGCAGCTGGGAGCCTTTGTGGATGTGCAAAGAGGAGACCAATGTGATCTAAGTGACACTGGAGGAAAAAGATTCTTGATGATGTGTGTCCAATAGACGTGAGGGGACCCACACAGGCTGGAGGAAGGTGAGCTTATTGGGAGGCAGGAGTCCAGGTGTGCAGGGATTATGACTTGGACCAAAGGTGTGGGGAGGGGAAGCAGCCAGAAGAAGAAATGGCAGGATTTAATGTTGCACTTAGTGTGCCTCTGGGTGTATGTTGGGGGTGGGAGACACGGGTATAAAGAGAAATGAATGAAAAACCACAAACTTATTTGGCAATGGCATGGGACCTGGGAATGGATTTGGTAGGACAGCCAAGAGAAATGTTTAACAGCTCACTCAGACATGAGAAGTAGTCCCTTCCTTCTCCCTCCATCTTGGACGGTTAATTACTTTGTCTCAGGTGTGTGTCCATTCCTGTGCTTGTACCATGATGTCGTGTTATAATATGTCTTTGTCTGTCTATACCTGCTGCTGATCTGTGAGCCTCTGAAGACAGATGCCTTAGTTTACTCCCTTTCTCTTCCCACTTCATAGTTAGCAGGGGGCCTGGCCCTTAGCGAGAACTCAGCATGTTTTGTTAAGTGATTGAGTGAATGGGAACTTTTCAGAGGCGTGCTGTTGAACCCCAGCCACTGTGCAACCACTGTAAAATGTACACATTTTGTGGCAGCTGCAGCATCCTGTCAACAGTTGTGGAAATCAGGTTACAGCCCGGAGCCTCACAAAGCCCCGGTCATTACAGCGACTGACAGGTGGTCCTGGAAGTAGGGCATGGATTGGCGGACAGGAGGCTGGAGGAGTTAAAATAGTGCTGGGGGAATCTGAGATGAAATTGCAGGGTCGTTTAAACACCTTAGGGTTACAAATGGGCTTTCACCCTTAAAATCCCATCTGTAAATATGTAGTCTTAAACTGCCTAAATATTCCTCTTAATGTTGTTAAATCCCATGGTTGGTAGAGGCCATAGCAAAGGCTTCGTACACTCTCATCCTGTTGCTTTCACTGAAATTACCTCTGTGTTACAATGAAATCTGAAACCTGGAAGATAGGTTAAAAATGAAACTTTCCCTACCACATGCTATGCTACCAACCAAAATCAACTGAATTTATTAAGCTTTGTAGATAACTACCTTACTCAGCTTTTATTCTGTGCCAGGCATTGATTTTATGCACATCATAGCATTTAAAGTTCACAACAATTCCATGAGATAGGCACTGGTGTTGCCACTGGTGTTGCAGGTGAGCAATCTGACGCCTAAAGGGTTGAAGTTACTTGCCCACTAAGTGTGCTCTATTATGAGCTCATCCCTTGGCCATGCAGTCTTCCAACTTAACAACAAGAAAGACAAGCCTGGGAAGGACAGAAGAGGTGGGGCTTCAAGTAGAGCAGGGAGTTGTCCATGAAGAAGCATGATTGCAAGCTGCTTGAGCAGCCCAGTCCCCCCAGAGAGTACACATGGAGGGAGACAGCGTAATCAAGACTGCTTTTTACAGTGGGTCTTCAAGAGACACTTGGGGAGGTAGAGGAGGAGACAGCCATGGGACCAAAGGACCTTTCCAAGAAGCAACCAGGAGTTCACCCAAGTCCCACTATAGCTGAAACACCCTGTTAGCAGGACCTTCATCTTCTCTGTTTCTTCTTACCTATTCCTTCCCCAATCACACATTCCTAATAGATAAACAGATAGATTGGGTGCCAACAGTGTTTTCAATTCAGGTGTTCATTTAGCAGGAACTTGGCTAAGGATCAGCCTATCTAGAATCTGGGATCAGATGAGAGTGTAACAACTACGTGAGAAAAGCATACGATATCAAAGGAATATAACAGTGAAGGTGGTAAAAGCGCATCTAACTTGCCTTCCGAGAAGCCAAGGAAACCCAAAGGATGGCTCAAAAAGAGCAAGACTGCACTGCACTTCCTCTGGCCATTACTACAACCAAAAGTGGTTTTGTGCATGCTCAGCAGTCTTGGAAAATTGCCTTTGCCCAAGGCCACCCAGGGCAACAATGGTAAAACAATGGAGGGCAAAGAGGTGAATCTGAATTTCAACATAGTGCTTTCCAGATAGTGGCTGCAGAAATTCACTTAATGGTTTTAAACTGAACTTTTCCGAAACTCAAAAGAGATACAGGTTATGGATTTGAGGAAGGCTGTTATACTGATAGTGTTTTGTTTTGTTTTGTCTTTTCTTTTCTTTTTTCTTAGGGCTGCACCCTCAGCATATGGAGGTACCCAGGCTAGGAGTCGAATCTGAGCTGTAGCTGCCGGCCTGCGCCACAGCCACAGCGACCCCAGATCCAAGCCAAGTCTGCTACCTACACCACGGCTTATAGCTATGCCAGATCCTTAACCCACTGAGCGAGGCCAGGATCAAACCCGTGTCCTCATGGATGCTGATCAGATTCGTTTCCATTGGAGCACATTGGGAACTCCTGCTGATAGTATTAGAGATGAAAAGCTTTTGGGAGATAATTTAGTTCAGACTCCTAATTTTTAAAGGCCAGAAAACTGAAGCTAAGAAAGGAGAAGCAATTTGCTCATGGTTACACAACCAGACAATTGACATACTGGGGCTAGAAACCAAGTTTCCTCTCTGTTCTGCTGGAATTTTTCCCCCTAGGGGACATAGGAGAGTTAAGCACCCAAATAAAAACATTGTCTCAGCATGACTTACAGTGCAGTAATTTTTTTGTTCCTTGTTTTTCATTCAAGTCCAGGCAGCTCAGGGCAAAGTGGGGACATCCTGGAAGCCCATTACTGGTTGGAAACTCTTGGTCTGTTAGGACTAAGATCAGGACCATCTGCCTGCTCTAGACTCTGCCAGAGTGCCAAGAGAATTGGGTCTTTTATTTGTGTTAGTTTGGGTGGTTAATGATGTAAATGTGTGTGTAGTTAGTGCACTCAACGCTTAAATCAGATCTAATGGTAATATTAGCTTGCTTTCCATACTGCCCAGTGAAGAGTAGATCATTGCCAGTAACTTTTGCACAAGGAGAATTGCACATTGTTCATGCAAGCATTATACTCTGTTTAGAATGCTTTACATTTTCTTTACTTGGCTATGGAACAGAATAGAAGTGGACATGCCCGGGGTTGGCACACATCTCCTGTGTTTTTCATCCCAGTGTACACCTTACAGGGTAAAATCATTTGATATGCTCCATGCCCCCAGGTTTCACCTTGCCTACCATATTCTGGGAGTTCCCAAGCCAACCCTTCATTAGGGGGCTGGGCCCAGGCAGCCTGGAGGCCTGGTGACCAGGGGTTGAATGAGATACAGTGTTCTGTCCCACACTGTTTCTAGAACTTTAGCCAAGGCAGAATTCCCTACCCCACCTTGGACTGCTCTCCAACTAATGAGACAAGTGCTTCATTTTGCTGATGGTGACCCAAGTTTGGGTTTCTCATTATTTTTATTTCCGGGGGGGCAGCAGCCATATATTCTATGGGAATCATACAAGAAAAGAGGGCAAGTCAGAGTGGAATTTTCCCAGCCTCTATTTTCTTTCTAAAGTGCAGATTCCTTGGCTGGGGTGTGCCTGGAAAGCCCGCAGGAATTTGCACCTGAGTGTAAGAAAAAAGTCCCTGTGCTAGAGGGACTTTAGAAGAGGGTGCTGCACAATAACCACAAAGCACTGAGTGGAAGGTGCTTATTATGTTTTTAAAATTTACTTTAGAGTTCAGGGGCATTTAATACATTCTCAAAGTGGAGTTCCCATTATGGCTCAGCAGGTTAAGAACCAGCTAGTATCCATGAGTTCCATCCCTGGCCTCCCTCAGTGGGTTAAGGATCAGACATTGCTGCAAGCTATGGTGTAGGTCACAGTTACAGCTCAGTGTTGCTGTGCCTGTAGCATAGGCTGGCAGCTGCAGCTCCAATTAGACCCCTAGTCCAGAAACTTCCATATGCCTCAGTGGTGGCCTTAAAAAGAAAAAGAAAATGCATTCACAAAGTCATATAACCACTTCTATCTAGTTCCAAAACATTTTCATCACACTCAAAGAAGATCCCATACCTTTTAGGTAGCTACTCCTCATTCTCCCCTTACCAAACACTAATCTGCTTTCTATCTCTCTAGCTTTGTACATTCTGGATATTACATGTAAAGAATCATAGAGTACATGACCTTTTCTGTCTGTTTCCTTTCACTTGGCATTATGTTTTTGAGATTCACCCACGCAGTAACATTAATCAATACTTCTTTCCTTTTATGGCTGAAACATATTCCATTACATAGGTACATTACCTGTTTCTTTGATGGCCATTTGGGCTTTTGCCACCTTTTGACTACTGTGAATGGTGCTATTGTGAAAATTCTTGTACAAAAGTGTTTGTTGAGTATCTGTTTTCATTTCTTTTGGGTTTATAACTAAGAGTGGAATTGCTGAGTCATATGGTAATTCTTTGTTTAACTTTAAGGAACCACCAAACTGTTTTCCACAGTGGCTGCATTATTTTACATTCCCCTAGCAATGCACAAGTGTTCCAGTTGCTGCATGCCCTTGCCAACACTTAATGTTTTTTGATTCTAGCCATCCTAGTGGGTATAAAGTGGGATCTCATTATGGTCTTGATTCCCATTTTCCTAATGATTAATAATGCTCAGTATATGTTCATGTGTTTGTTGGCAATTTGTATATCTTCTATAGAGAAGTATTTATCCAAGTGCTTGCCAATTTTTTAAATCAGGTTGCTTCTTATTTTGTTGTTGAGCTGGAAGTAGTATTTGTACATTCTGGATACTATAATCAGATATATGACTTGCAAATATCTTCTCCCATTCTGTAAATTGTTCTTTTTAATATTTTTTTAATTGAAGTATAGTTGTTTTACAGTGTATTAATTTCTGCTGTAAGCAAAGTGATTCAGTTATATACATATAACTAAATATATAATATATATATATTCTTTTTCATATTCTTTTCCATATTCTTTTCCATTGTGGTTTATCACAGGATATTGAATATAGTTCCCTGTGTTATGCAGTAGGACCTTGTTGTTTATCTTATGTGTAATTGTTTGCATTTGCTAATATCAAACTCTCAACCCATCCCTCCCCTACCCCTTCCTCACCCTTGGCAACCACAAGTCTGTTCTCTATATCTGTGAGTCTCTTTCTGTTTTATAGATACATTTGTGTCATATTTTAGATTCTCCATATTCATGATATTGTATGGTATTTGTCTTTCTCTCCTTGAGTTACTTCACTTAGTATGATAATATCTAGGTTTGTCAATGTTGCTGCAAATGGCATATTTCATTCTTTTTTGTGGCTGTGTAATATTCCATTGTGTGTATGTCTATATGTGTGTGTGTCTGTCTGTATGTATGCAACATCTTTATCCATTCATCTGTTGATGGAGAGTTAGGATGTTTCCATGTCTTGGCAATTGTAAATAGTGTTGCTATGAACATAGGAAAGCATGTATCTTTTTGAATTATAGTTTTGTCTGGATATATGCCCAGGAGTGGGATTGCTTTGGATCATATGGCAACTCTGTTGTTGTTTTTTTGAGGAAACTCCATATGTTTCCATAGTGGCTACACCAATTTACATTCTCATCAACAGTGTAGGAGGGCTCCCTTTTCCCCACACCCCCTGCAGCATTTATTATTTATAGACTTTTTAATTTGATTTTATTATAGTATAGTTGACTTAACATTGTATTAGTTTCAGTTGTACAGCCAAGTAAATCAATCATACATATAAATATATCCATACTTTTTCCCATATAGGTTATTACAAACTATTGAGTAGATTTTCCTGTTCTTTACAGTAGGTTCTCATTAATCACCTGCTTTATACAATAGTGTGTATATATTATTCCCACCTTCCCAATTCTTTCCTCCCATCAACAGTTTATGATAGTCATTCTGACCAGTGTGAAGTGATACCTCATTGTAGTTTCGATTTGCATTTCTTTAATAATTAGCAATGATGAGCATCTTATCATGTGTCTATCGGACATGTGTATGTCTTCTTTGGAGAAATGTCTATTTAGGTATTCTGCCCATTTTTCAATTGGGTTGTTTGTTTGTTATGGAGTTGTATGTGCTGTTTGAATATTTTGGAAATTAAGTCCTTGTCAGTCACATCATTTGCAAGCGTTTTCTCCCATTTTGTAGGTTGTCTTTTTGTTTTGTTTGTGGTGTCCTTTTCTATGAAAATTTTATAACTTTGATTAGGTCCCGCCTGTTTATTTTTGCTTTTATTTTATTTTATTTTTTGTCTTTTTTCCAGGGCCACACCTGTAGCATATGAAGGTTTCCAGGCTAGGGGTGTAGTTGGAGGTATAGCCACTGGCCTATGCCAGAGCCACAGCAATGCAGGATCCGAGCCACATCTGTGACCTACACCAACAGCTCACAGCAATGCCAGATCCTTAACCCACTGAGTGAGGCCAGGGATCGAACCTGCAAGCTCATGGTTCCTAGTTGGATTCGTTAACCACTGAGCCATGACGGGAACTCCATTGCTTTTATTTCAGTTGCTTTGGAGACTGACCTACGAAATTATTGGTATGATTTATGTCAGAGAATGTTTTGCCTATGTTTTCTTCCAGGAGTTTTATACCACATTTTATATTTAAGTCTTTAAGCCATTTTGAGTTTATTTTTGTGTATGGTATGAAGGTGTATCCTAAATTCATTGATTTATGTGTGGTTGTCCAACTTTCCCAACACCACTTGCTGGAGATATTATGTTTTCCCCATCATATATTTTTGTTTCCTTTGTTGAAGTTTAGTTGACCTTAAGTATGTAGGTTTATTTCTGGGCTCTCTATTCTTTTCCATTAATTCATATGTCTGTTTTGTGCCAATATCACACTGTTTTGATCACCATAACTTTGTAGTATTGTCTGAAGTCTGGGAGGTTATGTCTGCTGCTTTGTTCTTTTTCCTCAGGATTGCTTTGGCAATTCTGGATCTTTTATGGTGCCATATGCATTTTTGGATTATCTGTTCTAGTTCTGTGGGATTGCATTAAATCTCTAGCTTGCTTTGGATAGTACGGCCATTTTAGCAATATTAATTCTTCCAATCAAAGAGCATAGGATTAAAAAAAAATATGGGGTATATTTCCATTTCTTTGAACCATTTTCAATTTCCTTTGTTAATGTTTTATAGTTCTCAGCATATAAGTTTTTCACCTCCTTAGTGAGGTTTATTCCTATGTATTTTTAATATGTGATTTGGAGGGGGCTTATGAAAGCTTCATGTCCTTTCAGGCAACTCTGGAGCTGTTCTTCCCCAGCCCTGCTCCCATATCCTCTCCTATCCCCTCTGAGAAGGACTTTCTGGCATAGGATATTCTCGCTATCCTAGAAACAGGTCAGAGCTTCTTTTCATCCAGAATATAAATTTGCATGGTTTTAAAAATAAACCAAAAAAAAAAAAGTCAATTGGAACAGACTTTCTGGAGTGCATTCTGTCAATATAAACCAAAAGGCAATTATATTGGGGGGAATTTATCTACAAGAAACAACCAGACATATACATAGTACTCTAAGTACAAGATGTTCATCAGAGTGTTGTTTATGCGAAAGTGATGAGATTCCAGAATTTCTACTGAGTGGGGTCAGGCAGCAACTCTCCCATAATATATACATTTGCATCCATTGTTTTAATATTGTGATGTAGCCCACAATATTGCACCACACAGGGCTAAGTGAGGAGCTTAAAAGCTTTGGGGGGATAAAATAATTGAAACATTGCCTTTTTTGATGTTGAGACATGTATAGGTGTGTCTGGTGAATGTGGCCCCAGCAGAAACCAGATGGGTGGATGGGGGTGAATCTTAGGATGAATTTTATCATAAAAGAGAAAGCAAGCCAGGCTTAACCACAAGGTTTAATCTTGGAAGGAAACAGCATGTTGGTTGATACCAGCACTTGAACCAATCCCTCTGCTAGTGACTACCATTCTGATTTTCAGGGGACTGAGGAGTTTCTTGGGACATGAGACTTCCAGTGCTAAAACCAGGAAAGTCCTTGCAAACTACATCTCTTGGTTATCCTCTCTACTAAGGAGTGGGGTGGGTACTCAGAGGGGAGGCTGTGTAAAAACCATAGAATGTATCACTCATACTGGACAGCTGGGCTTTGAGCAACCTTGCTATAGGACCCTTGCTGAGAATAGCAAATATGTACTTTCCTTCTCACTTCCAGGTGTGGTAAAGCAATGATGTCAGTTTTAAATTTTTAATTAATTAATTTTCATTGAAGGATACTTGATTTACAATGTTATATTAGTTTCAGATCAAAAAAGTCAATTTTGAAACGTGTTGATGATATTTTGGTTGTGCCAACATTTGAAATAACAGTCTTAGAACATGGTGATGAGTTAGTACAACAGCACAAGCAGTGTTCCAGCCCAAAGCACATCCCTGTGGAACCGTCATACATGGGATGAGTCTGTTGGCCATGGAGGCAAGCAATAACCAGGAATGACCCACTGATACAGATTCTGGGAAATATTTAAGGAGGAAGACTTTGAAAGTTATGAGAGTTGGGGCCCTAGATTTACTTAATTTGGGGAATGAATGTTGCCGACAGTACATTTGTACTCATTGACTAGTAAAGCCTGAGATATCCAGATCACATTTATGAGTAAAAAATTACAGTCAGCTGTCTTATAATAGAAAATTGATTAAATAAATTATGGTATTTATAGTCATTTGGAATGGAGATACGAATATATTTATAGATATGCCAAGAGATAGAATATTATTGAGTTAGAATGAAATCATTATGTAAAATATAGTCCTATTTTTTGCAGGATGTCTAACATTTCTAATTTAGATGCACATATATGGACAACCAAAAGAGTCTAGAAGATTAGCAATTAAATAGACTCTGGATAGTGGAATTTGGGGTTACTAACCTTTTTCTTCCCTTTGGTATTTCTCAGTTTTATAATTTTTCTAAAAGAGCGTGCATAACTTATGATCCACACACTTAAACCACCTGCGTATGCCAGACCATTGCAGCTTCCTAAAATCATTTCATAAAAAGGACATCATATCTACAATTTTAAGATGTGTCCAGATTGAGCACTGACACCCCGGCTATTCTCTTCATAAGGAACAAATCACCTTTAGGCCTGAACTAATAAATACATGCATTTTTGAGGCACCAGGGGCAGGGGAGGAAGCATACATCTAAGTTCTCATGACCATCTAGTTTCAGAAAGTGAGGAAAAAAAGAAGTTAGAACTCCTCTTTCATTTCGTTGGCGAAGGTTTCTTTCATGCCTGAAATTGCATGAGTGACAGGCCTGGTGAGCTTGGTGAGAAGGCAGCACACACAGTGGAGGCCTAAGCAGACTGAGGGAGGCAGAGGGGCTCTAGGCACATTTTCCTGTGAAGAGCACAGGCTGGGGGAGGGGTCTCTTCAGGTTCTGCCTGGACAGGAGCCCTCCGTCTGTCATCTCAGAGCCTGGCAAGGAATGGGCATGAATCAGGCCCCCAATATGTGCTTGTTGCATTCATTAAACAACACCAACCACCATCAGATGTCGGGGGCACTTTATTATGCTTTCTAGCGAAGCATTTTGCAAGACACTATGCATGTTTGGGTGTAGTATCACCTGTTTTTTGTTCGTTGGTTTGTTTTTGTTTTGTTTTTAACCTCACTTAAGTAGGTGGTATTACCCGTATTTTAAAGATAGAAGAACTAGGGCTCCAAGAGGCTTAATAACTTCACCACCACTCTGCATCCCTGATGATATTATGAGGTGATATTTGTTATCCTAGATTTGCCATCCCCTATGTTGCCCAGAGAAGTAACCAAAGAAAGGTAGCAATGTAGTTGTTCTGGGAAAAGGTGCTATGCTGGCATTATGTGCCAGAATACTATGAAATGCTTGCTGATGACTCAGACAATGGAAATTAGAGGACCCAAAAACTTCTCCTCTTGTCGTCTGTAACATGTCTTCACCACTGATGAGCAGAATGCAGAGAGCTTAGAATTGCATACTTAACAGAAGCTCATCCAGACCTTTTTGGTCTGGATAATGGGCTGGAAATCAAACCCTTGCTGAGAATTCTAGTTCAGTCAAGTCAGAAAATGACATGAATCTCAATTTTTTAAATACATTTTTTTCAATATGATTGAAGGGCTTCTTTGGTCTTGAGTTGTTTTTTTTGTTTGTTTGTTTGTTTGTTTCTGTTTGGTTTTAGTTTGGGTTTTGATTTTAACCAGCTAGCCCACATTTCTCCATTCCTCACCTACATCCAGAAATGCACAAGGGTCTACTCTAGAAGATTTCAGTATATTCTGCCAAGAAAGGCACATTTGCTTAAAGTACTTGATCCATCAGAGAATTTTGAAAGAGTTAGGCTGACTTCACTCCATGGAAATATAGAGAATTTTTCAGTAAAGTTGTGCCCACTGAATTCTTTAAAATATGATACTGTTTATAAAAGCTACTGATTGGAACACAGAAACTCCTTCAAGTAAGACAGTGCTCCATAAAAAAGGAGGGAGGGAAGGAAGGAAGGGATAGAGAGAGGGAAGGAAGAAGGAGAAAAGGAAAGGAGAGAGAGGAAGGAAGGAGAAAAGGTAGGAAGGGAGGAGGGAAAGAAAGACAGAAAGAAGGCAGCATGGAGAAAAGAAGCAGGGAAGAAGGGAGGGAGGGGAGCATTGAGAACCTAGTTGGTCATATATGTAGTGGCACTTGCCACAACTTTAGGTCACTTTTCTTACCGTCGACAAGTATTAAATTATGGGAAAGGTCATCTTGTCTACCATGTATAAGAAGGTGGAGAAGGGTTGTAAAACACAAGAGAAGAGTACACTAGCAATTTAGATTCATCATGAGGGTTTCTAGAAATATCAGTAAACAGAATCATGCTCTTCAAAAGGTTGGACTTCAGTACATTCTTTTTGATTACCTGGTGAGGTATGGCAACTCAGGAGTTAGGATCAGCAGTCCAGAGGTCATAGACCTTCTTTTTTCTTTTCTTTTTTAAAGTTTTATTGAAGTATAGTTAATTTACAAGGCTGTGATAATTTCTGCTGTACACAGTGACCCAGTCACACACATACCCATATCCATTTTCTCTCAGATTCCCCTCCCCTGTAGATTATCATAGAATACTGGGTCGAGTTCTCCACGCTATACAGCAGGTCCCTCTTGGCCAGTTGTTCCATATACCTTGGTGTGCATGTGCCAATCCCAAACCCGAAGTCCATCCATCCCCCCGCCCCACACCTGTTCCCTTTGGTAACCAGATGTTTTTTAAAGTCTGTGAGTCTGTTTCTGTTCATTTGTATTCCTTTTTTTTTTTTTTTAGATTCCACATATAGGTGATATAATATGATGTTTGTCTTTCACTGTCTAACTTCATTTAGTATGATAGTTTCTAGGTCCATCCATGTTGCTGCAAATGGCATTATTTCATTCTTTTTATGGCTGAGTACTATCCCATTGTATATATATACACCACATCTTCTTTATCTATTCCTCTGTTGACAGACATTTAGGTTGCTTCCATGTCCTAAATGTAGGCCTTTCCCATCTTTTGCATCAGGGCAGCTAAGGCAACTTTAATGGGAATTCAGTTCCTCATGCACTCTTAAACTGCAAAATTGCCTCTAGTTGTTAGTCTTCATAATCTGCATGAACCTCACTCATGTTTACTTATGCCAGTACCTCTCTCTTCTTAATGCTTTCTCTCCATATCCTTTCTGTCTTTGAAAATTAACATTTCCTTATAGGAAATAGAATCAGGTCTTCTCTTGCCTGGCATTCAAATTCTTTAAGGCTCTCAGAGTGTTAGAACTAGCAGATATTCTAGTGCTGAGCTATGCCAACCTTTTCTTTTCACAGGTGATGAAACTGGGTTCAGAGTAGTTAAGAGATTTATCTACAGTCATGGAATGATTTTATGCAAATTAAAGGATAGCGTGGGTGGTGTAGAATGACAGGTCTTTGAAGTTACACAGATTGCATATTCATTCCAAATCTATCTTTGCCTTGTGGCTTCAGGCATAACCATGTTGCCACAGTCTCTACAATGCCATCTGTAAAGTGGGGATAACAAAATACATATTGGGAGTTGGTATGTGGACAAAATGAGAGCTAGGGGAATGTCTAGCCTCTGATAGGCTTTGCATAAATATCAGTTTCTTTTCTCTAAAAAACAAGACACCAAAAAAGTAAGACACAAAAAAAGATAAAGAAGGCCAAAATCTCTAATTTCTTCTAAGCCAAATGTAAGTGAGGAAGGACTCCTCTTCTTAACTGATTTCTGTAGTCCTTATCATTTTTTAAAACTGGATATCTCCACAGGAACTCCCTGAAAAATACTTCCACTAATGACAGAGCCTAAGATTCTTGTGCTTCCTTTTTTGGAGCCTGAAAAGTGCTTTTCCCTGACAGTGTGAGGAGGCAGTGACTCCTTGACTCTGACCTATATTACTCAGGAGATAATTTAAGATTCAGAGGGTGGGCCTCCTGATAAGATTCACATAGTAATCACAGAAAATCAGGCTGAGCACTTGGTGTAGAATCAGAAAAATTACAAGATAGAGGGGCTGATGTGAATATGAAACATAGCCTGTTTTTCAAACTCAGAAGAAAAGAAAGATACTGGTAATTACCGCCCTGTAAACATCATTGCCAGCCTTAGTAATTGTGTATCTGTGTGTGTGTGTCTCTGTGTGTGTATGCACACGCATGTGTGTGTTTAAGTAGCAGGAAAGTGATGATATCAGGAACAATAAGTGGCTTAGGCTTCAAAGAAACAAATCATGCCAGCACAATAGCCTTTTTTGACAGAGTTATGAATAGATAAAAGGGAACTGTAAGAGATGTAATATATCTTATGTTGGTAAAGATTTGATATGTCTCAGGAAATTTTATTTGCAAAATTAGCTATAAGATCACAAAGAAAGGTTATTGATAAATTGCAAAGTATCTGGTTGTAGGGAGGTATAGAAATGCTGTCAGGGATAGTCTTATTTAATGCCTTCATCATTAATTTGGATGAGGGAGTGAGTCTCTCTTTGTATTCATGGAAACTGCAAATCATACTAAATTAGGATGTGATGACAAAACTGATCTGCCAGAGGCTGACACAAAGGGGTCCCAAAGAAGGGAAAATTGTACAGAAGCAAGAAGCAACTGAGAAAAAGCAACATTTTTAGATCTGTTTTGATTTGCCTTTTTTGATAGTGAGTAGAATGAGAACTTGATAACAAAATAGGGCCATGCAGACTTGGAGGAGACGATGGATGATAGAAAAGAATCTGTTAGATACTGTTGTGGGGACTCACATTTGCTGGGGGCCTACTGTATGCCAGGGTCTGCATTTGGACTTCACACTATGAGTAGGTGGTCAGAGGAGGCTCAGAGATGTCAGGAATCCCACAGTAGATGGTGAACTTAAAATCTTGCATAATCCAACCTCCAAGTATATTAGACATAGATTGGACTCCCTTGATTTTTAGGAGCTTGAATTGTAGAGATTAACATTTTATCTTTAAGTTTGTGATCCACTTTGGGTCACATTTTGTAATAGATGTGAAGTTTGAATCAAGGTGAAATCTTTTTGCCTAGGGACATCCAGCACCATTAATTGAAAAGACTACCATTTCCGCCTGAGTCATCTTTGCGCTTTTGTCAAAAAACAGCTGTCACATATGTATGAGTCTAATTCTGGAAACTTTATCTCTTCCATTGATCTCTGTGTTTATCCTTTTGCCAATAACTCAAAGTCTTCATTGCTATAGCTGTATAGTAAGCCTTGAGGTCAGCTAGTGTGAGTCCTACAACTTTGTTCCTTTTCGTATCTGTTTTGGCTTTCTTCTTTCATATAAATACTGCAAACAACTTAATAATACTAAAACATCCTCCTGAAATTTTTACTGTGATTTTTTTGAATCTCTAGATCAGTTTGTGAAGAACTGACATGTTAACAAGAGGGAGACAATCCATGAACATAGTCTATCTCTTAATTCTCTAGGTTTCTTTGATTTCTCTTATAGGTGTTTTGTAGTTTTCGGGATCCTGCACTTAGTGCTATTGCAAATGATGTTGTTATTTTTTAACCTCAAATTCTATTTTTATTAATTATATATAATATACAATTAAATTTTGCATATTGGCCGTGTATCTTGCAGGCTTGCTGAACTGGGTTATCAGTTCTAAGACCTCTTTTGTAGATTCTGTACAGGCAATTATGTCATCTGTGATAGAGAAATTTATCTCTTCTTTTCCAATCTGTATGCCTTTTATTTCTTTTTATTGCTTTACTGTCTGGGCTAGGACTTCTGGTATGATGATCAGTAGCAATGGAAAGAAGAGAAATTCTTGCTTTGTTCCCAATGCTAGGGAGAAGTATTCAGTCTTCATATAAAATGTAAACTATACCTTTCTGGAAGATGCCCTTTTTCTTGAGAGAATTTCCCTCTATTGCTAATTTGCTGAGAAGTTTTAATCATGGATAGATATTGAATTTTATCAAGAAAATATTGCATTAATTTTGAGAATCAAATGAGTATTTTTTGCTTCAGATACTCTGTTACCTTTTAGAAAAGGTAAAATACAATATCTAATACCATAGTTCTTCATTTTGTGTCGCCTCAAGTTTTTGTCTGATCCCATATTACTTCTGGCTGAAGACCTTTTGGAATCATTTTCTGCAGGATAATATAATGGCATTAAATACTATGTTTTTGTTTGATAAGCATTAATTTCTCCTTCATTTTTATTTTTATTTTTGGATTTAAAGAATTAAACAAAAATTTTCCATTATAGTTTATATATAGTGTTATGTCAATTTCTACTGTACAGCAAAGTGACCCAGTCATACATGCAAACATAAATTCTTTTTCTCACATTATCTTGCATCATGTTCCATCACGAGTTACTGGATATAGTTCCCTGTACTCTACAGCAGGATCTCATTGCTTATCCACTCCAAATGCAATAGTTTGTATCTATTAACCCAAGACTCCAAGTCCATCTCACTCCTTCCCCATCTCTCTTGGCAACCACAGGTCTGTTTCCAAATCTATGAGTTTCTTTTCTGTGGAAAGGTTCATTTGTTCTGTATATTAGATTCCAGATATGTGCTATCATATCGTATTTGTCTTTCTCTTTTTGACTTAATTCACTTAGTATGAGAGTCTCTAGTTCCACTCATGTTGCTGCAAATGGCATTATTCAGTTCTTTTATATGGCTTAGTAGTATTCCATTGTGTAACTGTCCCATATCATCTTAATCTATTCATCTGTCAATGGACGTTTAGATTGTTTCCATGTCTTGGCTATTGTGAATAGTGCTGCAATGAACATACAGGTGCATGTGTCTTTTTCAAGGAAAGTTTTGTCCAGGCATATGCCCTGGAGTGGGATTGCTGGGTCATATGGAAGTTCTACGTATAGATTTCTAAGGTATCTCCATACTGCTTTCCATAGTGGTTGTACCAATTTACATTCCCACTGTTGCCTTTTCTCCACACCCTCTCAGCATTTGTTAATTGTTGACTTGTTAATGATGGCCATTCTGACAGGTGTCAGGTGGTGCCTCACAGAAGTTTTGATTTGCATTTCTCTAATAATCAGTGATGTTGAGCATTTTTTCATGTGCTTGTTGGCCATCTGTATATCTTCTTTGGAGAAATGTCTATTCAGGTCTTTTGCCCATTTTTCAATTGGGCTGTTGGCTTTTTTTGCTGTTGAGCTGTATATGTTATTTGTATATTTTAGAGATTAGGCCCTTATCGGTTACATTGTTTGACACTATTTTCTTCCATTCCATAGGTTGTCTTTTTTTTTTTTATGGTTTCCTTTCCTGTGCAGAATCTTATCAGTTTGATTAGATCCCATGGGTTTATTTTTGCTTTAATTTCTGTTGCCTTGGGAGTCTGACCTAAGAAAACGTTTGTAAGGTTGACGTCAGAGAATGTTTTGCCTATGTTCTCTTCTAGGAGTTCGATGGTGTCTTGTCTAACGTTTAGGTCTTCAAGCCATTATGAGTTTCTTTTTGTGCATGGTGCATTCTAGTTTCACTGATTTGCATGTGGCTGTCCGGTTTTCCCAGTACCACATCCTGGAAAGACTGTCTTTTTCCATTTTATATTATTACCTCCTTTGTCAAAGATTAATTGACCATAGGTGTCTGGGCTTATTCCTGGATTTTCTATTCTGTTTGGTTGCATGTCTGCATGTCTGTTTAGGTACCAATACTACACTGTCTTGATTACTGTAGCTTTGTAATATTGCCTGAAATCTGGGAGAGTTATGCCTCCTGCTTGGTTTTTGTTCCTCAGGATTACTTTGGCAATTCTGGGTCTTTTATGGTTACATGTAAATTTTAGGGTCGTTTGTTCTAGTTCTGTGAAAAATGTCTTGGGTAATTTGATAGGGATTGCATTGAATCTATAGATTGCTTTGGGTAGTATGGCCATTTTTACAGTATTAATTCTCCCAATCCAGGAGCATGGAATATCTCTCCATTTGTTTGAATCCTCTTTAATTTCCTTGATTAATGTTTTATAGTTCTCAGCATATAAGTCTTTGACCTCCTTGATCAGGTTTATTCCTAAGTATTTGATTTTTTGGGGTGTGATTTTAAAAGGTATTGTATTTTTATATTCCTTTTCTAATATTTCATTGTTAATACACAGAAATGCCATGGATTTCTGGATGTTAATTTTGTATCCTGCTACTTTGCTGAATTTGTTGATCAGTTCAAGTAATTTTTGTGTTGAGTCCTTAGGGTTTTCTATATACAGTATCATGTCATCTGCATACAGTGACAATTTTACCTCTTCTCTCTCAATTTGGATACCTTTTATTTCTTATGTTTTTCTGATTGCTGTGGCTAGAACTTCCAATACTATATTGAATAAGTAGTGAGAATGGGTATCCTTGTCTCGTTCCAGATTTTAGTGGGAAGGCTTTCAGCTTTTTTCCATTGAGTACTATATTTGCTATGGGTTTGTCATATATGGCTTTTATTACATTAAAGCATATTCCCTCTGTATCCACTTTGGTAAGAGTTTTTATCATGAATGGATGTTGGACTTTGTCAAATCTCATTTCTGCATTTATTGAGATGATGATGATGTGGTTTTTGACTTTGCTTTTGTTAATGTGGTGTATGATGTTGGCTGATTTGCATACGTTGAACCATCCTGGTGAACCTGGGATGCCTCTTTTATTTATTTATTTATTTATTTATTTCAGGTTTCCAGCTTCTTCATCCATTTATTTATTTTTTTATTTTGTTTTTATTCTCCCACTGTAGAGCAAGGGGGTCAGGTTATCCTTACATGTATACATTACAATTATATTTTTTATCCCACCATTTCTTCTGTTGCAACATGAGTATCTAGACAAAGTTCTCAATGCTATTCAGCAGGATCTCCTTGTAAATCTATTCTAAGTTGTGTCTGATAAGCCCAAACTGCCGATCCCTCCCACTCCCTCCTCCTCCCATCAGGCAGCCACAAGTCTCTTTTCCAAGTCCATGATTTTCTTTTCTGAGGAGATATTCATTTGTGCTGGATATTAGATTCCAGTTATAAGTGATATCATATGGTATTTGTCGTCTTTCTGGCTCATTTCACTCAGTATGAGAGTCTCTAGTTCCATCCATGTTGCTGCAAATGGCATTATGTCATTCTTTTTTATGGCTGAGTAGTATTCCATTGTGTTTATATACCACATCTTCCAAATCCAATCCTCTGTCCATGGACATTTGGGTTGTTTCCATGTCTTGGCTATTGTGAATAGTGCTGCAATGAACATGCGGGTGCACGTGTCTCTTTTAAGTAGAGTTTTGTCCGGATAGATGCCCAAGAGTGGGATTGCAGGGTCATATGGAAGTTCTATGTATAGATTTCTAAGGTATCTCCAAACTGTTCTCCATAGTGGCTGTACCAGTTTACATTCCCACCAACAGTGCAGGAGGGTTCCCTTTTCTCCACAGCCCCTCCAGCACTTGTTATTTGTGGACTTATTAATGATGGCCATTCTGACTGGTGTGAGGTGGTATCTCATGGTAGTTTTGATTTGCATTTCTCTTATAACCAGCGATGTTGAGCATTTTTTCATGTGTTTGTTGGCCATCTGTATATCTTCTTTGGAGAAATGTCTATTCAGGTCTTCTGCCCATTTTTCCATTGATTGATTGGTTTTTTTGCTGTTGGGTTGTATAAGTTGTTTATATATTCTAGAGATTAAGCCCTTGTCCGTTGCATCATTTGAAACTGTTTTCTCCCATTCTGTAAGTTGTCTTTTTGTTTTCTTTTGGGTTTCCTTTGCTGTGCAAAAGCTTTTCAGTTTGATGAGGTCCCATGGGTTTATTTTTGCTCTAATTTGTATTGCTTTGGGAGACTGCCCTGAGAAAATATTCATGATGTTGATGTCAGAGAGTGTTTTGCCTATGTTTTCTTCTAGGAGTTTGATGGTGTCTTGTCGTATATTTAAGTCTTTCAGCCATTTGGAGTTTATTTTTGTGCATGGTGTGAGGGTGTGTTCTAGTTTCATTGCTTTGCATGCAGCTGTCCAGGTTTCCCAGCAATGCTTGCTGAATCGACTTTCTTTTTCCCATGTTATGTTCTTGCCTCCCTTGTCAAAGATTAATTGACCATAGGTGTCAGGGTTTATTTCTGGGTTCTTTATTCTGTTCCATTGGTCTGTCTGTCTGTTTTGATACCAGTCCCACACTGTTTTGATGACTGTGGCTTTGTAATATTTCTTGAAGTCTGGGAGAGTTATGCCTCCTGCTTGGTTTTTGTTTCTCAGGATTGCTTTGGTGATTCTGGGTCTTTTGTTGTTCCATATAAATATTTGGATTGTTTGTTCTAGTTCTGTGAAAAATGTCCTGGGTAATTTGATAGGGATTGCATTGAATCTGTAGATTGCTTTGGGTAGTATGGCCATTTTTACAATATTGATTTTTCCAATCCATGAACATGGAATATCTTTCCATTTCTTTACATCTTCTTTGATTTCTTTGATTAAAGTTTTATAGTTCTCAGCATATAGGTCCTTTACCTCCTTGGTCAGGTGTATTCCGAGGTATTCGATTTTTGGTGGTGCAATTTTAAAAGGTATCGTATTTTTGTATTCCTTTTCTAATAGTTCATTGCTGGTATACAGAAATGCGACTGACTTCTGAATGTTAATCTTATAGCCTGCTACTTTGCTGAATTTATGAATCAGTTCAAGTAGTTTTGGGGTTGAGTCCTTAGGGTTTTCTATGTATAGTATCATGTCATCTGCATACAGTGACAGTTTTATCTCTTCTCTTCCTATATAGATGCCTTTTATTTCTTTTGTTTGTCTAATTGCTGTGGCTAGGACTTCCAAAACGATGTTGAAGAGCAGTGGTGAGAGTGGGCATCCCATCCCTGTCTTGTTCCAGATTTGAGAGAGAAGGCTTTCAGTTTTTCCCCATTGAGGATTATATTTGCTGTGGGTTTCTCATAAATGGCTTTGACTATATTCAGGAATGTTCCCTCTATACCCACTTTGGCGAGGGTCTTGATCATGAATGGATGTTGGACTTTGTCATATGCTTTTTCTGCGTCTATTGAGATGATCATATGATTTTTGACTTTTCTTTTGTTAATGTGGTGTATGATGTTGATTGATTTGTGTATGTTGAACCATCCTTGTGAACCTGGGATGAACCCAACCTGGTCATGGTGTATAATTTTTTTGGTATGTTGTTGGATTCGGTTGGCTAAGATTTTGTTGAGAATTTTTGCATCTATATTCATCAATGATATTGGGCGATAGTTTTCTTTTTTGGTGGTATCTCTGTCTGGTTTTGGAATGAGGGTGATGGTGGCATCATAGAATGTCTTTGGGAGTATTCCTTCTTCTTCCACCTTTTGAAAGAGTTTAAGGAGGATGGGCACCAATTCCTCTTTATATGTTTGATAGAATTCACCTGTGAAGCCATCTGGTCCTGGACTTTTATTTGTAGGGAGTGATTTTATGACCTCTTCAATTTCATTTCTAGTGATGGGTCTGTTCAGTTGGTCTGTTTCTACTTGATTCAGTTTTGGCAGGCTGTAAGAGTTTAGAAAATTGTCCATTTCTTCCAGATTGTCAAACTTGTTGCCGTCTAGTTGTTCATAGTATTCTCTTATGGTTTTTTGTATTTCTGCTGTATCGGTTGTGATTTCTCCTTTTTCATTTCTAATTTTGGTTATTTGGGTTCTTTCTCTCGTCTTTTGAGTGAGTCTGGCCAGGGGTTTGTCCATTTTGTTCACCTTTTCAAAGAACCAGCTCTTGGTTTTATTAATTTTCTCTATTGTTTTTTGAATCTCTATTTTATTGATTTCTTCTTTGATCTTTATAATTTCCTTCCTTCTGCTGACTTTAGGCCTTTTTTGTTCTTCTTTTTCTAATTCCTTTAGGTGGAGGGTTAAGTTGTCCATTTGGGATCTTTCTGCTTTTTTGAGAAAGGCCTGTCTTGCTATAAATTTCCCTCTGAGCACTGCTTTCGCAGCATCCCATAGATTTTGAGCGGTTGTGTCTTCATTATCATTTGTTTCAAGGTAGTTTTTAATTTCCTTCTTGATTTCCTCATTGACCCATTGGTTTTTTAGTAGCATGTTGTTTAGTCTCCATGCAGTAGGTTTTTTTCTCTTTCCTTTTCCCATGGTTGGTTTCTAATTTCATGGCATTGTGGTCAGAGAAGATACTTGAGATGATTTCTATGCTCCTAAATTTATTGAGATTAGCTTTGTGTCCCAATATGTGGTCGATTCTTGAGAATGTTCCATGAGCATTTGAGAAGAATGTGTATTCTGCTTTTTTTGGAGGTAGTGTCCTGAAGATATCAATGAGGTCTAACTTTTCTATTGTTTCCTTTAGGATCTCTGTTGCTTTATTGGTTTTCTGTCTAGAGGATCTGTCCATTGATGTGAGGGGGGTATTAAGGTCTCCTGCGATGATTGTATTCTCATCAATATCTCCCTTTATGTCTGTTAATATTTGTTGTATGTATCTGGGTGCTCCTGTATTTGGGGCATATATGTTGACGATAGTAACATCCTCTCCTTGGATGGATCCCTTAATCATTAAGTAGTGTCCTTCTTTGTCTTTCTTTATGTCTTTTGTTTTAAAGTCTATTTTGTCTGATATGAGCGTTGCGACTCCTGCTTTTCTGTCATGTCTATTGGCGTGAAATATTTTTCCCCACCCTCTCACTTTCAATCTATATGTATTTTTTGTCCTAAGGTGAGTTTCTTGTAGGCAGCATATTGCAGGTTTTTGCCTTTTTATCCACTCACCCACTCTGTGTCTTTTGATTGGGGCGTTCAGTCCATTGACATTTAAGGTGATAATTGATAGATGATTATTTATTGCCATTTGAACCTCGTGTTCCAGTTGATTCTATGGTTCTCCATTCTTCCTTTCTTTCTTTTTTTTTTGGTTGGATGGTCTCCTGTTATTATCTGCTTGAGTGTATTATTTTTTTTTTCATTTTTTGCAAATGCAATATTTGGTTTTGGCTTGTGGTTGCCCTGTTTTTTAAGTGTGCTAACCCCTTCTCATAATTGTGTGTTTTAGCCTGATGGTCCTGTAAGTTCAAATACTTCATTACTATATTAAAATTAAGAAGAGAAACATACAAACAAACACAACATTTGCATCTTATCTGAGTCTGATTCTCTTGTTTGCTTTGTCCTTTGCAGTGTGTTCTTTTTACCTGCTTTTTCATATGCAACCAATTTTTTGTTGAAAACTAGGCATCTTGTGTAGAATACAAAAGACGATAATTTTTTTTTTTTTACAGAGAGAAGGGGGGATGTTTATTTGTTTAAGAGAATAATAATCTTATATCTGGAAATGGCATATCTTTCATAGGCTAGGCCTTTACTGTGTAGTTTTGAATCTGTCTAGTGAGGAGTTGAGCTGTGTTTAGGGTTTAGGGTTGCTTTGGCTTCAAATTCCTCTAATTATGACTTGTGTTTAGGATGGGGGCTAGTTCAATATGGAATTTTTCTCAGTGCCTGCTTTTCCCTTAGCATTGGGTCATTGCTTTTTGCTGCATCTTAGAGAGAGTCTCTTTCCATACTCTTACAATTCTCCCAGCAGAATTCCACTGTTACTTGGTACTTGCTAACCTGATGACAGTGAAAAGGGTATTCTCTGTTGTTCAAGTAATGCCTTAAACTTAGGTAGTCACTGTGTTCCTGAGTCTTATGGGTTTTCACTGCTTTTGCAATACTGCTGCCTCTTCCTGAAGTTAACAAGGTCCATTTTTTTTCCATTTTCTTTCCCAGTTGCAATGGGTTTTTCACCGGGACCTAAGGATGACAGTGTCTGTTGCCTTTCTTCCCACAGTACAAGGCTTGTGTTCCACAGGAGGGAGAGGGTAGACAGATCAGGGAGAAGGGGGGCCTCCCTTTCCCACAGTCCTACCATTCACCTCCTACAAGCATGCACTTCTAGGGATGCTTTCTTAAGACCTACATCATTACTTTCTTTGAGCACCTGCTTAAGTTAGTGGAAAAGAGAGTACGAGAGAGTGAAAATCTAAAGCTCCTGGCAGTTCTGCATTATTTACCTACACTCAGCCTGTGCCTGTGCTCAATCTTCACCAATTTGTTAACAACTTTAGCTAAGTTCTTCTACCAGTGTTCAGCTGCATCTGTCCCAGGTAAGAAAATGTAGGAACTTGTCATTCCTTAGCTTTCTGAGAAGATAGACTGGTGCTCTTGTGGATTTGCTGTTTGTCTGGGTTTTGTGTATGTGTTGATATTGTTGTTGTTGTCTTTGTAAGGATAAGTGTGATAGTATTTCTAGCTTTTTGTCTTCCCCAGATTGACTAGAAAGTATCTGTTTTCTTTTTATGAAACAACCAGAGATCTGCCCAGTTTTTGAGACCAGATCCTAGTCTTTCCACCTATTCCTTTACCTTTCTTTGGGAAGTATTTTCAGGGATTTGGAATTATAGGTCCTGATGGAGAACAGAAAGAAATGTTCTCTTCATGAGGGCAAAATGATAGCCACCTCCTTTGTTGATTTGAATCTTTTGATATTTGCTACAGAGTCCATTTTGGGTATTTTTCCATTACTCTCCTCATCAAGTCAATAAAACCCTCAGAAATTCTCCTGTGTTGAGAGAGTATGTGAATTACCTCATTACAAATTTATTCACCCTTGGTAACACTTCACAGAAGCTTTTCTAAACCACATTTCCCATTTCCCATTTCAAAGGTACAAAGCCAACCAGCTATTCTATTATTTCAAAAAAAAAAGAAATCATTCAATTAGTAGTATGTCAGATGAAAAGGACACTGAATTGTAGCATCATTCTAAACATAGGAAAAGCCAAGTCTTCACCTGTTATAACTATGGGATGAGTCATGAATATTCTATATATTTCTGATCAATCAAAATCCATGCAAAAATATCAGATCAGAAGAGTCAGAATTGATTAAACCATGTTTAGATTATCTGTATTGTCCAGGTATCACACAGATTAGAGAAGAAGCCAGTGTGATAGTGTGGGAACAAAAGACTTGTCATCCTGACACTAAACACAGAAACAAAAGGGAATCTTGCAAACTGATTCTGATTAACTAAACCTGACTCTACCTTGAAAAGCATAATGGTTTCTTATGATTTTAATATGGTTATCAGCACATCTCTTCGATTCCCAGGTATCTAGACACATAATCTTCAGGTGTTGGGAAATAACATCTTCAATTTGAGAATAACAAGACCTGCAGTATGCCAGCCACATACAGGAAACTACTGGGCAAGGCTGTTTCTGGTGTGATTAAAAACTCACTTGAAAGGACATCTTTGCATGTGGAACTTTTCTGGGTAAAGGATAGAGAGCTTCTTTGTCTTCAAAGAATTCAAAGGATATACAGAAAAAAACATGTTCAAACTGGAGAAGCAGAAGTGTGTGTTAAGGAAAGTATTAACATTTTATGCTCAGCTAATACCTAGCATCTACAGCCCTTATTCCTTGGCTTCATTCCCCAAATAAAAGCAATTCAGGTAGAAAGGGGTAGAACCAAGCCCAAATTGACCTCGTCCATTGCTATTGTGGTAGGCAGGCTGAAAATTTTGTAATAACTGGGTGGTCATGGCTGGTGATTGAGGATGCAAAAGTAGACCGTAACAGTGGGGGCAACTTCAGGAGATAGTCTTCCTGGCCTGGCCTTAAAGGGCATTGTACTAGGCAGATGTGGTCATGTGGCCTCTACATGACTAGAATGCATTGTGTAAACAACTTCTCTATCATGCCTCTTACTGTCCTATTACCCACGTGAAAATTAAACCTCATATATGCTGAAAGCAGAAAGAAAAGTGGGACAGACATAGACACAATACTGCTCTCCCTCTCCACTTTCCCTCTCTCCTGGAATTCAGTCCCATTTGGATTCTATAACCTATTCCTCAGGGACTCAGTAGTCACCCTCCCTCCAATGATGCACATCAATATTCTGGGGCATAGAAGCACCTGCTAATCCTTTCACCCTGGTTGGTAGAGGGTAGGGTGTTGAGCTATTTCAATAGGACTGTGTACTTAAAAATACATATATACGTACATACATACATACATAAATACTCTGGGTAAAGGTTAAAAATGCTTTCATTAAAGAAATTTTCTCTTTTGTTTTTTAAGAAAAGAATAGCTTTGGGGGCAACACAAATTTTAAAATCCACAATTCGTTCCATTCAAAACCAATTAGCAATCAAAGCAACAACGGGCTTTTTCTAGGCATCAGCAATAACAGTATCACAACAGCTTTTCCAAAACTAGTCAAGATGAAATGTTCTCACCTGACATCCCTCCTCTGTTTTTAGTTAACTCCTCACATTTTTCTATTCACTTGTCTTAAAGTCCACAAGCTTTATCTATTACAGGCAAGGGAAAAGAATGTGATGTTATAATGTTTACAAAGTCAGTGCCCAGGATTCTCACTCAAAACATTGACTATTCACAAGGACATTCATATATTTGAATTATAGTGAAATTCCACTTTGATAAACCCACTGGGAAAAAACACAAAGCCATTTTCAAACCTAATATCCATGAGGATGCAGATTCCATCCCTGGCCTTGCTCAGTGGGTTAAGGATCTGACATTGCCGTGAACTGTGGTGTAGGTCGGATCCCGTGTTGTGGCTGTGGGTGTGGCTGGCAGCTGTAGCTCGGATTCTACCCTTAGCCTGGGAATTTACATATGCCTGCCGCAGTATGGCTCAAAAAAAAAAAAAAAAACCATTTTAGAGTCAAATTTATCTCAGATTCTCTAGATAAGAGATCCTATTCTCTGATTCTAGAGTTCACTTGCCTTATATCCTGTGTACTCACAACCATGGTACCATAAACAGATGAAAGGATGTTTTAATGTTTCCTTTAACTAAACTAAGTCTTTTCTAGTCCATTTTCTAGAATGTCTGTCTTGTTCTGGGGGGAAAAAATCCTCAATTTATGAATGGGCAGTGATGAAATTTCTACAGATTAAAAATAAAAGATCAATAATTTATAATGTTAAAAAATTCTCCCCTGGATTATTACTTTTTAAAATTATCTCACCAAAGTTAGAGATCTTTTAAAGTAAGAAATTTAAGTAATTGAAAGAAAATCTGGAGGCAGGAGAAGGGAAAATGGAGGAGGTAGGGGGAAAAGTGAGGATGAAGGTTATGGCACAAGGAATTGGTCTGAAATTCTGCATCTTATGTGTCCCAGAAGTAACAATGAAATAAAAGGATGAATATAAAATTTATATATAGGAATGAGAAAGCATGGGTCTTGTATGAAATCATGAACATAAAATAGAATTCAAGTGTTATGTCTTAGTGTGGAAAGGTTGCAATGCTATATCAAGAAATGCCATTTGCTTAGTGAGTAGAGAGATCCACTTTGGAGACCATCAGCTCAGTTTCATACAGAAGTTAAATATTAGCCTCTGTCTCCTAGTAAATGTAGTGAGCATTGGCAGTGGCCTACCTGGCATCCAGCTCTGCTTTCTCCTTCCCAACAGAACTCCGAGCTTGTCCAGGCATCTTCCAGGCCTCCATGTACCTGATGAGACTCAGAGGAACCTGACCCCACCAATTGTTGGAGTGAATCTTTTTGGATAGGGTCGTCCTGTTCCTGCAGACCAGGGGTCAGCAGATCTTTCCTGTAAAGGGCCAGGCAGTAAAATTCCAGGTTTGTGGTCATACAGTCTCCGCTGCTGCAACTTCTCATGCCATTGTGGTGTGAGAGCAGTCCAGACCACACGTAAATGAGTGGATGTGGCTGAGTTACAAGAAAACTTTATTTGTGGCTGCTGAAATTTTAATTTTATATAATTTTCACATCATAAAATATCATTCTCTTTTTGATTTCTTTTCAACCTTTTAAAAATGTAAAAACCATTTTTAGCTAGCAGGCTTTACAAAAACAGATACTGGGTGAAATTTGGCCTATGGGCTATATAGTCTGCTGACTCTTGCTTTAGGGACCAGCATTGTCCAATAGTATTTTCTGGGATGTGGAAATATTCTACAAATTGGTAAATGTGGCTACTGAGCACTTGAAATGTGTCCAGTCTGACTGAGGAATTTTTAATATTATTTACTTTTAATTAATTTAAATGTAAACAATTGCCTTTAAGGAATATAATAAGAAATTTCACTCCATTGTTTGATGTTTGACTTCTAATGGCTCTTCAGCCTCATCCTTCTCTTCCCCTGTGCCTCACATCAGTGCAGGCTGAGAGGAAAACCTACCAAAACCACTTTTGGCACTGATGGGAGATTCAAACCATGTAAACTCCTGCCTGCACCCTAGAACTCTCCCATTGACCTCACCCCCTACTATAGTGAAAAACCAGGCCAGCCTCCTGTCCCTGCACTCTCCAGACCATTTAAACCTGTTTGAGAGGACTGCTTTGCTCTCCCCAGAGACCTCATTTATCTAAATCAAGAAACTCTTCATAACCTCTGTGTTTGGGTATGGCATCATCATTCTCAACAGCCAAACCAAATGTTAAGTGAGGGTCCATCTGCCTCTGCAGGTGACCCTAACAGTGAGTCACCACACGTTGGACAACACAGCTCAGAGAGAAGTTGGTTTAGGTGGGTGGCTCAGTTTGGAGTTAGACTGCTGAGAACACAAGAAGATGGCTAGGAGTATCTAGGACATTTCTTTTTTATTATTTGGAAGTAATCCTCTGCCTTTGACTCAACATGAATATGGAATTCTGTAGCCCATTTGCTGCTGGCATTTGTGTTTTCACCTGGAAGGGGAACAAGCCTTGGAGAATGAAATTGATCCTGTGATAGGATAGTGGGTCATTAATGATAATACTGAACTTCTGGGTCAGCCCCTTCCTGAAGCTGCATTTCCTCTCACCTTCCAGGAATGAGCCAATGTATTTCTGAATCAGGTTTCCATTTATTATAATTCAAAGTATTCTAACATATATCAATGATTCTAAGAAGTACATTTTCCCCCTAATTTTAAAATCTCAGAAAATGGGATAAGTCTTCCAGCATAACATAATTTACCTGGTAGAATCTTATTCTTTCTTTTCAGAACATAAAATAATAGTGTGTTTATAATTTGTGGTGTCGTAGATCTGATGAAATACTTGAGATTTGATGAATACTTTAGGCTTTGAGATTTTCTTCCTTTCTCTTTTTTTGTAATTACAGTTGTTTAACTTTTTTCAGTTTTCAAAGTTTTACTGATGTATGGTTGATTTACAATGTTGTGATCATTTCTGCTGGATACAAAGTGATTCAGTTATACACATATCCATTCGTTTTCAGATTCTTTTCCCATATAGGTTAACATAAAACACTGTTTAGAGTTCTCTGTGCCATACAGCAAGTTCATGTTGACCATCCATGCCTTATATAGTGTTCATATGCCAGTCCCACACCCCCAATCCATCCCTTCCCCTCACCTGTCCCCTTTGGTAACCATAAGTTTGCCAATGGTTGTTTAACTTTTTAAATAAGCTTTTCTTCTAAGACAATCTTTTATTCAAATTTATATATCCCCAGTATTATCAAGCAGCATTTTTATGGTAACATATCTTCACAGCATGCATAGCTGAATTTTAGTACCAGAATAAGATTTTATTACCTGAAGAATACATTCTGTTTTGTGAACTAAAGGCACTGTGCAAAACATCATTCAAAATTGGAAAGATCATTTGGGAATATCAGCTAAATTAAAAAATATTGTTAAGGGGCTGACATAGTCTAGTAATAGTCAGGCACTAAGTGAACTGGCCTTGGATAAAATGAAAAAGAGGGTATCTGCTTAATTGTATGCTTGATGCATTCCATTGTCCCTGGCTACTGAAGAGCAACTTAACTCTGAATTACATTTCTGTTATTAGATTTTTTAACATTCTTTTTGTTTCATTGTAAAAATTCAGTATAGTGCAAGCATACTATTATGAGTTTTGAGTCAAGAACCACCAAGCGCTTGTCATTAATTCAAACATATTGAAATCCAAAATAAATATCCACCTTCATGAGCTGAAATTCCCAATTCACATCGAATCCTCTTATTACAAAAAGGGCCTTCTTGCAAATATTCCCCCTACTCCACCCCCAAATCTCTCTCAAAATGGAAATAAGAAACTGTAATGAAAAACAAAGTCCCATTTCATAATTTCAACAAAAAGATAAAATGCCTAGGAAAATATATGACTATTTGTAGAACATCACAAAAGTTTGAGATATGTAAAATAAATTTTCAATAAATTGATGTTTTTGCATTGGAAAAATGATGTCAATATTTCATAAAATTCTTAATAGATTTATGAAATCCTCATTAGAAATACAAGATAGATGGGTAGAAGGGAGTGTGACAAAATAATTTTGAAGATAAAGGGCAGGGAGTTCCCTTGTGGCACAGTGGGTTAAGGATCCAGCATTGTCTCTCTAGTGGCTAGGGTTGCTGCTGTGGTGTGCATTTGATTCCTGGCCAGGAAACTTAAATGTGTCACAAGTGCAGCAAAAAACAAACAAACAAAAACAACACATAAGGGGAAAAAATAGCAAAGAATATAATGAAAGTAAAGACTAATAAAAGAGTACCTGCCCAGATAATACAACGTGAGTGATTAAAGCAGTATGCGGCTGACAAAATAATTGGCAGATCAATGTAATGGATTTGATGGCCCAGAAATTGGCTCCTGAGTATAGATACAGAATTAGTATATATTAAAAGTGTTATCACAAATCAGCAAGAAAAAGAATCACTACTGAAAAAATGGCTCTGGGACAAATGGTTAACTATTTGGAGAAACAAAGTTAAGTTACCATGCTAAAATAAATTGCCCTGGGTGACCTTTAACCTGTTAAATGCTAGAGGTAAACATAGGATAAGTCCTCTTTAAGCATAAATCATTGAGAAGAAATCACAAAGGGGAAGTAAGTCATGATAAAAGATGAAACGTGTATCTCTCTCCTCTGGTCCCCTGTGCCCATGGAAGTGATAGAGTACTTTGAAAGAATCTTATCTTCCAGTTGTTGGCTTTTCAGTTTATTCAACTTTTCACCTATTAGGATGGTGTGGCACCTTCCAAGATTCTCATATGCAGAACTGGAAAACAGAAATCTAAAGATGAAATTTTAAAGCATATGTTCTTAACCTGAATTCAACGAATGAATATTTAAATCCCCTGATTTCTCTTCCAAGACACACTGGCAATAGAGACAGTGTCTTTCATTGGAAACTGACTAGACAGTGAAATCAAGAAAAGCAAGGAGCAAGAAAGTGGACAAAGAACCTCAGAGCTTACTGGAGAGATATTATAAAAGCTGCAGGAGCAGTGGCAGTTTGGGTTGTGAAGGCATCTAGATAAATGGTTCTCATGGAAACCAAGTGTACCAGTTGCATGAGAAATAGCTGAAGGGACCAAGAAGAGGGCTGCTTGATCCTGACAGGTAGCTGCTAATTAGCAATCAAAACCTAATTGAGATTAACAGCTGTTTTTCTAGTACAGTTACTAACAGGGAGGCAGAAATGGTATGAAGATCATCCAAGCTCTGCAAGCTGCGATTTAACATCAGAAAACTATGAGAAATAGAGCAATATGCCAAGCAAGCAGGGAGATGAAAGCGAGCCATGAACACAGAGCTGAGCTGACAGGCCAAAGAGGGCTGGATCCAGAGGACCAATTAGGCTGTCTACAGGGGTGCTGGAGACAGATTAAAGGGGCAGGATGCAAACAACAATAGAGAGTCTATGTGTTGGCTGGTGTGGCTGAGTGACTCCTGGTTCTCGTGGAGAGAAGGGCACCTGGGTGCAACAATCTTAGCTGTCACCTGGGCCCTCAGGTTAGCCTGGAAATTCTTTCAAATGCACTCTCTGAGCACCATCCCAGCGCTAGTCCTCCATGTGGAAATATCCATTGTGTGGAGGCCCTAGTCACTCCATGGGGCTGAACCTGGTGACATTTCCACTGGGTAGAGCACAGTGAATGACCACGCTCTCTCTGAAATCCTTTCAGTGGGTTTTCTTTTTCTGAGGTAGTCTCAGTCTAGTGGCTTTGAATGGGCTCCTTAATTGGCACCACTAGTAGAACTGGTGGCTGCTACCAGAAGTATGGCACAGGACCTAGGAGGAGCTAAGACTTTGTAGGACTCAATCAGTGTGGTTTAAAGCTGTTGGCTAGATTACTGCCTTGGCCATTGGGACCTACTAAAAACCAAAGGAATATGACAGACCACCATTAGGTGCTTGGCATTGGTCTAAGTAACTTATGTAATCCTCAAAATGCCCCCGTGAGGTACTGTATATGGCCATCATCCCCAGTTTACAGATGAGAAAACTGAGGTAAAAAGGCTAAGAAATGTGCACTTGTTTCATAGCTAGAGATGATAGAGGTAGTATTATGAACCTGTGTAGGCTGGCTCCAGAGTCTACATTCATAACCACTAGCCTGCAGTCTGCAGCCTGGCAGTGTTTTCCTCACTTAGAACCTCATTAGAAATGCAGAAGCTCAGGCCCTACACCAGACCTATGGAATTAGAACCTGCATTTATTAAGATCCCCAAGTGGTTCCTTATGCATATTAAGGTTTAACACTGTATTATGCTACATGCCCTCATGTAGCTATGTCTTATATTAATAGGTAATTAATATTAAAACCATAAATCACTCCTCAATAACAAGGACACACTGCAGTTAGAGGAACAGAGAAAACAGAGAGGAAAAGTCCTGTATTGAACACTTTCCACTATCTTCAGTCCTCAGGTCTGTTTTTCCTAACTATTGGTTTGTTTACTGAATAAGGCTTATTTTTCTTCCAACTCTCTCTGCCACAGGCCATTTTCTCAGCCTGTAATTCCTTTTGCTTCAGCAAATATTCACTACATTTTAAGTGATAATTGCCTCTTTATCACAATTTTCCCCTTCTCACTCCTACCTCAAGTATCTAAACTCTGAAACTCTCTCAGTTAAAGTAGCTTAGTGTGTTTCTAGAGCAACCAGGTTCTGTACATTTCTTTCCCTCTGCTCCTCCTCACTCTTTGTGGTTACTACTGAAATATTGTTTTTTAAGAATATACTTAGCAACTAGAATGCTCATGCATTGTAAGTGGGAATGCAATATCATACAGCTATCCTGAAAAACACTTTGGCAGCTTCTTAGAAACTTAAACATACACTTTCCATATGACTGGGCAGTCCTGCTCCTAGGTACTTACAGAAATAAAAACTTTTGCTGGCACAAAAACCTATATACAAATGTTTATAGCAGCTCTGTTAATAATTGCCAAAAACTAGAAACAACCCATTGTCCTTCAGTGAGTGAATGGATAAACAGATTGTGGTGCATCCAAAAAAAAAAAAAAGGAGCACTACTTAGCAATGAAAAGGGCTGAACTACTGATACATTCAACAATATGCATAAATCTTAAAAGCATTATGCTAAGTGAAAAGGCTAGAGATAAAAAATCCTGTGTGATTCTGCTTATATGTAGCTATAGAAAAGGCAAAGCTGTAGTAATAGAAAGCAGATCAGGGGTTGCTAGGGCCAGAAGTTGGGGGCAAGGGGCACAAGGAAGCATATTGGGCTGATGGAAATATTTTATATAACAACTTTACTGGTGGTTATACTACCTTATGCATTTGTCAAAACCCATTGAATTGCTCACTTAAAATCTATGAATCTTATTGAATGCAATAAAGTAGTGGTGGTTAATTTTGTGTGTCAACTTGACCAGGCCCACACTGCCAGGATACACTCATTATTCTGGGTGTTCCTGTGAGGGTGTTCCTGGATGAAATGAACATCTGACTTGGTAGACAGAGTAAAGCAGGTTGCCCTCCCTGATGTGCAAGGCCCTCATCCAGTCAGTTGAAGGCCTGAATATGACAAAAAGACTGACCTTCCTGCAAGTAAGAAGGAACTTCTTGAGTCTCAGGAAGAGCCAGTATTTCAAGGTAGAACAACACATCTGGCTCTTATCCTGATTCTCAGCCCTTTGGACTCATATTGGAACTTAAACCATCAGCTCTCCCAGGGCTCCAGTCTGCCAACTGCAGATCTTGGGACTTTTCAGCCTCCATAATCATGTGAGCCAGTACCTTATAAACACACACACATGCACACATCCTTTTGTGTCTGTTCCACGGGAGAACACTAATACAAGAGGTAACCAAAATAGGTGAATTTGGGATTCATCATGGGTTGATATAAGGGAAAAGAGGAAAGTGTGTCAGATCCTCTGCAGTAGCTTGTGATACTCTTGGTCGTCATCATCATCATCAGACAGTAAACGAAAAAGCCTATAAATAGCCAACATGGGTTAGAGTGGTAGTTTGTTCTCTGGAATAGTCTGACTGAATTCGGTACTTAAAGAAAACACATTCTAAACATGTCTGCAGTGTCCTGAGGCTGTAGAATCTGAAATGAGTTCTCTTTAGATGCCATAAACTTCTTGTAATTAAAAACATGTTAAATGTTAGTTGCATTGATGCTGAGAAAATACAAATGCATCATCTAAACCCATTGAGAATATCTCTTAAGCCCTATTAAGAGTAAAATTCCAGCCTTGATGGACCCAAGCCCCCATCTCTTTACCTAGAAGATATATAATACTCTAGCACACATTGAGTGAAAAAAAATTCGCATGTAAGTGGACCCACACAGTTCAAACCCATGTTGTTCAAAGGTCAACTGTATGGGAATAAGAACTTATTTTTCCTGGACCATTTGAGAGTAAGTTGCCAAACTTAATCTCATCTTGCCATCTTCCCCTGACTTTAATGTATCTTTCTACAATGAAGGACCTTCTCCTAGATAAGCAGGATACAACTATAAAAATCAGGAAATTCACATTGATTCATTATACCATCTAATCCTCAGCCCCCATTCAAATTTATCCAGTTGCTCCAACAACGTCCTCTGTAGCACACAGATCCAGTTTAGATGCACTTGTCATGTTTAATTGTTCTGTCTTTTTAGTCTCATTCAGTCTAGAACAGTTCCATAGCCTTCCCTTAACTTTCATGACATGTTTGAAGATTTTGACGTTTGAGGATTACAAGCAAGCTATTTTGCAGAATGTCCCTCAATTTGAGTTTGTCTGATGTTTCCTGATGATTAGATTGAATTTAAGCATCTCTAGCAGGAATATCACAGGAGTTAGACTGTGTCCTCCTTGCTGCCTATCAGGTGGCACAAGATTAAAATTTGGCTGTAACCGATGATGTTTACTTTTGGATTGCTTGATGACAAGCAAAAGTTATTTTTTGTTCCTTTGTACTTAGTATTTGGGGGCAGGTACTATCAAACTATGTAAATATTCTGTCGCTCGTCAAAGTTTATGAATCTATTTATTTGTACAGACTCATGATTTACTATTGTATTCAATGGGCATACTCTTTTATTATTATGATATTGATCTCAACTTGTTACCCATTTGGCCAGTGAAGCCACTTCAGACGGTCCTCTGTGTCCTTTTGGTATGTCTCCCAAAGAAAACCTTGCTTTCTGGTACCAGAGAGGCTGGTTTCATCTTGTATTTCCATGCCATCAACCCTAAACTAGCCATTTTTCCTGGTTTCTTGTGGCAAAGAATATTTTTTGAAAGCAAGTGTGTGCTAAATGTGTTCGTTGCTATTGGAATGTTGCTGTTCTTGGGCCTCTTCAACTACCTCAGTAGGCAAAGCTAAGGAAATGTGTACTTGTGTGTGTTATATGTTATACACATACACACTTGTATCTATGTTTGTTTATATGTATATTATATATATAGAGAGAGAGATCTGATATGTTTGTCTCAAACCTCAGAATTCATTTTAAGTTAATCTCTTTCCATACTTGTAATTTGCTTCCCCACCAGTGAACAGTCCAGCCCCCATTAATCCTCTTACAGTTATTTGATCAATTCTCCTGTATGTAAGAATCTCCCAGGCCACTGCTGTCTCACCTCAGTGCATATGCCCTCCTCAGCCTGCTGGCTCTGATTTCCCTGCCAGGTCCCCCACCAGCCCAAGAAACACCCCCCTCACCACACTCAGACCCCACCCCATGCTGGGCTGCCTCTCCTACCTGCATAAGTGACCTCCTTACCCCACTTTTGCTCCATATAGACACCTTCCTACTCTAGTGCCCTCCCGTCCGCTCCTCCTAGCCCTGCTCAGGCTCTGGGTGAAGAGGGAAGAGAGGAAAGGGCAAGGAAAAGGAAGGAAGGAAGGAAGAGCAAAGGAACCAACTGTGTTTTTAATCCCACTCCCTTCTCTTTCATGGGAAATTTGGATGATCTCTTCCTTTGTCTGTGTACGGAACTGTCCATGCTCCACTCCTCCCTATTGCATTATCCCTTCAGGTTACTCCGGTCCTAAAATCCATCTTTGCTCAAACATCTTTTCACCTAAAGCTCCCCTTCCAGATATATTTTATCACCAAATTTTCCTGGAGTGACCACTCTGGTTATCTTCACTGCTGTCTGGTGTCTGCCTATAACTCCTATTGAACCTGTCCTCCTCAGGGTCACCAAGAACCACTTTTTACCACAATCCGGGAGATTTCTTATAGATTTTTCCCTCTTCTGTTTGATATTACAGACAATCGCCTCCATCTTGAATGTCTGTCCTGTTTTGTTTCCTGGGATAGCACTCCCACTGGTTCTCACCCCATCAGTGCCCCTCCATCCTTCCTGTCTCTTCTGCCAGCAGCTCATCCTCTGCTCCCAGTAGTGGGTGTTCCCCAGGGATCTGTCACTGGCTTCTTCTCTTTTTAATCTGTATTTGCTCTCTGTGAAATTTTATTTTGTCAGTTCCTTCTCTCATTTCTAGGTGGATGACTCCCAAACTGACACCGTGAGTTTAACCTCTCTCCTGCACTGTGGGAGGTTTCTCCATAGTTACCATGAGCTATTTCTCTGTCTCCCCAGGTAGCTCACATTCTAAAATTTATTCAGTGCTTCAAATAACTAGGCTTCTGCTAGGTAGTATCAATGCATAGATTAATAAATCATAGTTTGTGCAAACAAGGGGTTTTACCTAAGCTGGAAGCTATAGTCATCTTCAGTACCCCTCTCTCCATAACTCCCCACTGGGATAGTTGGCTTTCTAAAGCACAATTATGATCATACTACTCCCTTACCTAGAAGCTTCCAACATCTTCCTACTTTCCATGGTAAAAATGCAGCTCTTTCAATATGATTATTTCTTGCTACTCCTTGCCCTTCCTCTTTAAGGCCAAAGAAGATGTTTATCCTATATGCTCTGTGTCATCCTTCACACTCTTCCCTCATAGAGGAATGCTCTTCCTCTCTTTCTGATATATTGAAATCTCTTACTCATTTTTAAGGCTAAACTTATATGACAGCTCAACTCTCTTTTTTTGCCTCTAACTGGAGATTTCCTAGATCTCTGCATTTTGTCTCTATTCCTGTTACGACAAATATCCCAGTTTTCCTTTGACTGTGCTTAGTATAAATATATATATGCTTAGCATATATAGATATATATCTTATGTATATATCTTACACATATATCTCTCTGAGCAACTAGAAGGCAAGCACTTGGTATTTTTCAAGTTAGTTCCTCTCTAGGACAGTCCTTCCCGGTTTTGACTCACAGTGCCCTTAATGTGTCAGCAAGTTTTCATGGTGCCCGTAGACCAAAAGGAATACCTAACAGTTCCATTTATTAAATGCTTAGGCACACACACAAAAATATTCTTGTCTTAACAATTAGTAGCCTTTAGAAAAAAAAATACATATAAATGGAAGGGGGAAATAATGTATTTATTTTATTTTTTGTTTTTTTAAACTCAATGAATTTTATTATATTTATAGTTGTATAGCCATCATCACAACTCAGTTTTACAACAGTTCCATCCCAAACCAGCCCATCTCTCCCCCCACAACCTGTCCACTTTGGAAACCATAAGTTTTTCAAAGTCTGTGAGTCAGTTTCTATTCTGCAAAGTTCATTGTATCCTTTTTTAATTAATTAATTAATTAATTAATTAATTAATGTCTTTTTGCCTTTTCTAGGGCCGCTCCCATGACATATGGAGGTTCCCAGGCTAGGGGTCTAATCGGAGCTGTAGACGCCGGCCTACGCCACAGCCACAGCAACGTGGGATCCAAGCCGCATCTTCAACCTATACCACAGCTCACTGCAATGCCAGATCCTTAACCCACTGAGCGAGGCCAGGGATCAAACCTGCAACCGCATGGTTCCTAGTCGGATTCATTAACCACTGAGCCACAATGGGAACTCCATTGTGTCCTTTTTTTAGATTCCACATATAAGTGATAGCATATGACACTGCTGTCTCACTGTCTAATTTCACTTAGCATGACAATTTCTAGGTCCATCCATGTTGCTGCAAATGCTATTATTTCATTCCTTTTTATTGCTGAGTAATATTCCATTGTGTATCTATACCACATCTTCTTGATCCACTCCTCTGTCGATGGACATTTAGGTTGCTTCCATGTCTTGGCTATTGTATATAGTGCTGCAATGAACATTGGGGTGCATGTATCTTTTTGAGTCATGGATTTCTCTGGATAGATGCCCAGGAGTGAGATTGCTGGATCAAATGGTGATTCTATTTTTAAGTTTTTTGAGAAATCTCCATACTGTTTTCCATAGTGGTTGCACCAATTTACATTCCTACCAACAGGGTAATAGGGTTCCGTTTTCTCCACACCCTCTCCAGCATGTATTCTTTGTAGACTTTTTGATGATGGCCATTCTGGCTGGTGTAAGGTGGTGCCTCATAGTGGTTTTATTTGCATTTCTCTAATAATTAGTGATGTTGAACATCGTTTCATGTGTTTTTTGGACATCTATATGTTTTCTTTGGAGAACTGTCTGTTTAGATCTTCTGCCCATTTTTGATGGGGTTGCTTTTTTTGGAGATTAATCCGTTGTCAGCTGCTTCATTTGCAAATATTTTCACCCATTCTATGGGTTGTCTTTTCATTTCGTTTAGGGTTTCCTTGGCTGTGAAAAAACTTTAAGTTTATTTAAGTCCCATTTGTTTATTTTTTGTTTTTAATATCATTAGGAGGTGGATCTGAGAGGATATTGCTGTGGTTTATGTCAGAGAGTGTTCGGCCTGTTTTTCCTCTAAGAGTTTTATAATATTTGGTCTTATATTTAGGTCTTTAATCCATTTCAAGTTTATTTTTGTGTATGGTGTTAGGGTGTGTTCTAATTTCATTCTTTTTCATGAAGCTGTCCAGTTTCCTAGCACCACTTTTTTAAGTGACTGTCTTTTCTGCATTGTATATTCTTGCCTCCTTTGTCATAGATTAATTGCCCATAGGTGCATGGGTTTAATTCTGGGCTTTTTATCCTGTTCCACTGATCTATATTTCTGGTTTTGTGCCAATACCAAACTGTTTTGATGACTGTAGCTTTGTAGTGCATTCTGAAGTCAAGGAGCCTGATTCCTCCAGTTCCATTTTTCTTTCTCAGGATGGCTTTGGCTATTATAGGTATTTTGTGCTTCCAAATGAACTTTAAAATTTTTGTTCTAGTTCTGTGAAAAAAGTCCTTGGTAATTTGATGGGGATCGCATTGAATCTGTAGATTGCTTTGGGTAGTATAGTCATTTTGACAATATTGATTCTTCCAGTTCAGGAGCATGGTATATCTTTCCACCTGTTTGTGTCATCTTTGATTTCTTTCATCAGCATCTTATAGTTTTGAGAGTACACGTCTTTTGTCTCTTTAAGTAGGTTTATTCCTAGGTATTTTATTCCTTTTGATGTGATGGTAAATGGGATTGCTTCCCTAATTTCTCTTTCTAATTAATCTTTCAAGGTCAGTATATAGAAATGCAGGTGATTTCTGTGTATTAATTTTGCATCGTGCAACTTTACTGAGTTCATTGATGAGTTCACACAGTTTTCTGGTAGCATCTTAAGGATTTTCTAGGTACAGTATCATGTCATCTGCAAACAGTGATAGTTTTACTTCTTTCCAATTTGGATTCCTTTTATTTCTTTTTCTTTTCTGACTGCCATGCCCAGGACTTTCAAAACTATGTTGAATAGTAGTGGTGAGAGTGGACATTCTTGTCTTGTTCCTGATCTTAGCAGGGATTCTTTCAGCTTTTCACCATTGAGAATGATGTTAGCTGTGAGTTTGTTTATTATGTTGAGGTAGGCTCCCTCTATGCCCACATTATGGTGTCCTTTTTTTTTTTTTTTATCAGAAATGGGCGTTGGATTTTGTCAGAAGCTTTTTCTGCATCTATTAATTGGACCATATGGTTTTTATTCTTCAGTTTGTTAATGTGGTGTATCACACTGATTAATTTGTGGATATTGAAAAATCCTTGCACATCCCTGGGATAAATCCCACTTGATCATGGTGCATGATCCTTTCAGTGTATTGTTGGATTCAGTTTGCTAGTATTTTGTTGAGGATTTCTGCAGCTATGTACATCAGTGGTATTGGCCTGTAATTTTCTTTTTTTATATTATCTTTGTCTGGTTTTGATAATCAGGGTAATGGTGGCCTCATAGAATGAGTTTGGGAGTGTTTCTTCCTCTGCAGTTTTTTTGGAAGAATTTCAGAAGGATAGGGTTAACTCTTCTCTAAATTTTTGATAGAATTTTCCTGTGAAGCCATCTGGTCCTCTTTTTGTTGTTGTTGTTGTTGAAAGTTTTTAAACCACAGTTTCAATTTCAGTGCTTATGATTGGTCCATTCATATTTTCTATTTTGTATTGGTTTAGTCTTAGAATACTGTCCATTTCTTCTAGGTTGTCCATTTTATTGGCATATAGTTGCTTGTAGTAGTCTCTTATGATTCTTTGTATTTCTGAGATGTCCATTGTTAACTTCTCCTTTCTCATTTCTAATTTTATTTATTTGAGTCCTCTTTCTTTTTTTCTTGATGAGTCTGGCTAAGGGCTTATCAATTTTGTTTTTCTTTTCAAAGAACCAGCTTTTAGTTTCATTGATCTTTTCTATGGTTTTCTTCATTTATATTTGTTTCTGCTCTGATCTTTATGATTTCTTTCCTTCTGCTAACTTCGGGTTTTGTCTGTTCTATCTCTAGTTGCTTTAGGTGTAAAGCTAGGTTGTTTATTTGAGATTTTTCCTGTTTCCTGAGGTAGGCATGTATTGCTATAAACTTTCCTCTTAGAATTTCTTTTGCTGCATCCCATAGGTTTTGGAGTGTCTTATCTTTATTGTCATTTGCTCCTAGGTATTTTTGAATTTCCTCTTTGATTTCTTCAGTGATCCATTGGTAGTTTGTAGCATGTTGTTTAGTCTCCACGTTTTTGTGCTTTTTGCAGTTTTTTTTTTCTTGTTGTTGATTTCCAGTCATATAGCATTGTGGTCAGAAAAGAGTCTTGATATGATTTTAATTTTCTTAAATTTACTGAGGCTGGATTTTTGGCCCAGAATGTGATCTATCATAGAGAATGTTCCATGTGTACTTGAGAAGAATGTGTATACTGCTCCTTTTGGATGGAATGTTCTATAAATATTAAGTCCATCTGGTCTAATGCATCATTTCAGGCCTGTGTTTCCATCTTAATTTTTTCTCTGGATACCCCACTGTCCATTAAGTGGGGTGTTAAAGTCCCTTGCCATTCTTGTGTTATTGCCAATTTCTCATTTTAAGGTTGTTATCAGTTGCCTTATATATTGAGGTGATCCTATGTTGTGTGCATATATATTTATAATTGTTATATCTTCTTCTTGGATTGATCATTTGACCATTGTATAATGCCCTTCTTTGTCTCTTACAACATTCATTATTTTAAGATCTATTTTGTCTGATATGAGTATTGCTACTCCAGCTTTCTTTTGAATGCTGTTTGCATGGAATATTTTCTTCCATCCTCTTACTTTGAATTTGTATGTGTCCCTAGAACTGAAGTGGGTCTCTTGAAGACAGCATATATATTGGGTCCTGGTTTTGTATCCATTCATCCAGTCTATGTCTTTTGGTCAGGGCATTTAGTCTGTTTACATTTAAGGTAATTATTGATATGCATGCTTTTATTGCCATTTTATTAATTGTTTGGGGTTTGTTTTTGTTGGTCTTTTTTCTTCCATTGTTCTCTTGTGGTTTGATAACTGTCTTTAGTGGTGTGATTGAATTGCTTTTTCTTATTTGTATGAGTATCTATTGTAGATTTTAGGTTTGCAGTTACCACGAAGTTTTGATATAGGAGTCTATATGCATATATATAAGATTGTTTTAAGTTGTTGTCTCTTAATTGCAAGTGCATCTCCAGTATCCTGCATTTGTACCCTCATTTTCTCATGAATTCTGGGTTTTGTAGCATATTTATTTGTGGATGATTTCTTACCTTTACTATATGTATGCATTTACTGGTGAGCCTTGTCATCTGTATCATTTTTGTTTCTAGTTATGGCCTTTTCTTTTCCACCTAGAGAAGTTCCTTTAGTATTTGTTGTAAATCTGGTTTAGTGTTGCTGAATTCTCTTAGCTTTTGCTTGTCTGTAAAACTTTTTATTTCTCCTTCAAATCTGAGTGAGAGCCTCGCTGGATAGAGTAATCTTGGTTGGAGGTTTTTTCCTTTCATCACATTAAGTATAGCATGCTCTCCCTTCTGGCTTGCAGAGTTTCTGCTGAAAAATCAGCCAATAACCTTATTGGGGTTCCCCTGTATGTTATTTATTTCTCTTCCCTAGCTGCTTTCAATATTTTCTCTTTGTCTTTAATTTTGGTCAGTTTGATTAATATGTGTCTTGGGGTCTTCCTCCTTGGGTTTATTTTATATGGTATTTGTTGTGCTTCCTATATTTGAGTGAGTGGTTCCTTTCCCATGTTAGGGAAGTTTTTGGCTATTATCTCTTGAAATATTTTTTTCTGGCCCTTTCTCTCTCCCTTGCCCTTCTGGCACCCCTATAATATGGATGTTGGTGTGTTTACTGTTGTCAGGGAGTTCTCTTAGACTGTCTTCACTTCTTTTCAAACTTTTTTCTTTTCTGTTCCACATCAGTGATTTCCACTAGTCTGTCTTCTGCCTTGCTTATTCATTCTTCTGCCTCCTGTATTCTGCTGTTGTTTCCTTGTAGTGATTTTTTTATTTCAGTTACTGTATTTTTCATCTTTGCTTGCTTAATCTTTAAATCTTCTATTTCTTTGCTCAGTGTTTCTTATAATTTATCAATCTTTGCCTCCAGTTTATTTCCAAGATCTTGACTCACATTTACTATCATTAGTTTAAAGTCTTTTTTATGGAGGTTGGTAATCTCTAGATCACTTAGCTTTTTTTTGTTGTTGTTGTTGTTCCCTTATCTCAGTCATTATTCTCTGCCTTTTCATTTTGTATAGATTTTTGGTGTAGTATCCTTTTTGCAGACAGTAGGGCTGTAACCTCTCTTGCTTCTGATGTCTGCCCCCTTGTGGCTGGATTTGATGTGGGGGGGCTTGCTGCAGGCTTCCTGATGGGAGGGACTCCTCCTGCCCACTAGTAGGTAGAGCTTATTCTTATCCCTCTGGTGGGTGGGGCTTTGTCTTTGGGTGTGATTAGAGGTGGCTGTGTGCCTGGGGGAATCTTTAGACAGCCTTTTTGCTGATGGGTGGGGCTTCATTCCCATCCAGTTTGTTGTTTGGCCTGGGACTTCTCAGCCTGGATGGGTGTGGCCAGATTTTTCCAGAATAGCCACCTCTAGAGGAGTTCACACTGATATTTATTCCTGAGACCTTTGCTTCCCCCACAAGTATCCACAGTCATCCCCTGTTTCTCCAGGAGATCCTCCAAGAACCACAGGCAGGTCTGCCCCAGATTCCTATGGAGTCTCTGCTTTGCCCTGGGACCCAGTGCATGTGAAAGCCTGTATGTGCCTTTCAAGAGTAGAGCCTCCATTTCCCCCAGTCCTGTGGAGTTGCTGTGCACAAGCCCTGCTGATCCTCAATGCCAAATGCTTCAGGGGCCCCTCCTCCCAATGCCAGATCCCCAAGCATAGGAACCTGACATGGGACCCAGAACTTTTACTCCCTTGGTGAGCCTCTGTGATATAGTTACTTTCCAGTCTGTGAGCCACCCAGACTGGTGGTATGGGGTTGCTTATATCATGTAATCGCCCCTGCTACCATCTTGATGTGGCCTCCTCTTTGTCTTCTGGAGTAGGATATCTTTTTTGAGAGTTTCCATTCTATTTTGTTGAAGGTTGTTCAGCAGTTGGTTGTAATGTTGTTGCTTTTATGAAAGAAGGTGAGCTCCAGTTCTTCTACTCTACCATCTTAATCCCATCTCTATTTTTAAATAACCACAGTTACTTACTAGTAGGACATGTATGCTTGTTGGTCATTGCAGACTTCTTAAATCTTGGAATCTGGGGAGTTCACATCATGACACAGCAGAAATGAATCCAACTAGTATTCATGAGGATGCAGTTTTGATCCCTGGCCTTGCTCAGTGGATTAAGGATCCAGCATTGCTGTGAGCTGTGGTGTAGGCTGCAGACACAGCTCAGATCTAGCATTGCTCTGGCCATGGCATAGCCAGTATCTATAGCTCTGATTTGCACTAGCCTGGGAACTTCCATATGACCCACCTGCAGCCCTAAAAATCAATCAATCAATCAACCAATCTTGGAATCTGATTGGAAGTCCCCACCATCATTTCCTATTACACATTGATTTTCATCACAGCAACTGCCAAAACCCAGCTTTACAAAGATATGGTATCACTAAGAAGGATGTAAAGCAATCTGATACTGAAACTTTATCTTGGGATAGTATTTGACAATATCAATCCAATGTTATCTGGTCTTCAGTTAACTTTGACTTTGTGATAATAATTCTTCTATTACTACATATTTAAAGAAACATATATTCTGTATAAAAGCTATGTGTGAGACTGAGACATGAGATAAATCTCTATCTAATGATCCACAAATAAAATAGGACCTAATTCAATCCACCAGGGTTCCATGTATTGCAGACATCATGGTTGGCCTTGGAGGTGCAGTTCCTAAACTGAACTGTGCTGAGATGCCCTGCAGTGGTGAAGCAAAGTCATGGGGGCACTGCGAAATATATGTTTTGAGAAAAGTATAGCAACTTGTGTAGACAGCATGTCAAATACTATAAAAGACATATTTACATTCACTTAGTAATTGCAAATGAAAGCTTTGTTTGCATTGCTACTTTTAGGAGTGGAATGGTTATTATAGCAAGGGTTGTTATCTAGGAGTCCATTTATGCAAATTCATTGTCTATTTGAAGTTGCACATTTTCCTGAAGACAGTGTGTACAGCTTCCATAGATCCTTTGATCTGTGACAAAAACAGTAAAATTTTACCTTTAGCATTAAACAAAATATAGGTTTAAAAGCAGCGATGACATGTTTTTACTAATCCCAATGATAAGATGTTGGCAGAGTTCATCTTGTTTATGCAAAACAGTTTTGAGTTTTTTTTCTCCCAGAATTGACCATTTATCAATGTCAGAATGAAGAAAAGAGGATTCACTGCTTTATTTTTTTATGATTATTTCACTTATTTCTCTGACGTTAGAAAGATCCTTCCCACTAGAAATAATTTAGAATTTTAGTATGTTATTTCCAAAATGAACAAAATTCATTTTTTATCTTCTTTTGTTTTGTAGGTGATCTTAATTTTCTTGGCAGACTTAAACAAAAATTTCACTTGAAGTAACATTTTCCAAAATATATATTCTTTTTTTTTTTTTTTTCTTTTTAGGGGTTGCAGCATATGAAGGTTCCCAGGCTAGGGGTCAAATCAGAGTTGCAGGGCTGTGTACGCCACAGCCACAGCAATGCAGGATCTGAGCCCCATCTGTGATCTACAACACAGTTCACAGCAACACTGGATCCTTAACCCACTGGGCAAAGTCAGGGATCAGACCTGCATCCTCATGGATGCTAGTCAGATTCATTAACCACTGAGCCATGATGGGAACTCCCAAAATATATATTCTTGGGTAATTTATGATCTTTATATGAGTTTCTGGCTAAATTGATGCCACTTAATACTCTCTTTTGCTAGGATGGATCTTCTAAGAGATTGAAACCTTAAAATGAAAAACAGGTGAAATCCCGAAGCTATTACTATATGATCTCAAACTCCTGGATTAAAAATAAAACAAATGAAACCCTTGTAGTTTATTAGGTTATTACACAATATTCCAGTGTTTGGCATTATGTAGACCTACCATCTAAGTTAATTGCTTCAATAAACTCAAGAGAAATCAGATTAAATAATTTCTGTTAATAACATATATAGATATATATTAACTTGCCTGTTGTTCTTCACTGTTCTGAGCAATAACATTTTGTCTCATCTTTTTATCTATCTCAACTCTTATCTCAAATTCTCACCATCCCTGGCTTTTCTAGCTCAGAGTGACATTCCCTTTCACTAAATTACTCTACATTTCGAATCTTTAACAGAAAATGTAAATACCTTATCTCCTCCTCTACTCCTCCCCATTTCCACATATTAGTTTTAAGGAAATCACCTTCTTCTCAATGTCAAATTTGGATTTCTCCTCCATCTCCCTTACACAATACTCTATATACATTCATTAGACAAAATCTAAAGGGCTTACTTTTGCTACATATTTGAAAAATTTTTCTTTTCCTCATCCTACTGTCCACCCTAGTTCAATCTCTCATTTCCTATTATCTATATAATTGTAATAGCCCCTCCTTAACTTATCTTCCTACCTCTGTTTTCTTCCCCCTCAAATCCACTTGACACAACTCTCTGGCTTATTCTTAACATCAGATTGTTCACTTAGGTTGTTATGTCTTTTGAAGTCCCATTGTGATTCCCTGTTGCCTAAGAAGGGCTCCACCATAGGCGACAATTTATATTTACAAGCCTTGTCTTTTATCACTCCCTATAATTCACTCACCTTATATTGTTCCAAAACTGTAACCCTAATTTTCAACCTACTATGTTCTCTACTTCTAAACTTTTATAACACTGTTCGTTGTGATCGCTTTCTAAGTATTAGTTCTTTATGTATTTGTCTTACCACTTGACTCCCTTGTAAGCTTTTTCCGTACAGTAAAATGTTTATTCTTCCATTCACTCATAATGTACTTTTTTTTTGTCTTTTGCCTTTTGTCTTTTCAGGGCTGCACCCATGGCATATGGAGGTTCTCAGGCTAGGGGTCCAATCGGAATCACAGCTGCTGACCTACTCCAGAGCTACAGCAACACCAGATCCAAGCCACGTCTGCGACCTACACCACAGCTCGTGGCAATGCCAGATTCTCAACCTGCTGAGCGAGGCCAGGGATCGAACCCACAACCTCATGGTTCCTAGTCAGATTTGTTTCTGCTGCGCCACAATGGGAACTCCATAATGTACTGTTCACTTGCTAAATATCAGCATTTTATAGCCCCAGAGTTTCAAAGATGAGCAGGACAGGCCTTCCTATATGTAGTCAGTGCTAAAAAAAAGTATTTGTTAAATTAAGTTTCTAATAGTTTTATTGAAAAACTGTATTAATCCTTCTTTCTTTCCCCAGATTACCCTGTACATCTGCAGTATGTTGTGAGCCACATGGGAAGTCCAATGCCTTCTACATCTGCAATGTGAAATGACCAAAGGCTTTGTTTTCTTCCATGTATGTGATGTAATGTGACCTGAGCCCATCGCGTATAATCAGCAGGTGCGACTGACTTTGCAAGGGGGTAAAACTTGATTGACTGTGTACACTTCTGCAGGCAGAGCATTATCTGGCATTTAACTTTCATTTTTAAAGTTGGTGCTTTTTGAAGCCAAAATAGTACTTAAATAGTACTCTTACCTAATCCTTTAAGTAACTCAAATTTTGGTCTAGTCCTTATTTTCTTATCAAGACACCCAAATACTGGACAAAGGTAGATCAAAATGTCAGAAACAATTCCAAAACACTTGTATTCATTTTGAATAGTTTTAATATTAACTTACCTTTTCTTCATAAGATTTCATTGTACATAAAGATGAGTAGATATAAAGATTTAATATTGAGATTATATAGTCAATTCAACAAATCTTAGTGAGTCTAATATATAAAAATGCCGGATTCAGTGGAAGAATACTTCCCTCATCAAGGTCATGTATTAGTGCATTGATCAGGTGTTTTTTCTTATGAGTGTAATCTGGGAAATGTGAAATTCAACTGCCTGAAAACCAAAGAAATTGTCAATTTTGATGACTGTAACTAATCTTTCTCTACTCCAAATAAAATGATGCCTGTATAGCACTTAATAGAGTGACTGGCATATAGTAGGTACTCAGTAAACACTGCTTACACTTGCCCTAGTAGTTGAGAATAGAATTAATCAACTCTAACGGAGCAGGTAGGAAATTCTTATTGGAAATTTTCCTTTAGCAAGAAGGACCCAAACTATTTTTGTGTTTTAATTATCAGATAACTGTTTAATTCCTTTTTTAACTTCCCTTCTAAATAAAGAGCTAACTATATAATGTGATAGAAATAAAAGGAAAGAGAAACAAAGAAAACCTTAAAATATGAAACATTGAAACCACTGTAAAAATTGTGAGATGATGCTGAAAGAAAGAACAAAACATGTATTATAAATGATCTGCTTCTGAAGATAATGTAAGTCTCCTACCATGGTGCTAGCTAGACACAGTGGATTCACAATAAATACAGAGATCAGTTAAAGACATATTAAAAGGAACTTACCAGTATGCCTACTAAACATGTAATTTTTAATTATAAAGAAATTAGAATGTGCCAGAATTCTAGAAGACAGGATTGTATGGCAGGACAAACAATGGCTTGGCCTTTGCCTGATGATCCAGTGGGGATCTTCCATTCTGTACCTTTTTAATAGGCATCAGCTGGGGCCTGCAATGACTGGAAACTCAGCCAGCGGTTTCCAGGAGATTCTCCACTCACCAGGAAATTGCCCAGCTGAATGGAGACAGGGAGTTGCTCCTCTGGTCCTCAGAAAGGAAAGAGAACCAGCAACGACTGCCTCTTCCACTGGCATCTCTACCTGGTCAAAGAACCAACCAGTCACAAAAGAGAACCTTGGTGAACATCAGCGGGGAGAATGAAATTATGCTCAATCAGCAGGATGACCTCAAAATGGTGAGTACACATCATACCAGACACAGTCCATTGCTCTTTGTGTTAAAATTACAAAAACACTGCTAGTTATTGATCAAACTGTAGTTGTCATATGTTAAGATTTATTAAAGTAATAAAGAATTGGCTCTGCAGTCTCATGACATTCTACCGGCAAATTCTACTCAAACCAGGTTGGATCTGATTGTAATCATTGTGTAGGCTGAAAACTGGCTGGAACACATTAAAACAGAGCTTCTCTATTCTGTGGAAACCAATCCAGTCAGAAAATGGCCAAGTGATTTGCCTTGGGGTAAATGTGAGGCCTTAACATTGTGTAGCTTCCTTTCTAAATGTCCAGCCTCTGAAAGCAGTTCCACAATAAACTGCAACTTGAGCTCCTCAGATGGCTCTGTTCAAATCCCTTAGACCATTCACTGTCTGATGTAAAGTATGACTACCATGGTATCTATCTACTTTGGTTTTAGCAAGAACCTTCTAGAGAGCAGGTATGTTTTTCCTGCATAGAGTTTACCCCCCTGGACTCTACTGGAACATCTGGGAAGAATGGGATGATAACACTTCATATCATAACCTGCCAGGCACTGTGGTCAGCGTTTTTATATAGTCTCAATATATTATCTTAATAGCTCTATGTGCTAAGTATTATTTTTTTATCATTTTATAGATGAGGAAACAAGTTCACAGTGGATTAGGAATGTGCCTGAGTTCATGGCAGAGCCAGCTGGCCTCAATCCAGAGCCTGAAGAGGCCATTGGTTCTATGCCCCAATGCCTGTATATATGATGGGACAGTGAATCTGGGTGCTTTCTGTGTTCCATGTGGAGAAGGTGAAGCAGTCACTCTTGTCATCTCTCTAAAGAACTGAGTTGGAGTGCGTCTTTGGATAGGAGCCGTGCTGCTGCTGACTGGGGAAGAGTTGTGGTCTAATGTTGACTGAGACTGCCAGAATTTTGAAACAGGTAAAGTTTGTCTTTTGATTCCCTCCTATTTTTTCTTTCATTTTAAGGAACTTTAAGTTTTAGAAAAGTTTTAGATTTAGATAAAAATTATGAAAATTGTACAGAGAGTTCCATGCCCAGTTTCCCCTATTAATAACATTTTACATTACTTGGGTCCACTTGTCCCAATTGATGAACCAATATTGAAACATTGTTATTAAGTCAATACTTTACTTAGATTTCCTTAGTTTACACCTAAGGTTCTTTTTCTGTTCCAGGATCCCATCTAGGACACCACATAACATTTAGTTAGTTGTCTTTACACTCCTCTTGGCTGTGACAGTTTGACTTTCTTGTCTTTAATGATCTTGACAGTTTTGAGAGGTCCTGGTGAGATATTTTGTAGAACATTGTTCTTTTGATCTTGTTTGATGTTTTTCTCATGAATAGACTTAGTTACAAGTTGTGGGAGGAAGACCTCAGAGGAAGTATGATTCTTATCACATTGTATCAAAGTTACATTCTATTAACATATGAGCTTTATCACTTAAGAGTTACATTGTTGAGGTTGACCTTGATCACCTAAGGAGATGGGGTTTGTCAGGTTTCTCCTCTATAAAGTCACTCATTTTCTCCCTTACTTTGGAAGGAAGTCACCATGCACAGCCCACACTAAGGAGTGGGGAGTTATGCTTCCTCCTCAAGGGTGAAGCACTAAATTTTTGGAATTCTTCTGTAGGGGAAATTTCTCTCTTCTCCACCATGTATGTATTCTGTCATTTACTTACATTAATATGAACTCATGGATATTTATTTTATACTTTGAGTTAAAATACAATGCTATTTAACTTATTTTTTGTTCAGATTATTCCAGCTTTGGCCATTGGGAGCTCTTTTAAGTTGGTTCCTGTGTCTCTTTGATATACTTCCACCATTGTAGGGCTTTTCATTGCTTGAGTAAGTACTTACGTTCTGGCACTAAAAGATGTTCCAGGTTCTTATAAACTTCCTGCCCCGGTCCCAGAATCAGTTATTTCTCCAAGGTGCTCTCTTATCCTTTTTAAGTAAAGAAACCTAAAGAATCCTGAGGACAAAGAGAACTCATAAGGGATATGAGGCAGGCAAGTGAGATGGGTTGATTACATCTGCATTTTAAAGAGATAACTTTTGACTGGATAAGGCCAAGACAAAAACAGAGAGAGAAACTGCTGCAGTGGTCCATGCAAAAAAAAAGAAGGTGATGTCCTGAAGTATGAAAGCAGCAAAGTGAAGAACAGACAGTTGTGGGGGGTAGGTCAGCTTATGTTCCCAATGGAGTGCTGGACAGTCTGAGTCCTGGGACTAATTCTGCAGTTGTACAAAGCACACAGTAACTTTCTGAATGGAGGGGGATAATCAGTAGTAGTGATTACTCGTATTTATTGAATACTTACTATATTCCAGGCATTGATGTAAACACTTAACATACAGTAACTTTTTTATGCTAAATGCTCACAACAACGCTTTGGGCTAAGTAGTAGTATTATTTTCTCATTTTACAGATGAGGAAATTGAGCATTGGGAGAATTAGTAAGTGGTCTCATAGTCTCAGTAAGCACAGATAGACATACAAGCACAGGAACCCTTACACCAGCCCTGTAACTTTCCAATCAGTGCTATACAATGCCTCTTGCTGAAACTTTGAGATCTCTTTATTGACAGAGCTTCATCTCAGCTGCCTCGACCAGCTGCTAAGATTTTTTTTTTGTCTTTTTGTTGTTGTTGTTGTTGTTGTTGTTGTTGCTATTTCTTGGGCTGCACCTGCGGCATATGGAGGTTCCCAGGCTAGGGGTCGAATCGGAGATGTAGCCACCGGCCTACGCCAGAGCCACAGCAACGCGGGATCCAAGCCGCGTCTGCAACCTACACCACAGCTCAAGGCAACGCCGGATCGTTAACCCACTGAGCAAGGGCAGGGACCGAACCTGCAACCTCATGGTTCCTAGTCGGATTCGTTAACCACCGCCACAACGGGAACTCCAGATTTTTAATCCTACTGCTGCCTGCAGTGCTTCTGTTCCTTCTGATTCCTAGCTTATCCCCCAAAGCCAGCTTAGACTGACAGACCATTTTGCCTGACCTAATGGCTGCATCTTTACTTTCCCAGGTGCAGTTACCCATGTGACCTAACTCACTTCTACACCTTCAGCTTCCAAAGCCCTCACTGAGCACCTGTTACTGCCTATCAGGGTTGTAAAGTGCTGGGGAGAAAGGGGGAGAAAGACATTCTGTTCTCAAGGGCCTTACAGTGTGTGCATATGTGTAAGAGTGTGTGTTTGTGTAAATACAGTGTAGTCTAACTCTGCTTACTCCATGACTTCTATTTTCCAGTCTCTGGTACCTGTGCCCCAATGCTGGGCTGTCCACTTGAGTTTAGGCCATCCTCTGCGCTACCAGGTCCAACCCCTCCTGTGTCTGTCGTGACTCTTTCTGCTTGTCTGTGAGGCTTCCATTCTGTTGATCTTTCTCCACCCAAACCTCCATCACCAGGAACCATGGGCAGCTTCCTCTCTCCTGCTGTTAAGAGGGTCAACCTGGGGAATGTCCAGGCCAGCCCAGCCTTCCAGATTGCTCTGCTCTGAGTCATGCTAATTTTATTTCCAGAGTTTTTTTCATTCACAGTACAATTAGAGCTTCAGACTCTTTTTTTGCTCCAGAAAGAGTAGGAGGTGAATTAGGGATGATTAGCAGCCAGATTCCTTCCATCACTCCTTTCAGGCCCATCTGGATTTTTCTACTTGACTGTTTTTTTATTTGAGTCTGAGTCATTCTGCTACCAAATAGTGAGACCATTTAAATATTCTGCATTATTTTCTGATGTTTGAAGTCTCAAAATCCATCTAATGTACATAAATATCTATCTCCCAAAGGGATGCTGCCTGCTTGGTTTGGGGAAACATCTTCTCTAGGTAGAACCTAGTGAAAACATCACCGTAATTAGTGTAGGTGGATACTAGATAATTCCATGTGAAACTTTTTAGAAAGGATGCTAACAGCTGTTTCTCCATCCTCTCCACAAAGATTCCAAAAATATTATGCGGGCAAGTTATGTGACAGAATATTCAGTGAAGTGACATACTTAAAGACTTAGGATTTTCTTCAGCACCTTATTTCTAACTTTTTAAGGCACCCTATTTTGTATTTTTTCCAGGTCTGAAGCAAAGATTCCCCTTTGTCCTTTGCCTGGCCTTTCTGTATTTTTGGAGAGGCAGATCTAGAGCAAAGACTATAAGTGAGGGTGGAAAGGAAAAGAAAGTAGAAAAATTCTTTTTTACAATCTTTTACACACATGAATTTCCCCTTCACCCCAACAGTTTGCTCACTTCCTAGGACAGTCTTCTTAATCAGGCTCTTGTAATCCACTTTCAGAAGTTGTTTTGCAAATTGTAGAAAATAAATACCAAAGTTGGAATATAACTGGATTTTAATACCTATGCCTAGACTCAAAGCTAAACCTAAAATAATTTAACTCTCAGTCTCTTAAACAACAATTTGCTTTCCTGATGGGAGGGAGAAGGAAGAGTTTTAGCCTATATCAGGCATTGATACCTAAGCTGCTGAATGGGTTGCCCTATGTGACCTCTGCAGAGACATGATGGAGAATTACAGAGCAGAGTGAGGTCATCGTTTATGCAAGGGGCATCAGTTCACTCCTCCAGGGCAAGAGATTTCTCAGTAGGTTTTGCTGACAGCAGTGAGGCAAGTCTTGCACCAAGCAATGGCCTCCTTCACTTGTGCTCCTATCCATAGAATATCAGCTCTGTTAGAGGCTTCTAGGCCCAGGGCTACCCTCCACCCCCACCAAAAACTCTCAGAGCCTTTTAAGGTGAGAAAGAACAGGCCACAACAAAGACTGTGATGCAGTGGGCATCAAGGGGACAGCCTCTCTTAGACATCAAAGGAGAGCTTGGAGCAGCTGAGGCTGACCCCTTCCAGCAGCTCTTTTATGCCCACTCCCACCTTGACTGAGTCCTGGACCTCTGTTCCTCAGTTGAGCTTCTTGTTCTTTCATCAGTAAGCCTCTATATGAGGCCTTTCCTCTATATCAGGAGAGCTGAAGCCAAAGGCTGAGGATGGAGAGGATAATAGAAGGAGAATATTTTGGCAATTGCTCTGCCTTTGTCCTTCCTCTTGGTGGGTAGCCTCAGGAGACCTGCACTCAAGCACCTTCTGTCATTAGTTCCTGTCCTTTTCAGAAATCAATAGAAGGCAGTTCTCCTCCACACCTTGTCCATTGCAGGCCTGTCCGCTGAGCTCTGCACTCCTGAAGAGTAGTGAGCCATCAAGAGGGCTCCCCAGGGCTGCAGGAGGGATGCGAGGCCAATTTTTCTTCTAACTTATTTGCCTTCATTATTTAAAGCCCATTTGCAAACATTTTGAAAAGGAACTGGCTGCTGCACTTCTCTGTGTCCAGTTGGTTGCATAGATCTACTATGGCAACATGGCCTGTAGCAGGAATGGAGGGTTATTCAGAAACACAGAGTTGTTGCTTAAAAAGAGAGGGTGTGGCAGGATCAGGCTTAGCAGGAAAGCACGCTGGGGAAGGGGCATCTGTGGAGTGTGATTCCAGGCCCCTGCACAGGCCCTGAAATTCCCATCATCTTAAATCCATGGTGATGGCATTCTAGCTTCCTGAAGGCAGCTCAGTCTATAGCATGGATACTATATACTTCTATACATGTACACTAGGGATAGACAAAGAAGTACATAAATTATAGATAAGTTACGGTTCTCATGGTCAGAAAAACCAGTTACAAATAAACAAGGGGGACAGCCAGAATGGCCCCAGGATATTAGGTTAGAAGTCAGGTATCAGTATGAATTCATGTTTCTTTTAACATGTACACTGATCAATATATACAGAAAGAGAGTTATGTTTGTATGTGTGGGTTTATATACATTCATATATTTCGTGGCTCTGACCACTGAGAGCCTTAGAAGCAGTGACAGCCCAGCACAGCAACAAGCATATCTAGGACCCAGATCTTGGTTTTTAGCAGCCATTCTCCAATAAAAGGGACCAGGGATCCATGGAGAAATGGCTGACCTTAGCCTGGAGCATCTTGTAATGCCAGTAATTAAGGGAATGCTCCAAAAAATCAAGAAATGAAAAAACAACAATGAATACCTGCATGTCAAAAATACACAGGAGCTCATTTGAAAGAAGTCCCAGTGACCAATGTGAGTACCAAAGCAGTTCCTTGAGAGGATTATAACACAAAGAATAAAATAAATATCTGTAAGATAATACTGATATAAATAAATTATGGGATAAATAAATAGGGAGAAGGAACAAAGCTTACAGAAACTCCAAATAATATAGGTAGATACTTCTTTCTAGGAGGTGGAGCTTAACTCCTCTCCTCCTGAATGTGGGCTGGACTTAAGTGGCTTGCTTCCAAAAAACAGAGTATGGAAAGGAAAAAGAGTAAGGAGTGAGCAACTCAGTTGGCATCAGCATACTGATATCATGTAATTTCTGATATGATCTGAGGAAGATACTTCACCTTTGTGGCATTCTTTCCCAAAACATCACTCTAGTCGAATCATGAGACAACATCAGATAGACACAAATTGAAGGACTACAAAATCACTGAAGAGTAGTCTTTAAACTGGAAAATCATAAAAAAGGAAAAAAATGAGAAACGGTCATATACTGAGGAGACTAAGAAAACATAACTAAATGTAATGTGGTGTCCTGGATTGGATTCTGGAACAGGAAAAGGACATTAGTGGAAAAACTGGTGAGATCTAAATAAAGTAGTTTAGCCAAGAGTATTATACCAATATTAATCTCTTAGTTTTGACAATGTCCTTTGCTTATGTAAGATGTTAACATTAGGGAAAGCTGAGTGAAGAGTAGACAGGAACACTCTGTTCTATCTTTGCAACTTCTCTGTAAATCTAAATTAAAAGTTAAAAATTTAAAACTGGGTAGGAAGCCAGGGTAAAAAGAGAACTGGCTAAGACACACAGAGTAAATAGGAAGAGAATAATGGGAAGCTGGATGAGGGAACTGGAATTCCACAAAAGTTTTACTCTTCCAGACAGGTGTCCAGATCATCTTGGCTCATCTGGATTTTGGATGCTTTGTCACTGAGAAGGTAAGCAAGAACTTACAGTGACATGGGGAAGGGGGCTGGGCTTCAGAGATTCCACCCACAGTTTTGGTATTGGGGATATATGTTCATCCATGTCTTGGGAAATTGAGTTTAAAAAGGGTTTTTTTTTTTTTTTGGAATGGCTTAGAAGACCAATCTAGATAAATTGATTAATGAATTAATGATGTCTCTCTTTTATCTGCCATTTTATATTTTATATAAATATAAACCTGCCATTTCATAGTGCCGTTTTATCTGCCTCCAATGCCTTGAGGCTTTGTGATCAAAGAGGCTTGGTTTCACATTTGTTGAAGGCATTTTTGCTCTGGGATTGTGCCAGTAATACAGGGAAATCTAAGAACTTTCCCATCCATTTCTGAAATATGATTCCCACTTAAACATTTCCCACTAGCCTTTCAAGTACATGCAATTGGTAGCCTAAAAGATAATTCAAGTCCTCTCTACCCAAGGTTGATCTAGTACTTTAAAGCCCTCAGTTAATAGTTTTAGCAGTTTCTTTTTTATGTTTAGCATCCCTTGCCTTTTATGTTAAGCACATCAGGTCTGCAACTTTCCCTCTTTATGTGATAGTATGAGCATGGTGGCTGTCATACATTGGATTCCCTAGAAAACAAACATAGAGTCTCTTAGCTTTGCATGTAGGAGGATTACCAGGGAGAGCTCTTGGGATAAACACCTGTGAAGGATGAGGGAAACAGATTTCAGCAGAGGGAAAAGCTGGACTGTAGTGCAGTTGCAGCAGAGGCCTCCATTAATCCTACCCCCAATGCTGTAGCTGAGATGGCCCTTTATATTTGAATGAGTTGAAGAAAGAGAATGGGGTCTCACATCATAATCTGGTTACTGGATAGAGGAAATGATGTAAACTTGGGAAAGGTAGTTCCCTTTAATAGAGGGAAATTCCTGAGGAGGGGCGTGGTTATAAGTTTTGAACAACCAACACTCCCAACAGTTAGAAAAATAAGTACCTTAATCCTAAAAAGTGATCTGAGAGGCATATCAATATTGTCTTCTATTTTCACTACCTGAATCCTCCCAAATGGAATTCAGCCCATCTGGAAATAGGTTCTAAAGATTTTGGTTTGTTTCTCTTCATGGGAAAAGTTGTAATATTAAGGCAGTAGAATGAACTACAGCCACCACCACTGCAGTTGCTTACAAAGCTATAGCTGTATTCATCTCTCTCCTTTGCTGCCCATTCCACCCACTCTTAGCCATACCTCTGACGGTCTTAGTGGGTAAGCTGGTGGAGCCACCTAGTCCTCATCTCTGAGTGTTCTGAGATCCTGGTCACCATGCCCTTCTCATACCATGGCTGCTGCTTGGGTTCATTTGTTGTGAATATCGGTCAAAGGAATAGAGAAAGATTTTGCAGTGGACCACTGGTGTGCTAAAGTATTTCCTGTTCTCATTGCACAAACTCCCGAAGATCTAGGTCAATTACCACTACAGGATAGTGATTCCTTTCCTTGACTGTTGGTTTCTTGACATAAGGAGCCCAAAGTGACTGGGAAGCAGCAATAGCTTACAATTTAATAGGCTTTTCATTGTGTCTTCTGATGGAAATAATCACTCCATTTGAAACTAGCGTCTTCAGACCTACAGTCTAGAGTTGAAGGGACAAAAAGTAGAAATTCCCCAACTCACTGGAAGTGATGCTCCTCTCACCTTTACATTCTTGGACATGTTCTTGTGGCACATATTACACTGTTAACTTTGGGTATATATTGTGTCCTAGAGGATGACATCCTCTTTTAGGTATCTTCTCCAAAATGGCACCTTGGCTGTCTCATCTAAAAATTGTTCCAGAAGTCCAGCAGCTTCTGGAAGATGAAGAATATGAAAAACTAGTAAATCCTGTGGTCATGTAAATACTGCTGTATCTCCTTTGTGGGACAGTGGTTCTCCTAAGGTGATGTTCTGTGCAGTCCTGTGTTGGTAGCTCAAACACTCCAGGCAAACCCATATTCAGTATATATGCTAATTTCAATCAAAATAAGTAGTTGCCCCTTGTAGGGTAGAAGAGGTCCAGTTTACTCAACTGTGACCAAGTGATTCATTGGTCTCCTCATGGCATGGTATCAGGGGCTTATGGTAAGTACATATCTTTAAGTTATCACATTCTACCTTCAAATAAATCACATATAGCATTTTTATAGCACTATGAAAGTATTTCAACAGTATGTTTCCATTTCTCCCTTCCAGCCCATTGTATGGCTGTTCTACATTTAACTTCTACATATAAGTTGCCCACTACATTGTTACTATTTTTGTTCAAGCAATCAATTTTGTTTTTAAGAAATTTAAATAATATGAAAAAGTGTATATTTACCCATTCAGTTGCCATTTCCCAAGCCTATGAATTCCTAATTGCTTTCATATTAATATCATTTTACTTCTGCCTCAAGAATTTTAACATTTTTGTTTATGTAGGCCTGCTGGTAATGAATTATTTGAGCTTCTGTATGTCTGGAAAAGTCTTCACTTTGCCTACATTTTTGAAAAACAATTTTTGCTGGGTTATGTATTCAAGATTAAAGATTTAGAGTTTTTTCTTCAAAGCATTTAAAATGTTGCTGCATGTCTTCTTGCTTGCATTATTTCTAGCGAACAATCTTCGTTCCCCTGTACATGACTTTTTCCTATTTACTTTTAATATTTTCTCTTCATCACTACTTTTAAGCAGTTTGATTATGATGTGCCTTGTAGTAGTTTTTTTAGTATTTTTTTGTACTTGGGATTTGTTGACCTTCTTGTGTCTTTGGACTTAGTGTTCATCAAATTTGGAATGTTTTTGCCCACTATTTCTTCAAATACTTTTTTTGTAAACGCCCTCAGTCCTTTGGGGACCTAGGATTAAAGCATCATTAACACTATACAGTGGATCTTCATCTCAGACATTTTAGAGGTTCTGTATTTATTTTCTTTATACCTTTCATTTCTCTACACAGACAGTCTTTCTCCAGCATTTTTCTCATATCATTTGTTTCTTGTCTCTCAGCACCCACCATCTCCCTTCCCTGATGTCCAGGGACTTAAAAATCATTGTTTCATTTAGTTGCTCTGGTTTGTCAGGTTGGTTCTTTTGTTTGCTTTTCTGTTTGTTTTGTTTGTTTGTTTTCAAATGGGAGAGTAAATCTTGTTCCTGTTACTTCATCTTGGCAGCAAATTGAAATTCTTTCTAGGTCCTTTTAAAAAGAATCCCAGTTCTCTTTTAAATGTAAATTTTATCATAAGGAGTAATGCATTAAATTCCTGGCACCTCTTGTTATATATTTATGATCATCCACCTAATACCTGCCAGCCCTTTTCCTTACTAACAGAGCCTTGATTTTGTTTGGGTATGAATGTTCCAAGCCTCAGGGATAATAATAGTTTGTTTCATGTTTTAAAAAAAAATCTCAGCTACTTTTTGTCAGTGAAGTTGTGGGCATATATGACTCAGTCTACTGAAGGATTTCTGGAAAAGTTTTTCTTCTAGACCAAAAATGGAGCTAGAGATAGAACAAAGCACTTTTTCTGTTACCCTTCATATTGTTCTTAGAAGACTTTGAGAGAGGATTTGATCCTTGAATCTGTGTCAACAAGTTTGCATTTAAGTGGCTACAATCTAGGGTGATATTGTCAAACACAGGAAGGAAGAACAGAGGAGTTGTAGACAGGCTGCCCCCTACCTTGAACCACAGAACCACATGGGTGCTTCTACTTTTGGACTTCCTGTTAAGTGAGATAATATACAGTCCTAATATTTAAGCCATTGTTTTCCAGGATTTCTGTGACTTGCAGCCAAACACGTCTTATTTACTTTCACCATGGCTCAATTTCTCAGATTTATCTGATTATTTTCCTCTAGAATGAAAAAGATAATGTTCTGAGAATAAAGGTTGCTATCAGAAGCAGTGGAATCTCAATGGCAAACCGGCTATTTCACAATTTTTCAAAGGAGTGGCACTATTTTAGTTATGACTGCTGTCAGTCAGAGAGCCCTGTAGACTTTCTCCTTTAATATTAGAGTCATTTCATAGACAATGGCTATGCAAAAGTTGTGCTGATAGGGAACTTGATGGCTTTGTCCTCAGAAGGAGAGCTGCATCAATTCTTGAATGGAATACTAACTTCCAATGACCGTGATCCACAGGATGAAAAAAAACCTCTAGCCAAAGTTACTTGAAATAATATATATTAATACAGTTCCATCATAAATAATACATGCTGTTAATATGGCTTTAAATAATGTATAATGCTAGATTTGCATAATAAATAATACATAAATATGTAATCATCCCATGAAGTCATATGAAATTAGTAATCATGAAGGAAACTTAAGCTATTAACATGCTATGAAAGTCTTGCAAGTCACTCAGAGGGCCTTAATCAGTGCTGCTGTGTAATGTCTTAGCGAGAGGAACACCAGCCTTGTATAAAAGTATTTTATCCATGTATCTTATGACTACAGAAGAGTAACTAGTAAGAGTCTTTTCATTAGACCCTTTTCATAGTCAATAAAGGGTTTCCAAGTTCTGTAAGGACACCACTATTTTTAATGTCTAATCCATCACTGGTTGAAAGACAACTGAAGAGTTATTTCCCAAAAAAAAGGAATGAAAATCATTGTCATTGATTCTACTGAACCTTCCAATTCTCTGAGGATTCACTTATTTTATTTAATAGTATTAAACAGTACCTTGGTACCCTGTGAGATGGACACCATTAACTTTATTCTCCAGTCTAGGGAATAATGAGTGGAAGAAGTAACTCACCCAAAGTCACCCAGAGAGGTAGTGGCAGGGAAAGGTATATAGCTCTCCTGAAACCAAAGTTTATCGTTTTCCTTTACAATATACTACCCTAGCTTTCATTTTAATGTAGCTCTTCTCTGTGGATTAAGATCCTGGGCATTTTATAATTTGGATTTAGCAGACCTTTGAATAATTCCTTTTGTGTGTTTGACACTGTATTAGACATCTCATGTCATTTGTCCCCATGGTAATCCTATTGGGCACTTGTATCTTCATCTCACAGATTAGGAAGTTGAGGCTCAGAAAAATGAAGTGACATACCTCTGAGTGAGGCAAAGCTGAGTCCTCTGACTCCAAACCGCAGTGAGCTGCTGCATCCCTGGTGATGAGACGTGCTTCCTGCTTTCATACAAAGCTCTTGGGTCTTCTCCAAGGAGTACACCCAAGACCTCGCCCGGTAAAATTGGATGACTTTCTCAGGCATAGGAAAGGTAACATTCCAGGAATGGAGGTTAAAGTCAAGATTTAGGGGCACCAAGGGCAAACTTTCTACTTCACAGATTTTCAAAGGACTGGCATTCTGAGCAGCATCAAGTATGTTAGTAGCTGAGCCCATTCGTGGTACTTCATAAACACTCGAATTCTTGAGACCCTCATGTTCCACTCTTCTACAGTATATAGTTGGTTAAAAGTCCCCATTTTTCTGGTAATAGCATTCTTGGAAATTGTGCTTTGAGATCAGTCCTTCTGGGAAAGGCATAACCTACTGAAGAGGTACTGAGAAGAGTTGAAACCATAAATGTCGAGCTTACCCAGGAGAGTAAGTATAAACCGCTTGCATCTTTCAGGCTGAATTATAGCTTATCAAGCACACATTAAAACTTTAAGCCTTTTTTTCCTTAAGTAAGAATAAATCTAAGTTGACTATTCCAGCATATGTATTTGTTTTCCCTACACTGTCTATAAACCATGTCCAAGGTGAGTATTTATAAGCCTCAGCGAAAACTAGACAAACAATTCTGAGAATAAGTGACAACTATAACAGTTCGTGATAAGACAGTCACAACAAAGGAAATGCTATGCATTAAGTGATTTTTCTTGCAAATCCTTTATACATATGTCAGGCTGTGTGCTGGCAGAGTGAAAGAGAATAAATCAAAGGGAATACACGTGTAAGAAAGGGTTTTTAGGCAAACGCTGTCTTGCATGCATAAATCAAATAAATAGTGATTTTTTAAAAAACCCCAAAGGAACAGGATAGTTTCTATGGAATTTTACACAAGTTATTTATTAGTTGCACAACAATTTGTATTTATGGAGCACTTTACAATTATTTGTTCATTAAATCTTATGACATTTCTGGCAAGCAGGTCTATACCATCAGTTTAATTTTATAGTCAAGGTAGATGAAGCAAGGAATTTTAAAGGATCTTTCTGAAGGTTGCACAGCTAGGTTTGAGAAGGACTTACTTTAGAACTCTTGCTTCCACAGTCTTGAGTTGCAGTCCTGGGTGGATGTTCAGTTGCCTCTTAGCTCCCTTCTAGAGGAAGGATGAGTCATGAGGCATACCTGGACATCCAGAGAAGGGTGTTTGTTAAAGGCAGTGGCTCCTGGCAGTTAATCTAGAAGCACCAGTGTTTGGTATTGGCATTAGCATTGCAGCTGGAATATGGACCCATTGGCATGTTGTCACATGTGTATATGATACAAACACTCATCTGCAATAGAGCCTCATTTGAGATGTTCATATTGGTAGTCTAAAGCTGTAATTAGCCCAGGGCATGATACCTGGCAGGGGGGTGTGCTTTAAAAATAAACTAATGCCCCAGGATCAATTGAATATCTGAGACTAGGGCTTGGACAGGGATATTTTTAAAGAGTGACCAGGTTTTTCTGACTTGTGGTCAGAGTTGAGAACCACTGGTATAAAAATCCTTCCATGTCTGTAGCAGTTTGGCAGTTTGTTCACTGCAAAAAGACAGATGACGGAGCGACTAGTGAGGGCTCAAACTCAGCTCACACGCAGTGTGCCCTAATTTTGAGGTGGCTTTTGTTCTCAAAAAAGTGTCACCTATTGTCTAATTCCCACCAAGGAAGCCCCAAGTCATTCCCTTACTCTTGTATATGCATTATTGTATATCCTACATATTTCATTTTCAGCTTATTTTCACTCCTGCATGCTGGGAACTTGATATACATGAGGATACAGCAACAAAACCATCACAGTCTTGTCCCTATAGAGTCCACAGTCTGTTGGGAAGAAAAGCGACTGAACAGGGAGCTCCACAACATGGGAAGTGCTCCAGTAGGCATGAGTGCAAGAAGCTGGGGAGGACATTGGATGGGCACTCCACCCAGACCTGGGGCACCAAGGGACCTTGTAATGGAGGTGGTATAAAAGGGAAGGAGTAGCATTCATAGCTGAATGGCAGCATTTGAAAAAACCTGGAATTGAGAGACACTGAGGATTACTGGGGAACTGGCAGTGGTTCAGCCCTTCCTGATGGAGGGTGGAGGGAATAAAAGCTGAAGGGGGAGCTGGGAGTGCAGCAAGTTGTCCCAGTCTTCCAACAGCTGGGATGGCCACTTGCAAGCCTAATTACTGTGCTGGGTTCCTCAGTCTTATCTTTCTCTTTCCATCTTTCCTCTCTCCCACCTTCTTTTCAGATACAGTCCTTTATTAGAGCACAAAGCACCAATTCCAAGTGTACTCTACTTCCTGTAATCTCCAGCTCTAGGTACTGAAAAGAAACAAAAAGCTTGGTAGCAGGCAAAGGAACAAACACTTGTAGGGATGCAGATGTCCCTGCCTCACTTGGTGCCACCTGGCAAAACCTCTAATTGGCTCAAATCCCTCCTTTCTTACCACTTTTAATTGATATGCCTGGTCCTGAACTCACATTCAACATTCCCATCCTAATTCCTGGACTGGTGGGGGTGGCATGGAGTTGGAAAATGGGGTGGTATGAATGAAACATGCTTGGGCATAAACTCATGAAATTACTGAAGCTGGTGGTGAGTACATGAGCATTGACTATACTAGCTCCTCTATTTCTGATTACGTTTGAAATTTTCTATTATAAAACAAAGAAAAATGAACACTTAAGATCCTCCAATGTTCTCTCTTTCATTTTGCTTATCACTGCCTCTAGTGATGTTCTGTTTTCAAGAAACTAATGTGATTTGATTCAGGTTGTCTTTTACTTCAAAGAGAATGCCTTTATTTTATCCATAGGGCTACTCTAATGAGTCAAATTTCTGAATCCATTAAAATCATGGTTCAGTGGATCAAAATTCACTTCATCCCTGAAAGCTTGGATATGCTTTGTATATTATCCCATCTATTCCCTTCCTATTGGCCCCTCAGGGTTCTGATCAATGGTTTACCTTTCTGTCCTCTTGTGACCATGGCAACTTTTATCATTCAGGGATTAAGTTAGGCTTATCCTCTGATTCCACGTGCCCTGTGAAATCGGGAATGTTTCTCCATTCTCAGTTGGAAGGCCTGCAGTGGAAAAATGGACAGTCAGCCTTTGAGGAACTTCACTTCCCACATCTCCAAGCCTGTCCTGTCTCACTGCCACACAAACTGCCCAGCGACTGTCCTATCTTCTAAGGCATGAGACCTCACACTTTAAAACTGGAATATTTTCAACAGGCCCCCAAGCCACGAAATCATTCCCTTTGTTTCACAATGCTCTAGAGTAATAGTGTACATGTTTGCCATGTACACATGGCCTCCACTGGACAGCCATGGGACCGTGTCCACACCCCTGCCATACCTGGCTATCACACTGTGTTCTGTGCTCTTCTCTACACCTGCTTCTCTCCAGTGATGGCGCTTCTTCAGGACAGGGGCTAGACAGTCTTTTTTAAATCCGCAGGACCCAGTGTTCTATTTGACTTATGGTAGATGATTCACATGCATTTGTTAAGTGAAGAAATGTCATAATCATACTGAAATGTAAGCCTATCTACTTGGGAAGAAATTTATTTGGAAATACTGTATTTGGAAACAAACAAAAAGAGCATCCCGTATTTAAGTCTTCCAGCGGACAAAGGTGACCATGTCATACCGATCTTTTGATGACCTCCCTTTCCATACGTGTGAGCCATGACTTGACTTCCTTAGTCTGAGTCTGTCTTTTTTTTTTTTTCCTTTTTACAGTGGCACCTGCGGCATATGGACATTCCCAGGCCGAGGATCAGATCAGAGCCACAGCCGTTGCCTATGCCAAAGCCACAGCCACACCAGATCCGAGCCACATCTGCAACCTGTACCACAGCTTATGGTAATGCCTGATCCTTAACCCACTGAGCGAGGGCGGGGATGGAATCTGCATCCTCACGTCAACAATGTTGGGTCTTTAACCTGCTAAGCCACAACAGGGACTCTGAGTTTGTCTTACTTGTCATTCTGCCCCAAGTCTACCTCTTCCAAATCAGTCACTTGAATGAAAAAGAAAAACCAAAATTTTCATTTGTGCTTTTGTTAAGATTGAACCATCTTCCTTTTTTTAATTAAAATTTTTAAAAAATTTTTTTGAAATATTTTATGTTTTCCATTATAGTTGATTTACAGTGTTGTGTCAATTTCTACTGTACAGCAGAATGACCCAGTCATACACACACACATATATTCTTTTTCAACCATCTTTTATCATTAAACCAAACTCTATAGCTTCTTATGGCTATAGCTAAAGACTTCATGACTCTTGTTTACTCCCAAAGGCCAGTTAACATTCCTCTGTGCTGTGATTCCCAAGGAGCCCAAGGATGGGGTTAGAGAGAGTGTACGGGAAGAACCTTCTCTACAACAAGGCAATGGGGACTGACTTTGCTCCACCCTGTCTTTGTTGGTTCTGTTTCCAGGACACACAGGAAGTGGATGAAGATTTGTAGTCTATTAAAGAGAAGCACCCCTAAGCTGCACCTTGAAGGAAAACAGAAGGGAGAATCAGCAGGCTCTGCCCTGCTATGCTGAGAAGTTACTAGATTACACAGGCATCCAACCATACATTTTTTTTCTTCCACTAGCATAAATCACACCAATATGACAGAACTCAACATGTACTTGAGCCAAATGTGCATATCGTGATTCTTTTGTCATCTCAACCAAATCCTAAAAAGAGGACTTTTATAGTTCTGCCCATCATTAGAAACATGACCTTTTCTTAATGGGCCTGAAAGGGCAAGGAGCATTGAACAGCTGTAGCTGAAACTCTCCTCTGCTCACCTGCCCTCTCCTGCCAGTTTTCAGTACCTCCTGCCCTTCTACACAGTTGGATGAACTGCACCCACTCTGGCTTTGCCACACCTTGACCACTCACTTGGGTTCATTTTACAGTTGAGGGGACTGAGACTTGGAGAAATTAAGACTGCTTCCCTTGCAGGACTGAGTCTCCAGTGAGCTCCCTGATAAAAAAAGCCCAAAGAGTAGTGTGTGGGCTGCAGTGCTGCAGGGGCTCAGGAAAGTGAAGGGCCCATCCCTTGCTCAGACAATGCTGCTCCAGCTTCCCGAGGGCATGTCTCTGCTTCTTTTCTGACTCCATCATTGTCCTGGCTGCCCCTCAAGGCCAGCGCCCCTGTCTCTGTCTCATGGCACCCTCTCTCATTATGCACTCAATAAATGCCGTTGACAGACTGGCTGACTGCCTGCCTCACTAAAGATGGCATCTTTCCACCAAGGGCAACTGTCCTTTGCTGCCTTTATTTATTGTTTAATGTCAAAGGGTGTCATCCGCATGATATAATTTTCCTGAAATGCATATCAGGATTAATAAGAGAGTTAAAGAAATCTAAATTGTTGGAGAATATGGGTCCTAATTGGTATCATGTCATTAGTAACAGGGCTTAAGTAATATCTCACAGGTGTAGAAATTTCTTGAGTTAAACCTGTCAATTTAACCCTGATTTTTCTTTAAATGTTCCCAATTTTTATGACATCATTCCTAGGTACATTAGTACATTAGATAATTTTCAAGAGAATAGAGTTACTTCCTATTACTTATACTTAATTTTGCCTCCCAAAGTTAAAGAAGCACATTTTATGCTGTTTAACAAATGATAAGAATTTTTAAAATATCCATTTTTCCATTTGAAGATCTCCCTGTTTTTTCAACAAATTGTCAGCAGGCCTTGCAATCAAAGCAAAAGCATTTCTCTCCCAAGCTACGTTCATCACCGTTCTTGCTTATATGATATGCAAGAGGATGGGGAGAAACATTTAAGTTCAATCAGACCCCTGGACAGCTTCTTCCTTAGTAAAACATTAAATAAAAGTATACATACATACATACACACACAAACACACCCCAAAGAAATAGTAAATCCAGTTTTATGAGGTTTACAAAATGATTCTAAATTTTTAAAAAATTCATTCGTTATTTTACCTTTCCTGCCATTCTTTAAAATCTCCAAAACCATTGCTCTCGCAAACACTCCCAAAATGCTGTCAGATGGGTTATCATTGCCTTGCACTTTTGTTCTTTTGTTAATTTTGGATAAAGTCCTAGAGTGTAGCATTATTATTGAACTCATTTCTGCTTAGGTCTCAAGTTTCCATAGCTCCTCTATTACCAAGTGGCAGTGCACCCTATAGGCACAATAAATAAATAATACAACACTGAAGCTATAACAAATCACAAAATACATTATTAAAAAAATTAAGAAATAAATATCCTCTTCTTACTTAAATAGAGATTGATTTTATAATGTGGAATGCTGAGGAGAGCTGCTCTGAGATATATTAAAGCCTGGGGATATGGAGAATACACTGTAATGGGCATTTTGCTCCCACAGCCAGAGGAAAAAAAAAAATCCTCCAAGTGAATGGATGTATTTGTGAAATGGAGGCTGATATTCCTGTTTGTTCACAAGCCAGATATGATGCACTGCCACCTTCATCATGTGAGGGAGGAGAGACCTGCAGGACACATCTGTCTTTCCTAAGCACAAACTGAGAGTCTAAATGAGAGTGATGAAGACAAATGCCTTCCTGAAAATGAAGTTGGAGAAGCACTGTTTCTTTCCTTTGACTTATAATTCCAATTCTGGCTTCCAAAAAGATGTTCTCGAACTTGGATTCTGCCAAGCTTCCTCCAAGGTGTTTTATTTAACAAGGAGAGGATATGGCAGAGATCTCTCCACAAGGTGTACATTCAAAAGAAAAAAAAAATAGGATCCCTTCTCAGACATATGAAAATTTTCTATGGAAAATAAAGTCTACCAGGTCCTTGGGCTCTCAGGAAATCACTCTTGTTTTGTTCATCTTGAGGTTTGTGTGGGGTCATTGACCCACTGAAGCCACTACTTTACTGAAGATGATACCATGGCCTCTGCTCTTACTCAGTCCTGGATCAGTTTGGCATTTCTCTATCGCGGCCCAAGAGGTCACAGGACTGAGCAAATCTTGCCAATTTCACTGCCCTTTGTAAATGCTCCCAACACCTCTGCATAAGGGGAAAACACAATGGCCAACAATTGCTGCTATCCTTTCCCCACTCTGGAGCTTTACAAGACATTTACTCTGGAGGCCCATAGAACAATTTAATTTCTTTATTTCATTGCTCTCTGTAAAAGATGCTGGGGAGATGCTAACGTCTTCCCAGAGCTGGGACTGTAAACCCATGCAGAGGGAAGTTCCCACCTACTGAGTCATTTTTAACAGACTATTAGAAATGGTTTGCTTACAATGAGTTGATCCATTTGGGGATAATATAGAAAATACACAAGCCTCTCTGGTTCCAAAGTCTCTTAGGGCACTACTAGCCAAAAGCTTGACTGATCTGTGTTTCTTATATTGGCTGTGTCCTTTATTTCCCATGCAAGAATAAAATGATTAACAAGATTCACACAATCATGCCTTCGTGGAGCTTACACTTTGAGCAACAGAGGCAGTGAAAAACAATGACTTATAAGTATGATTTATACTAAGTGTTACATTTGAAAGAAACAAGGAGCAGCAGTTAAAAATATTGAAGAGGGAAGCTTATTCTATGTAGGACACAAAGGAAAGAAGTGTCATTTAAACCACTCTTTATAAGATGAGAGGGAGCTAACCATGTGGGGAATGCATTTCATGCAAAAAGAAGAGCAGAGACCCTAAGGGGAGGACAAAGCTTGTCATGTCCTATAACAGAAAAATCAGGTTTAGGGACATGGCTGAGACCCACTATCTCTCCACCAAACTTCTCCTTTCAGTTTTGATTTGTAATCAGAAGGTGAAGTGACTGCTCAGCCAGAGACTGCATTTCCCAGCCCACCTAGATAGGTGAGACCATATGACTTGATTGTGACCAGAGAGTAATATAGATCTTTCTCAGCTTACTATGGGGTTATGTCTCAATAAACCACTCATAAGTTAAAACTATACCAAGTCAAAAATACCTTTAGAAGGATCTGGAAAAAGATGGCAGAGTGGAAGGAACTTGAGCTCACCTCATCCCATAAGAATAGCAAAACACAGTAAACTGCTGAAGAACCACTAACAAAAAATACTGGAACAAACCAGAAAAGATATTCTATATCCAAAGACAAAGAAACCACAACAAGAGGTGGGAGGGGTGCACTCACAATATAATCAAATCCCATTCCCTCCCCACCCTAGGGGGGGTGGTGACCCACAAACTGGAGAATAATTACATCACAGAAGTTCTCTAACAGCAGCTCAGGATCCCCAGCCTGGAGATCTGCCATTGAGAGGAGGAGCCACCACAGAGCATATAGCTTTGAAGGCCAGAAGGGTTAAAACACAGGAGATCCTCAGGACTAAGGGAAAGAGAGCTCCACTCCTGGAGGGCACACACAAGATCTTATGCACACCAGAAACTGGTGACTTAATAGGAACTTGAGTCAGACATACCTGCTGGTCTTGTAGGGTGCTATGGGGAGACAAGGGTATCTGTGGCTCTCTGCAGAGTCAGAAAAGCTGATGGTGCAAGTTATCTGGGAGTGTTTTTCTATTTGAACACTTTATGGAGGCAAATATCTTGCTTGGGTAATTATCATCAAAACCTTGCCTCACCCAATATCCTGTAGACTCTTAAGACTGGGATGCCTCAAGCTAAACAACTAATAGCATGGGAACACAGCCTCACCCATTAGCAGATAGACTACCTAAAGGTTTCCTGAGCCCAGAGCCACCTCTAGACATGCCCCTTGACATGGCCTGTCATGAAGAGGGCCAATACCCAGCTTCACCCACCACTGGGCAGGAACTGGACCCTCCCACCAGGAAGCCTGCACAAGGCTCTAGACCAGCCTCACGCCCACCAGAGAGCAAACACAAGAAGACAATTAGATTTCCACATCCTATGGAACTGAGTCCAAAAACACAGGTCAGAACCTCCCCTGGGGAGTTCTCTCATGGGTCAGTGGGTTAAGGATCCCATGTTGCCATTGCTGTGGCTGGTTACAGCTGTGATATGAGTTTGGTCCCTGGCCTAGGAACTTTTGCATGCCTTGGGCACAGCCCTCCCCGCCCCCCCCCCAAAGCCCCCAAATCATGAAACCTAACCTGGGACCAGCTGGTCTCTGGACTTTGGGTGACAAGAGGAAAGAGTACTGCTGGGACACATAAGACATCCCCTACAGAGGGCCATTTCTCTAAGCTTGTGAAACATCACTAACCTTTCACATACATAAAAATACAAATAGAAATTTAGACAGAATTTATGTGATGGCATAAAAATAAATTCCAAAAGAAGAAACAAAATAAAACCCCAGAAGAACAACTAACTGACATGGAGACAGGCAATCTACCTGAGAAAGAGTTCAGAGTGGTGATCATAAAGATGATCCAGGAGTTCCAATCATGGCTCGGCAGAAACAAATATGACTGTATACACTAGGACACAGGCTCAATCCCTGACCTCGCTCAGTGGGTTAAGGATCCAGCATTGCCATGAGCTGTGGTGTAGGTTGCAGATGTGGCTCAGATCTGGCATTGCTGTGGCTGTGGTGTAGGCTGGCAGCTGTAAATCTGATTCAATCCCTGACCTGGGAACCTCCATATGCTATAGGTGTGGCCCTAAAAAGACAAAAAAAAATTTTTTTAAATTAAAAATAAAGATGATTCAAGAACTTGGGAAAAGAATAGATACACAGAGAGAGAAGTCAAAGAAGTTTTTTTTGTTTGTTTTTGGGTTTTTTTTTTGTCTTTTTGCCATTTCTTGGGCTACTCCCATGACATATGGAGGTTCCCAGGCTAGGGGTCGAATCAGACCTGCAGCTGCTGGCCTACACCACAGCCACAGCAACGTGGGGTCCAAGCCGCATCTGTGACCTACATCACAGCTCACGGCAACACTGGATCCTTAACCCATTGAGCAAGGCCAGGGATCGAACCCGCAACCTCATGGTGCTTAGTTGGATTTGCTAACCACTGAGCCACAACAGGAACTCCAAGTCTTTTTTTTTTTTAAAGAAGTTTTCAACAAACAGAAAACATAACAGCCAAACAGTTGAGGAATACAATAACTGAAATGAAAAATATACTGGGAGGAATCAATTTCAGAATAAATGAGGCAGAAGAACAAATAAGTGTGCTAGAGTGGGTGAAATCACTGCGTTGAAATAGAAAAAAGAACCAAGGACAGTTAAAGAAAACTCTAGGTCAATGTCAAATGCATGAATGTTTGTATTACAGGAGTCCTAGGAGGAAAAAGAAAGAGCCTGAGATAATATTTGAAGATAAAATAGCTTAAAATTTCCGTAACATGAGAAAAGAAACAGTCAACCCAGTTCAGGAAGCACAGAGAGTCCTATACAGGATTAATCCAAGGAGGAATATGCTAAGACACATAGTAATAAAACTTACAAAAATTAAAAGCAAATTAATATTAAAAGCAATGAGGGAAAAGCAGCAAATAACATACAAGGGAACCCTTGTTATGTTATCAGCTGATTTTTTAGGCAGAAACTCTACAGGCCAGCAGGGTGTGGCATGATATATTTAAAGTGATGAAAGGAAAAACCTACAACAAAGAATACTCTACCCAGCAAGGCTTTTGTTCAGATTTGACAGAGAAATAAAATGCTTTACAGGCAAGCAAAAGCTAAGAGAATTTAGCATCATCAAACCAGCTTTACAATAAATTCTAAAAGAACTTTTCTAGGTAGAAAAGAAAAGGCCACACCAGAAACAAGAAATTGCAAATGGGAAAGCTCACCAATAAAGGCAAAAGTAAAGCAAAGGTAGGAAATCACCCATAGACAAATATCTAAATCAGTAATCATGAGAAAAGGATATTTGAGATTTATTTGAAATTGAAGGCCAGCAACTTAAAACAATTGTGTACATATATAGATTGCTATATTGAAACCTCATGGTAACCATAAACCCAAAAGCCTACTAGATAGACAAACAAAAGATATAAAAGGAATCCAAACACAACACTAAACATAGTTATCAAGTCAGAAGAGAGCAAAAGGGGAAAGGAATAAAAAAGACCTACAAAAATAAATCAAAACAATTAACACAATGGCAATAAAAACATATGTTGATAATTTCCTTAAATGTAAATAGATTAAGTGCTCCAACCAAAAGACACAGATTGACTAAATGGATACAAAAGCAAGACCCATACATTTGCTGTCTGAAAGAGACCCACTTCAGATCTAGGGACACACATGGCCTGAAAGTGAGTGAATGGAAAAATTTATTCCATGCAAATGGAAATCAAAAGAAAGCTGCAGTAGCAATACTCATCAGACAAAAGAGACTTTAAAATAAAGATAGTTACAAGAGACAAAGGACACTATATAATGATCAACAATTATATATGAGCACATCAATATATAAGGCAACTGCTAAGAGCCATAAAAGGAGAAACTGACAGTAACATGATAACAGTGCGGGACTTTAATATCCCATTTACATCAATAGACAGATCATCCAGACAGAAAGCAATAAGGAAACACATGAAATACATGACATATTGGGCCAGTTGGATATTGATATTTATAGCATGTTCTAACCACAAGCAGCAGAATACAAGTGTACATGGAATATTCTCCAGGACACATCACATGCTGGGTCACAAAGCAAACCTCAATAAATTTAAGAAAATTGACCTCAGATCAAGCATCTTTTCTGACCACAATGCTATGATATTAGAAATTTACAATAAGAAAAAAAAATTGTGAGGAAACACAAACACTTGAGGCCAAACAATATGTTACTAAATAACCAATGGGTAACTAAAGAAATCAAATTAGAAATAAAAAATTAACTAGAGAAATGAAAATGAGAACACAGAAATCCAAAACCTATGGGACACTGCAAAAGCAATTCTAAGAAGAAAGTTTATAGTGATAACAAGCTTACCTCAGGAAACAGGAAAAATCTAACCATACACTTAAAGCAATTATAGAATGAAGAACAAAAAAAACCCAAAGTCAGTAAAAGAAAATAAATTGTAAAGATCAGAGCAGAAATAAATGATATAGATGCTAGGAAAACAAAGGAAAAGATCAATAAAACTAAAAGCTGGTTCTTTGAAAAGAGAGACAAAATTGATAAACCCTTAGCCAGATTCATCAAGAAGAAAAGAGAGGGCTCAAATCAATAAAATTAGAAGTTAAAAAGGAGATGTTACAAGAGACAATAGAAATACAAAGGACCATAAGACTACAAGCAATTATATGCCAATAAAATGAACAATCTAGAAGGAATAGACAAATTCTTAGAAAGATACAATCTCCCAAGAATGAACCAGGAAGAAATAGAAAAATGAACAGACCAATTGCAAATAATGAAATTGAATCTGTGATTTAAAAATTTCCAACAAACAAAAGTCCAGGACCAGAGATGGCTTCAGAGTTGAATTCTATCAAATATTTAGAGAGGAGTTAATACTTACCCTTCTGAAACTATTCCAAAAAATTGCAGATAAAGGAACACTCCCAAACTCATTCTATGAGGCCACCATCACCCTGATAGCAAAACCAGACAAAGATACCAACCCCCCAAAAAAGAAAATACAGGCCAATATCACTAATAAACATAGATGGTAAAATCCTCAACAAAATACTGTAAACCAAATCCAACAACACATTAAAAGGATCATACACCATGATCAATTGAGATGTATCCCAGGGATGCAAGGATTCTTCAATATTCACAAATAAATCAGTGTGATACACCACATTAATACACTGAAGGATAAAAACCATAGGATCATCTCAATAGATGCAGAAAAAACTCCTGACAAAATTCAACGCACACTTCTGATTAAAAAATTCTCCAGAAAGTGGGCATAGAAGGAACCTACCTCAACATAATAAAGGCCATCTATAACAAACCACAGCTAACATCATACCCAACAGTGAAAAGCTGCAAGCATTTCCTCTAAGATCAAAAACACGACAAGGATGTCCACTCTTGCCACTTTTATTCAACCTAGTTTTGGAAGTCCTAGCCACATCAATCAGAGAAGAAAAAGAACTAAAAGGAATACAAACTGGTAAATAAGAAGTAAAACTGTTACTGTTTGGAGATGACATGATACCATACATGGAAAAATCCTAAAGATGCTGCCAGAAAACTACTAGAGCTCATTAATAAATTCAGTAAGTTACAGGTACAAAATTGACACACAGAAATCTCTTGCATTCCTATACACTAACAATGAAAGACCAGAAAGAGAAATCAAGGAAACAATCCCATTTACCATCACATCAAAATAATAAAATACCTAGGAATAAACATATGTAGGGAGGCAAAAGACCTAGAGTCTGAAAACTAAAATAACCTAATGAAAGAAACTGAAGGTAACACAAATGGAATGATATACCATGTTCTTGGACTGGAAGAATCACTGTTGTCAAAATGATTATATTACCCAAAGCAATCAACAGATTCAACAGAATTCCTATCAAATACCAATGGGCATTTTTCACAGAACTTAGAACAAAAAAAAATTTTTTTAATTTGTATGGAAACACAAAAGATCCCAAATAGCCAAACAATCTTGAGAAAGAAAGCTGGAGGAATTATGCACCTGACTTCATATTATACTACAAAGCTACAATCATCAAAACCATATGGTACTGGCACACACACACACACACACAAAAACCAAATATAGATCAATGAAGCAGGATAGAAAGCCCAGAAATAAACCCACGCATCTATGGTCAAGCAATCTATGACAAAGAAGTTGAGAGTGTACAATGGAAAAAAGAAAATCTCTTCAATAAATGGTGATGGGAAAACTGGACAGCTACACATAAAAGAATGAAACTAGAACATTCTCTAACACCATACACAAAAATAAACTGAAAATGGATTTAAGACCAAAACATAACACTGGATACTACAAAACCTTTAGAGAAAACCATACGCAGAGCACTGTTTAACATAAATCACAGTAATAGCTTTTTTGATCCACCTCCTATATTAGTGAAAATTAAAACAAAAATAAATTACTGAGGCCTAATTAAACTTAAAAGGTTTGGCACAGCAAAGGAAACCATGAACAAAATGAAAAAACAACTCACAGAAGGGGAGAAAATCTTTGCAAATAAAGTGATCCACTAAGAATTACCTCCAAGATATGCAAACAGCTCATACAGCTCAATATCAAAAAATGAGCAACATACTCTAATCAAATAATGTGCAGAAGATCTAAATAGACATTTCTCCAGTGAAAATATACACATAAGCCACAGCAATTAGACAAACAAAAGAAATAAAAGGCATCCAAATAGGAAGAGAAGAGGTAAAACTATCATTGTATGCAGATGACATGATACTATATATAGAAAACCCTAAGGACTCAACTCAAAAACTACTTGACCTGATCAACAAATTCAGCAAAGTAGCAGGGTATAAGATTAACATCCAGAAATCAGTCTCATTTCTGTATACTAACAATGAAATATTAGAAAAGGAATACAAAAATACAATACCTTTTAAAATTGCACCACCAAAAATCGAATACCTGGGAATACCCAAGGAGGCAAAGGACTTATATGCTGAGAACTATAAAGCATTAATCAAGGAAATTAAAGAGGATTCAAACAAATGGAAAGATATTCCATGCTCCTGGGTCAGAAAAATTAGTACTGTAAAAATGGCCATACTACCCAAAGCAATCTACAGATTCAATACAATCCCTATCAAATTACCCATGACATTTTTCACAGAACAAGAACAAACAATCCAAAAATTTATATAGAACCACAAAAGACCCAGAATTGCCAGAGCACTTCTGAGAAACAAAAACCAAGCAGGAGGCATAACCCTCTCAGACTCCAGGCAATATTACATAGCCACAGTCATCAAGACAGTGTGGCACTGGTACCAAAATAGACCACAGACCAATGAAACAGAATAGAGAACCCAGAAATAAACCCAGACACCTATGGTCAATTAATCTTTGACAAAGGAGGCAAGAACATAAAATTGGAAAAAGACAGTCTTTTCGGCAAGTATTGCTGGGAAACCTGGGCAGCTGCATGCAAATCAATGAAACTAGAACATACCCTCATGCCATGCACAAAAATGAACTCAAAATGGCTTAAAGACATAAACGTAAAACAAGACACCATCAACTCCTAGAAGAGAACATAGGCAAAACATTCTCTGACATTCATCTTACAAATGTTTTCTCAGGTAAGTCTCCCAAAGCAACAGAAATAAAAGCAAAAATAAACCAGTGGGACCTAATTAAACTGACAAGCTTTTGCACAGCAAAGGAAGCCAAAAAGAAAAAAAAAGACAACTTACAGAATGCGAGAAAATAGTTTCAAAGGATGCAACTGACAAGGGCTTAATCTCTAAAATATACAAACAACTTATACAACTCAACAGCAGTAAATCCAACAACACAAGTGAAAAATGGGCAAAAGACCTGAACAGATATTTCTCCAAAGATATACAGATGGCTGACAAGCACATGAAAAAATGCTCAGTATCACTGATTACTAGAGAAATGCAAATCAAAACTACCATGAGGTAGCACCTCACACCAGTCAGAATGGCCGTCATTAATAAGTCCACAAATAACAAATGCTAGAGGGGGTGTGAAGAAAAGGGAACCCTCCTGCACTGTTGGTGGGAATGTAAATTGGTACAACCACTATGGAGAACAGTATGGAGGTACCTTAGAAATCTATATAGAACTACCATATGACCCAGCAATTTCACTCCTGGGCATGTATCTGGACAAAACTTTCCTTGAAAAAGACAGATGCACCCGCATGTACATTGCAGCACTATTCACAACAGCCAAGACATGGAAACAACCTAGATGTCCATTGACAGATGAATGGATTAAGAAGATGTGGGACAGATACACAATGGAATACTACTCAGCCATAAAAAGGAACAAAATAATGCCATTTGCAGCAATATGGATGGAACTAGAGACTCTCATACTGTGTGAGGTAAGTCAGAAAGGTTCGGCACAAATGAACCTTTCCCCAGAAAAGAAAATCATCAACTTAGAGAATAGATTTGCCAAGGAGAAGGGGGAGGGAGCAGGATGGATTGGGAACTTGGGGTTAACAGATGCAGACTATTGCTTTTAGAATGGGTTAGCAATGAGATCCTGCTGTGTAGCACTGGGAACTGTATCTAGTCACTTATGATGGCGCATGACAATGTGAGAAAAAAGAATCTGTACATATATGTATAAATGGGTCACCATGCTGTATAGTAGAAAATTGAAAGAACACTGTAAACCAGGCTATAATGAAAAAAAATAAAAACCATTATATATATATAAATATATATATATATATATATATATATATTTATATATATATAATGGCCCAGTAGGTAAGAACCTGACATAGTGTCCATGAGGATGTGGGCTCAATCCCTGGCCTCACTCAGTGGGTTAAGGATCTGACATTGCTACAAGGTGCAGCATGGGTAGCAGATGAGGCTTGGATCCAGTGTTGCTGTGGCCATGGTGTAGGGTGGCAGCTGCAGCTCTGATTCTACCCCAGCCCAGGAACTTTAATATGCTGTGGGTGTGGCCCTAAAAGGAAAAAAAAAGAAATACCATTTTATATATATATATAAAAGAAAATATACTCATGGCCAAAAAGCATATGAAAAGATGCTCAACATCAATAATTATTAGAGAAATGCAAATCAAGACTATGAAGAGCTATCACCTCACACCTGTCATTATGGTCATTGTCAAAAAGTCAACAAATAATAAAATGCTGGAGAGGGTGTGAAGAAAAGGGAATCCTCCTACACCATTGGTGGGATTGTCAATTGGTACAACCACTATAGAGAACAGTATGGAAGTTCTTTAAAAACTGAAAATAGCACTACCATATGATCCAGCAATCTCACTTCTGGGCAAATATCCAGAGAAAACTGTAATTCCCAAAGATGCATACATCCCAGTGTTCATAGCAACACTATTTACAATAGCCGCAGCATGGAAGCAACCTACATATCTATTGACAGAGGGATAAAGATGATGTAGTATATACATGCAATGGATTATTAGTCAGTCATAAAAAAGAATGAAATAATGCCATTTGCAGCAACATGGATGGACCTAGAGTTTACCATACTAAGTGAAGTAAGTCAAAGACAAATATCATTTGATATCATTTACATGTGGAATCTTAAAACATGATGTATATGAACTTATTTATAAAACAGAAGTAGACTCACAGACATAGAAAACAAATTTATGATTACCAAAGTGAAAAGGTGGGAGGGATATTTGGTTTTATTTATTTATTTATTTATTTGTCTTTTTGCCTTTTCTAGGGCCACTTCCCGTGGCATATGGAGGTTCCCAGGCTAGGGGTGAAATTGGAGCTGTAGCCACCGGTCTACACCAGAGCCACAGCAACGTGGAATCTGAGCTGCATCTGTACCTACACCACAGCTCACGGCAATGCCAGATCCTTAACCCACTGAGCAAGGCCAGGGATCGAACACACAACCTCATGGTTCCTAGTCAGATTCATTAATCACTGCGCCATGGTGGGAACTCCTATTTGGTTTTAAAATATACATACTACTGTATATAAAATAGATAACCAACAAGGACTTCCATAGCACAGGGAATAATACTCAATATCTTTAATAACTTATAGTGGAGAAAAGAATCTGAAGAAGAATATATATATATGTATGTGTGTATATATATATATGTATGTGTGTATATATATATATGTATAACTGAACCACTTTGCTGAAACTAACACATTGTAAATGAAAAATATTTCAATAAAATTTTTTAAATAATTTAAAAAAACATAAACGTCTTAACACGCCTAAATTACTGAATACTGTACTTCATCTAGCCTACCTTACATGTACTTAGAACATTTACATTAGCCTACAGATGGGCAAAAATCATCTAACACAAAGCCTTTTTACAATAAAGCTTAAATACCTCATGTAATTCATTGAATACTGTACTGAAAGTGAAAACCAGAATGGTTGTGTGAGTACAGGATGCTTGCAAGCATATTGGTTATTTAACCTCATAATTGTGAGGCTGACTGGGAGCTGCCATTTTTCCAGCATCACAAGCAAATACATTGCTAGCCCAGGAAAAGATCAAAATTCAAAATTTGAAGTAATATTTCTTTTTTTTTCCTTTTAGGGCCACACCCACAGCATATTAAAGTTCCTGGGCTGGGGTAGAATCAGAGCTGCAGCTGCCACCCTACACCATGGCCACAGCAACACTGGATCCAAGCCTCATCTGCTACCTATGCTGCACCTTGTAGCAATGTCAGATCTTTAACCCACTGAGTGAGGCCAGGGATTGAGCCCACATCCTCATGGACACTATGTCAGGTTCTTAACCTACTGGGCCACAACGGGAACTCTAGCAATGTTTCTAATAAAGGTTTATCACTTTTGCACCACCATAATGTCTAATAATCATAAGGCAAACCATCATAAATTAGGGACCACCTACATAGGACAGACTCAATCATCACCCTCAAGCCTTCATTATTTCTCTTTCTTCATTTGATGACTGGATACTGACACTCAGAAAGACCTTGAAATCATTTGGTGAAGACAACAGAGTTTCTGCAGTCCAGGTTCCTAAACGACTGCATGGAGCAGATCCCCTCTTCCCAGGTGCCAACCGAATATATAATGTGCATTAGTTATCAATTCCTGTGTGACAGATTACCCCAAACAATACTTATTTATTATCACAATTTCTGTGAGTCAGGAATCTGGGCATGGCATAGTTCAAGCCTCTGCTTTACTCTCAACAATGCTTGGATCAAGCATTTTCCAAAGCCATGGTCTCAGCTGCAGTTTTAAAGGGGGAAAAAATCTGCTTCGGAGCTCACTTCTGTGGTTATTGACACAACTCCGTTCCTTGAGGGCTATTGGACTTTGAGACTCAGTTCCTTGCTACATACATCCTTCCAACCTTTCTTCTTCCTCTTCCTCTTCTTCCTCATCCTCCTCCTCTTCCTCCTCTTCTTCCTCTTCTTATCTTTTTAGGGCTGTACATGTGGCATGTGGAGGTTCACAGGCTAAGAGTCAAATCAGAGCTGTAGCCACTGGCCTACACCATAGCCACAGCAATGCCAGATCTGAGCTGTGTCTGCCATCTACACCACAGCTCATGGCAATGCTGAATCTTTAACCCACTAAGTGAGGCCAGGGATCGAACCTGCATCCTCATGCATACCAGTCAGATTCATTTCCACCGATCCATGACTGGAACTCCCCAACTTTCTTCATTAGAACAAATGCACACAAAGCATCAGAGACAGAAAGTGCCAGCAAGACAGAAGTCACAATCTTTTGCAACCTAATCACTGAAGTGACATCCTATCACTTTTTACCATATTCTGTTTGTTAGAAGCAAGTCACTAAATACAGCCCATACTTGGGGGAAGGGATTACACTAGGGCATAAATACCAGGATGCAGAGATCTTTGGGAGCCATGTCTGAGACTGCCTACCATATAAACTTCTGTTGTTTTAAGCCACTGAGATTCCAGGCTTTATCAGTTATTGTGGCTAGCATTACCTTAAGTAATACAGAAGGAGAGCAAGAGCAGATGGTTCTAGTAAAGCAAGGTCAGAGCAAGCCAGGTCATGCAATGCCTTATAAGCACTGATAAGAATCTGGCTTTTATTCTAAGTGCAGTGGGAGGCTATTGGATTTAAGCATGAAAGAGAAGGAATCAAAGTTTCATTTTTTGCTACTCTTTATAAATGCACTAGAAGTAACAAAAGTGGAAGCAGAAACCCATCAAGAGGGCTCTTCATCCAATGCAGTGTTGAATAAAGGAAGGAGGTGTGATGGTTAATTTTATGTGTCAACTTGGCTGGGCCACGGTGCCTAGATATGTGTTCAAACATTATTCTGGATATTTACTGGAGGGTGTTTTTGGATGAGATAAACATTTAAATCAACGGACTTTGAATAAAGCAGATTTCCCTCCATCTTGTGGGCAAGCCTCGATTAGCTAAAACCCTGACATCCCTCAAGTAGGAGTGAATTTTGCAGTACACAACCTTTAGACTTGAACTATAAGAACAGCTCTTTCCTGGGTCTCCAGCCTGCTAGCCCACCCTGCAGACTTTGGACTTGTCAGTCTCCATAATTGTGTGAGCCAATTCCTTAAAATAAATTATCTCTCTCTCTCTCTCCACACACACACACACACACACACACACACACACACACACACACACACACACAATTGGTTCTGTTTCTCTGGAGTAAGGACTAATAATACATGGGCCTTAAGCCCACCCAGTATTGAGCAGTAGCAGCTGTGACAGCAAATTCTGCTATTTTTGTGTACCTATTCTGATTTCCGGGCACTCTGCTTGATGTTTTGTACACATTTCATCCAAGCATCCCACAAATACAGATGTTTACACCCATTTTACAACTGAAAAAAAAATCAAGACTCAAGGAGTTAATTACCCAAAGTCACATACCTAGTTAAGTGGTAGAACTGCCTGATTAATTCATCATGAGCCCGTATTTTTTCAAATACTTGAATGAAAAAAATTAATAGCAACAGTAACAAAAAAATTAAGTTTGGTCCTCCAAATCAAAAACTCCATTTTGCTGGTGACCAAAGCAAATTCACTAAATCTAATGCGTGTTCCTGTGTATTAAAATAACATTTGCAATCTGCAAGGGCCTTTCTTTCCTCGAATGCGTAGCAATTATATCTTTACACTACAACTGCAAATATGGTTTTTAGTTTTTTCATTTTGTTTCCATAAGCATAATTTTACAGGCAATTGTTAACTGATTAACAACTTTGGTTGAAATCCATCAGTCTGTTCTGGTTTACCTCCATGGCTGGGAGAGTCTGTCGACAAGGACAGAACACAGAGGAGCTGGCTCTAACTTAATCAGACCAAATGGAGCATTAGGTCCCCAATAAACATTTATAGTGCCTCCGCTACATTCCAGACACTGTTCTGTGCCTTCTGGACTATGCCTTTACAGCAGCAAAGAGTCTTTCTGAATCCTCTGGGTTCCCAGAAATTTTCAGGAGATAAACACATCTAAACAGCAAAGTATTTAGATTCAGAAATATTTGATGTGTTCTATCTATCTGTCTATTTACCTATCTACCTATCTAATCTATCGGTCTTTCTATCCATTGATCTATCCATCCATCTCTAGTTTCTAAGCAATGATATCTCAATAGCAGTATTTTGAAATAATCAACAAAATGGCAACATCTAAAACCCACTCTCTATTGAACTTCTTTTCTGTACCAAAGCTTCCAATGAAGTCACTTAAGAGCTGCCATCATTTGAAAGGTGAAGATTATTAATCCCCAGATTTAAGCCTCTGCCCCCATTGCACAGCTGCACCCTAGCTTGTGTGGGTCAGAAATGCAGGGAAAAAATAATCACACTTAATTTTTCCCCAGGTGGGAGCGATATACAGAGAAAACCGAAGTCAGAAAAAATACCCCAAGTTTTTTATTCTTATAGTTTAAATGAATTTAAAAATTAGAATGTGTTGAAAGAAGGAAGACACAAGACATTATACACAACACAAAGTTAGAATCCTCCTGGAGCCTGTTACATCTCCTTCATGCACAGACAAGTCACTGTCATCACATGTAAGATGGCAGGAAAGAGTTAAGTAACAAAAGCTGCTGAGAAGGCCCTGAGCAGCTCTAACTCCAGTTGTAAAAGCTGAGTGAAGGAGCAGTGTTACAGAGTACATTACAGAAAGCAACCATAGAGGACTGAACTTCAGAGTAATCTGGAAGAGAAATGCTGCTTTCTTTCTATCCATAAAATCCCTCACTCTGTAAGTGAAGCTAGAGTTTTGTAGGAGGAAGTATTCACAGACATTGGTATTTTGGAGAAGGCATTTTGCCCGAGGCAGCAGCAGAATACATTTGTCATCTGAAGGCAACACATGGAGAATTGTACCTCCAGCTTTTCAGTGTTGCACAGAATTGTGCTGTCACCAATAGGAACAAAAAAGCTAGAAAGGAAATGCAAATGGTGAAGTCTGAGTTGTTCAAAAGGGAAGGTCTCTGAATTGTGTAGACTGAATTTCTGGAGTTACAGGCAGGAAGACTTGATATGTCTGGATACCTATATCTACTTTAGTAAAAGAGAGTGGCCTTGCAGGTGGGACCAGCATGGATCTGCATTGGAGATGGGCAATGTGGGTGGGCATGCAAAGTGAATTCAAAGGCAATAGAGAATAAGGATGGCAAAGTCCTGCTTCATCTGTGGTAAGGCCATTTATGGACAGGGGAGCAGACAAGCAACACAGAGAAAGTAACTCTTATTTGGGTAGTGCAGGGTGAGCATGAGTGATGGTAGAGGGAAGATGCTAAGGACAATAGCACCAAAGTAAGAAACAGTATGATTCATTCACCAATGGCTACAATAATAACTATGTTTACTGAATACTTCCTACATTCATTATCTCATTTAATCCTTCAAAGTTTCCTATGAAATCAGCCTAATTGCTTCCATTTTACAAATGAGAAAACTAAGGCAAGAAAGCCAAGTAACCTGCTAAAGGTAGTATATCTGCCAGTCATTGAGCTAGAATTCAAACCCAGTTCTACACTCTACTGCATGTTTAGTTTACTGTAAAGTTATCTGTACTGAAATCAATGGTATACAGTGTACTTAGTAAATCCTTCCTCAGCATGGCAGCCTCCTCAAGCAACCATCTTAGACGTGTCCTCTTATTCACACCCAGATTTCTAGAAAGAGTTCTTGGACTTTGACTGCATTTTCTTACCTCCCACTGGACTGATCCTCAACCTACTGCAATCTACCTTCTGTCCCACTTTTGCACCAAAACTGCTCTTGACAAGGTCCTTCAATCTACTAAACACTTCTTGACACTCATCTTGGGTGCCTTAAACACCACCAACTCCTCAGGACAATTTCTCACCTTTGGCTTCTGAGGGGTAGCAGCCACCTCACTTCCCTTTTATCAGTCCCATGGCTCCTCCACATCCCCCTTTTCAGTCTCCTTCTCTGCTTATCCCTGGGATTTGGAAGTCCTTCAGGGCTCTGTTCCCCTCACGCTCTCTCCACATACCCCTGAGTGGTTTCATCAACACCTGGGCTTCAGTTACCATCTGCACTCTGGATCCTTGGAGAGGACCTCTAATGTTTTTATTTGCTTCTGTTTCAGTATTTTTTGTCCAGCACCAGCCACTTTTCTGGTGATAGCATCTACTTTTCCTCTGAGGACATTACCCATTCTTATTCTCAGTGTGTGTGGTATGATGGGATGACGGGACTGTTCATGTGACCTGGGCCTTCGTTATATTCTCCTCACTCCAGGAATGGCTTAAGGAATGGACACAACCAGCTGGTTCAGGATGATGTTCCTTTTGATACAGGACCTGAAGCTAAAAAGATATAGCTTGTTGCTGCTATAGCCATTTTGCTACAATGAGGAGAGAGCATCTCTTAGAATGAAGACAACAGAGGACTAGCAGCAGAGAGAAACTGAGGAGAGAAATGGACTTTGATGCCTCATTGAATCTCTGTATGCAGCCATGCCTCTAGACTCACAACCTATAAGCCATTTGGAATTACTAAACACTTTATATATTTGAATATGTCTTAGATTTATATAGAACATATATTAAATATACTTTAGGGAGTTCCCATCGTGGCGCAGTGGTTAACGAATCCGACAAGGAACCATGAGGTTGTGGGTTCGGTCCCTGCCCTTGCTCAGTGAGTTAACGGTCGGCGTTGCCATGAGCTGTGGTGTAGGTTGCAGACACGGCTCGGATCCTGCGTTGCTGTGGCTCTGGCGTAGGCCAGTGGCTACAGCTCCGATTCGACCCCTAGCCTGGGAACCTCCATATGCTGGGGGAGCGGCCCAAGAAATAGCAACAACAACAACAACAACAATAACAACAACAACAACAAAAAGACAAAATAAATAAATAAATAAATAAATATACTTTAATATATTTTAGATTTATCAGATTAAGTAAAATATATTATTATTATTAAAGTTAATTTTGCCATTTTTCTGTTTATTTAATGTGACTGCTAGAAAATTTTAAATTACACACTGGTTGAGATTCTATTGGACTATAATACACTAGACTTTTCAGTTGCATGACTGAAAAGAAAGCAGCAAATGTAAAATTCTGTGACTATTTATGATACAACAATAAATACCAATCTCTATCTCATTTCCTTTTCCTATGCACAAGTTCCAAGTATAGCAGGTATCTGATGGGACAGATATTTATTTTAAAACTAGTGAAATGTCCTTTAAAAGTTGCTAGTAATTTTCTATTACCAGTAAAGGCATCCATTTATCTTTGGGAAAAACTTCCTTTGTTTTAAGAAAATAATTGGAAATTATCCTTTTTTAAACTTTTGACCCAAAGGGAAGCAAGCATGAACACATCATTTTTAAAGAATATTTTCATCCATTAACCTAGATGTAAATACCTCAAATAGACATGTAACATATTTTGTTTAAAAAGACAAATTGGTAGATTTTAGCAGGATTGGGCCCTTGAAACAAAGATTTTTTTCCCCTAAATATGATTTTGACTTAATTATCTCTGTGCATTATTCTTTGTTTTTCATGTGTCTGTGTCGGTGTGTGCACGTTTGCACGTGCATGCACGCACATGCACATGTGGGTTCCATTTCAAAGTTACATATAGGAGACCAGGAACAGAAACCAGATGATGACAGGATAGGTCATGAAGCATATCTTTACCTTAAGCTGGGGGTAGGGACCTAAAAAGAACCAGATGGGAAATGCCAAAGTCTACTCTGGACTGAAAGCCCAAATGTGATGCTATTTCAGGTGGTATAATCTAGATTCTGGTAAATGGGAAATCAAATGTCAAATTTTGTGATTGTCCTGTCTGAGCTCTTAGTGAAAGACCACACACAGTGGGTGAGAATTGAATTTTCCCCTGAAGAAAAAGGCTGTAAAGCTGAGGGAGGGAAGAAATTCTTGTCCCTTGAATGCCAGGAGAAAATCTGTCCTCTTGAGTGGGAGCGATGTGGAAAAACACTGCCATTGTGGGCTGGCCACTGCAAATGTTACAGCAGACTGAGGAGTCCAAGAAAAGTGTGATAGCCAGAAGGAAACCACTTATTAAAGGGCATGGTCTAGAAGCAGGAGTCTAGCTAACATCTAAGGTTTCTTCTTATGTGTTGTAATTCCCTTCTAGTATCCCCAAGATGTCTGTAGAATTTTGTTAAATATCACTGTTTTGTCTATGTGTACTCTTTAAGGTTAATTGAGATTTATGTGTCCAACTTGGGAAAAAGTAGAGGAGAATGGAGAGAGCTGATGTACCTCAGAGAAGTAAAATATAAGTTCTAAGAGTTTAATCATGTCTTGGGTCAGAGGGATATAGCATCTAGAGAAAAGGTGGTTGGTTGAGATGACAAATGGCCTCCAGGAGAAACTGGTGTAATGATGTAAGAATGACTCAGTAATTCCCATAAATTATTTGGCAGGGAGAACCCAGTAGCAGAGTGAAATTCCAGAGACCTGTGGAATAAGTCCTCAGACTTTGTTAACTGGGTCTTAAATGATATAATCCATGAGCAGCAATGACAATAATGCTCACCAGATACTCCATGCACCTCTAAAATTTCTTAGCACCTATATGGTTAGGTAAAGCCATGTGATTAGTACTGTTCAGAGGGCTGTGAGGAAAAGGTAAGAACCTAGGCACAATTGTCCAGGTTCTCTTCCCCTCTGTGGTAACCAAAAAGGTACCATATTCCAGACGACAAATCTATAAGATTAAAGAGCTGCCATCAGTGTAGGTCCTTGTGTGTGGAGCAGAGACTACCACGAGCCTCTGTTAAGCATATGAGAAATAAATTTTTGTGTTCATTAAGCCACTGAGATTTTTATTCTTTCAAATGGTAGCATAACCTAGTTTATCTTCATAAGCATGCTAGTATTCATGTAATATGGTTAACATGATGCATGGTACAAAGTTAACACTTCATAAATGTTAGCTATTATGCAAGTCTGTGTCCTGCTTGCCTTCAGACTCATCTGTTGCATTCCCTATGTTCTGAGTCCTGCCACAAGAGGACTTAAGACATCAAGCTCTGCTTCCAGGGTTCCTATTCCTGCTGCCGTATGTCTGGGCCCAGGTAATGGTAAACACTGAAAAAGTTAAGTGACAGAAAGGAAATGAAATGCCAAGATGTTTCACTCACTCTTTCTGCCTTGGATGGCATCTCCAGCAAAAAGTGAATCTTTAAAAGAAAACAACAATCTAAAATTTTATACCCAACAAAAGTATCCTCGAAAAATAAAGGCCAAATAAGGTCTATTCAGAAAAACAAAACTGACAGAGTTTATCACCATCAGACCTATACAAAAGGAAATACTAAAGAGATTTTTCATGATCCCAGATGGAAGCATCAAACACAGGAAACAGTAACAAGCAACAGAAAAGTTTTAACAATTGATAAATCTAGATACCATTGAGCAATAACAAAAAAAGTCTTGTGTGATTAAAAATATGTGTACAATTTATAAAGTTTTATAAAGTCCTTGCATTGTCTGATTTGTTGGAAAAGTACTAATTTGAAAGGGATTCTAATAAGTCGAGATGCATGCTATAATACCTAGGTAACCATTAAAGGAATAATAAAATGTATGTAATTAATAAGATATTAGAGAGGGAGACAGAATAAAAACTACTTAATCCAAAATGTGCAGGAAAGGAGAATAAAAGGATCAAGGAACAGAAGGGAAAAAATAGGGAGATGGTAAATTTAAACTAAATATATCACTAAATTACATTAAAGGTGAATAAATATTCAATTTTTAAAAATACTATCAAACTTGAATAAATATTTAACCCAATTACGTGATACTTATATGATATGCCATAAATACAAAGATAGAGATATATTTGAAGGGAAGGGATAAAAAAACATAGACTATGAAAACAATAACAAAGTAAAGTGGGGAAGGCTGGAATAGCTAAACTAACATGACAAAATTAGACATTAAGGCAAGAAGTTGTTGCAACAGCTTTCTAACTAGTTTCTTTTACTACAGTTTTGCTCCTTTTAATCAAAGCTTCAATTATAGGCAAATTTGATCTTCTAGAGCATTAGCCAGATTTTATTTTGTCCCTATTTAAATTCCTTCAATGGTTTCCCATTGTCCCTAAAATGTAGCCTCAATCCTCTCCATCATATATCCTTTGCCTTCCTCTCCATCTTTGCCTCTTCCAGCTCCCTATCACCTTCCTCATGTTTCAGCTCTAGAAAAAGTGTTTCAGTTGCTGAAATGGACCAGACACTCTTAGATTCCTCTGTGCCTCATTCTTAACAACCCCTTTCCTCCACCTCAGACCCCAATTCTTCTTCAGCTCGTCTGCTTCCTACTCATCCTTCCTGTTTCAGTATGAAGTCTATTCTCAAAACAAACCTCCACAGTCCCCTTACAGACACAATACAAGTGTAATCTTGGAAAGCATTTCCATATACTGGCTTGCTCTCTCTCCTCCTTTCATCTTGACACTTTGAGACTAACATGAGGAGGAATCTTTGTTGGCATACTAAAGGACAAGAAGTCAGGCGGAACTTAGACAAGCCATCCAACTGAGATCCTCATAGACAAATCTGCCAAAAAATGGAACACATAAGGCCATCCTAGATCATCCAACTCCAATCAAAGTGACTCTAACCAAAAGAATCACTTCAAATATCCCATTTATCTCAGCCAACCCATGAAATTGTTTCATCAACTAATAGAAGTTGTCCTAAACTACTAGGACATTGCATGAATGGTTACATGGCAAAACATAATCAATACTGAGTATATTTTTATGTGAAATCTTATAGTAAAAACCTAAAAAATAACTTATTATAACAGTACTTTGAAATAAAGACTTCCCTTTTGACTTAAATATGGGATATGACACCATAAAACTACTAGAAGAGAACGTGGGCAAAAATTCTCTGACATAAATCATACAAATATTTTCTTAGGTCAGTCTCCCAAGGCAATAGAAATAAAAACAAAAATAAACAAATGGGTTCTCATCAAACTTATAAGCTTTTGCACAGCAAAGAAAACTGTAGACAAAATGAAAAGATAACCTATACACTCGGAGAAAATATTTGCAAATGATGAGACAAACAAGGACTTGATTTCCAAAGTATACAGACAGCTCATACAGCTCATTAACAACAACAAAAAAACCAAACAATCAATCCAAAAATGGGCAGAAGACCTAAATATACATTTGTCCAAAGAAGACATACACATGGATAATAGGCACACAAAAAAATACTCAACATGCTAATTATTAGAGAAATGCAAATTAAAAATATAATAAGGTACCACCTCACACCAGTCAGAATGACTATCATTAATAAGTGCACAAATAACAAATGCTGGAGAGGGTGTGGAGAAAAGGCAACCCTCTTCCACTGTTGGTGAGAATGTAAACTGGTACAACTGCTATGGAAAACAGTATGGATGTTCCTCAGAAAACTAAAAATTGAACTACTATATGACCCAGCAATCCCATACTTGGGAATATATCTGAACAAAACTATAATTCAAAATGGTAATATACTCCTATGTTCATAGCAGCACCATTCATAACAGACAAGACAAAAACAACCTACATGTTCATTGACAGATGAATGGATTAAGATGTGGTACATATGTACAATGGAATACTACTCAGCCATAAAAAAGAATGAAGTAATGTCATTTGAAGCAACATGGATGGACTTAGAGATTATTATACTAAGTGAAGTCAGAAAGAGGACAAATACCATAGGATATCACTTATATGTGGAATCTAAAATATGACACAAATGAACTTACCTATAAAACAGAAACAGACTCATAGACATAGAAAAAAATCTTTCCAAAGGGAAGAGGAGGTGGGAGAGGGATATATTGGGAGTATGGGATTGACAGATGCAAATGATTATATATAGAATAAACAATAAAGTCCTACTGTATGTCTATATATATATTTAAACATATATATTTATATATCTCACTTTGCTGTACAGCAGAAATTAACAAAATGTAAATCAATTTACTTCAACAAAGTAATTTAGTTTTCTTTTTAGGACCACACCTATGGCATATCGAAGTTCCCAGGCTAGGGGTCAAATCCAAGCTACAACTGCCAGCCCACACCACAGCCACAGCAACATGGGATTCAGGCCACATCTGTGACCTACACCACACCTCATGGCAATGCTGGATCCTCAACCCACTGAGCAAGGCCAGGGATTGAACCTGCACCCTCACAGATACTAGTCAGATTTGTTTCCACTTAGCCTCAAAGAGAACTCCTGACAAAGTAATTTTTTAAACTTAAAAATTTTAAAAAAAATTAAGACTCTTCTTAAAAAAAAAAAGCCTGAAAAATCTGTATATGGTGGCCACATCTTATACTGAGTCTGCTTTTACTAATAATTTTATATTTTAACATATGATAATGTTCTAGGAGTATTAACTCATTATCCTCTTGATACCTGCAACTGTTCTAATGCTGAGTTCACAACTGTTTTGTCAAATATGCAAGTTGATCCACCTGCAAGTATGTAGGTATTTTCTTTCTGGGAGGTCCCATTGTGGCTCAGTGGTTAAGGAATCCAACTAGGAACCATGAGGTTGTGGGTTTGATCCCTGGCCTTGCTCAGTGGATTAAGGATCCGGCATTGCCGTCAGCTGTGGTGTAGGTTCCAGATGTGGCTTGGATCCCATGTTGCTGTGGCTCTGGTGTAGGCCAGTGGCTACAGCTCCGATTAGACCCCTAGCCTGGGAACATCATATGCCATGGGAGCAGCCCTAGAAATGGCAAAAAGACAAAAAACAAATAGTAATGAGAGAACAAGATAAAACTACACAAGAATATCTAAGTGAAGTGGAGATAGGCAATCTACCTGAAAAAAAAAAAAAAAACTAGGAGAATTGATTCTAAAGATCATCCAAGATCTCAGAAAAATAATGGAGGCACAAGCCAAAAAGACACAAGAAATATTTTTAAAAGAGCTAGAAGATTTCAAGAACAAACAGAGATGAACAATACAATAATTGAAATGAAAAATACACTAGAATAAATCAATAGCAGAATAAATGATGCAGAAGAATAAATAGTGTACTGGAAGACAGATTGGTGGAAAACACTGCCATGTAACAGAATAAAGAAAAACGGATGAAAAGAGGACAGTTTAAGAGACCTCTAGGACAACATTAAATGCACCACCATTTGAATTACAGATGTCCCAAAGGGGAAGAGGGAAAGGGCCTGAGAAAATATTTGATGAGGTAATAGCTGAAAATTTTCCTAACATGGGAAAGGAACACTCACTTAAGGAAGCAAAGAGAGTCCCATACAGCATAATCCCAAGGAGGAACATGCTGAGACATGTAGTAATCAAACAGACAAAAATTAGAGATAAATAGAAAATATTAAAATCAACAAGGGAAAGGCAATGAATAGTATATGAGGGAATCCCCAACACTGTTAGTAGCTGATTTTTCACTATAAAATCTGCAGGCCATAAGGGAGCTACGTGATATATTTAAAGTAATGAAAGGGAAGAACATACAACAAAGAATACTTTACCCAGCAAGGCTCTCATCAGATTCAATGGAGATATCAAAAGCTTTGGGGACAAGCAAAAGCTAAGAGAATTCAGTACCACCAAACCAGCTTTATAACAAATGATAAATAAGCTTCTCTGGGTGGAAAATAAAAGGCCACAACTAGAAACAGGAAATTTATGAATGGTAAAGCCCACCAGAAAAGGCAAAAGTACAGAAAAGGTAGGAAATCATAAACATACAAACATAATATCAAATCAAGCAATTGTGAGGAGAGTACAAATGCAGGATATTGGAAATGCATTTGAAATTAAAGACCAGCAACTTACAGCAAGCTTGTATCTATGGAGACTGCTGTGTCAAAAGCTCATAGCAACCACAAGCCAAAAATGTATGAGATATACACACACAAAAGATAAGAAAAATCCAAACACAACACTAAAGAAAGTTATCAAGTCAATGACAAGACAACAAAAGAGGAAGGGAAGAAAAAAGATCTACAAAAATGAATCCAAAACAATTAACCAAATGGCAATAAGAACATACATATGGATAATTACCTTAAATGTAAATGGATTAATGCTCCAAACAAAAGAAAGAAATTGGCTGAATGGATATGAAAACAAGACCCATACATTTGCTGTCTACAAGAGACCCACTTCAGAGCTAGGGACACACAGAGACTTAAAGTGAGGAGATGCAAAAATTATTCCATGCAAAAAGAAATAAAAAGAAAGCTGGAATAGCAAAATCCATATCCAACAAAATAGACTTTAAAATAAAGACAGTTACAAGAGACAAAGGACATTACATAATGATTAAGAGGTCAATCCAAGAACAAAATATAACAATTGTAAATATATATGCACCTAGTAGAGGAGTATCTCAATATGTAAGGCAACTTCTAACAGCCATAAAAGGAGAAATTGACAGTAACACAATAATAGTGGGGTACTTTAACACCCCACTTACATCCATAGTTTATCCAGATAGAAAATCAATAAAGAAACACAGACTTTAAATAGGGCCAGCTGGACTTAGTTGATATTTATAGAGCATTCAATCCAAAAGCAGCAGAATACACACTCTTTTCAAGTGCAGATGGAACATTCTCCAGGATATATCACATGCTGGGCCACAAAGCAAGCCTTGATAAATTTAAGAAAATTGAATTCATATCAAGCATCTTTTCTGACCACAGTGCTATGGGATTAGAAATCAACTAAAAGAACAAAACACAAACATATGGAAGCCAAACAACATGTTACTAAACAACCAAAGGGTAACTGAAGAAATCAAAGAGGACAAATGAAAACAAAAACACAACGATCCAAAACCTATGGGACACAGCAAAACATTTCTAAGAAAAAAGTTTATAGTGATACAAGCTTACCTCAGGAAACAAGAAAAATCTCAAACAACCTAATCTTACACTTAAAGCAATTAGAGAAAGAAAAACAAAACCCAAAGTTAGTGAAAAGAAAGAAATCTAAAGGTCAGAGCAGAAATAAACGAAATAGAGCCAAAGAAAACAATGGAAAAGATTAATAAAACTAAAAGCTGGTTCTTTGAAAAGACAGACAAAATTGATAAACCCTTAGCCAAACTGAACAAGATACATTCACCCCTATGTTCAGCACTATTCATAATAGCCAGAACATGGAAATAAGCTGAATGTCCACTGACAGATGAATGGATTAAGACATGGCATATATATACAATGGAATATTACTCAGCCATAAAAAAGAACAAAATAATGCCATTTGCAGCAACATGGATGAACCTAGAGATTATCACACTAAGTGAAGTAAATCAGACCATGAAAGACAAACATCGTATGATATCACTTATATGTGGAACCTAAAACAAAAAAAAATTATACGAATGAAGTTATTTACAAAACAGAAATAGACTCACAAACTTTGAAAATAAACTTATGGTTACCAAAGGAGAAAGGTGGGGTGAAGGATAAATTAGGAGCTTGAGATGAATATAATACACATAACTATACATAAAATAGATACTCAATAAGGACCTACTATGTAGCACAGGAAACTCTACTCAGTATTCTGTAATAATCTACTTGAGCAAAGAATGTGAAAAAGAATGGATATATGTACATGTACAACTGAATCACTTTACTGTACTCCTGAAACTAACACAACATTGTAAATCAACTCTAATATAAATAAAAATTAAATTTAAAAAACAGTAAATTTCTAAACTCCATCTAGACTAAAACAATACTATCCATAAATAAGAAAATGTTCACAATTTTTTTTTTAAGTGAAGTCATTGTGAAGCACAAAGGTGATGTGGCATCCTCCCCATGCTCAGTCCTTGCAACACCATCCCTTCCTTGTCTTCCTGAAGAGACTTCCTAACAAGTATTCGAGCCAGTTCCACTTTAGGCTTTGCAGAGGTCTAAGTATAGCTAGAAAACCCATAGCCATCAATCAACTAAGTCTGTAACAGGGAACTTCTTTTTTTTTTTTTTCTTGTCTTTTCTGGAGCCACACCCATGGCATATGGATGTTCCCAGGCTAGGGGTCTAATCAGAGCTGTAGCCGCAGTCCTATGCAAGAGCCACAGCAACACAGGATCTGAGGTGCATCTGCAACCTACATCACAGCTCATGGCAATGCCGGATCCTTAACCCACTGAGCGAGGCCAGGGATCAAACTGCAAACTCATGGTTCCTAGTCGGATTCTTTAACCACTGAGCCACGATGGGAACTCTGAACTTGCTTCTCTTTGTGATAACATATAGGCCAACAAGCACCATATTTTAAATAAGAATCATAAAACATATTTAAACCTACATAGCATCTTGCTTTTCTATAATAGACTAGAAAGGACTGGGTTTATAATAAGAGATTTAAGTGACTAAGGAATTCTTTGTAATCATTTTTTAATACCAGTGGTGAAAAAGGCATCCCTTTTTATGCATATCTATTTTCCCTTTTCAGAAATGACAATGACAATAATACATTCAGCACTCTGGCAGAGAAAACTGATTCAGGACAGCTAGCTTTTCAACATCATGTCTGTATATATGCTTTCTGTTTAGGGGGTAGCAGGTTCAGCTCCTTTTTCAAGGACCTTTCCATGTTGACAGTAAGTTGTTACTTGAACTACAAGGTACTTTTGCCCTAATTGAGCAGGCCTGTTCATTTGTCTATTGCCATAATTTCCCAGCAATAAGCAAGTTCCAGCTCCCTCTGTAATGATGACTGGGGTTTTTTATTTGCCAGGCAGCCAGGCAGTATTTATCAATTTCCAGCTGCTTGCTTTTAAGTGATCGCTGACTATAATTCCCCTTTAGGTTATCACTCAGGTATGCTTTATAAGATGACTATTTACAAGGCAACATGAACGTTGGCTGGCCTTGGACAGTTACAGCAACTGTTCATTTCAAATGTCCCACTGTTTAAATACATTTTGTTCTCAACTCAACTCATCACAAAGCAGGAATAAATAGAACAGTGAATTTTCTCTATAGGTTTTCAGTTATGTGATCTTGTCTTGTCTGGGCTTTCACCTCCCTGTAAGCCTACAAGTAAGTTCTCATCTCATAAGCCACCTAAGAAATAGTTACTGATTCTGAGATTCCAAACATTAGAGTGAAAAGCATTTAGTGGCTATGGCTCAAAAATGGATGAAATGTCTACTGGGTATGTATTCAAATACAAGAATTAAATTTCAGTGCTGCAAAAACAAACATTTATAAGATTTTTCAAATACTCTTTTCTTTCTTTTCCCCCAACTGTAATTTGCATTTACTAAGTTTCTTTTGTGTGTGTGTGTGTGTGTGTGTGTGTGTGGTTTTTTTTTAACATCTTGACATTTGAATCTCACGAGAGTCTATTAGGTGTTCTTTAATAAATTATTCTAAATCTCATTAATTTCTTATCTTCAAGGTGCTTCTTTTAATACAAGAGCATTGAATTATAAATCCTTCCAAGGTATTTATTAGGAGATATTGCTTTGTGACCTTTATGGCCATTATTTTGGCAGAACCATTATAAAAATAAACTTAGTTCCTAGAGTGTTTAAACAGAAAGAATGTACTCAGGCTAACTTTCCATCTAAAGTCATCCAAAATATACTCTAAGGATAGAGAAGAGCCATTTTGTTTAGAAAGTCAATCTTTTTAATTCTGCTTTTTTTTTTTTTTTCTGGCTAGACTAAACAAATAAGTCACCACAGGCACTGTGCATTTTTCCTATTCCTTTCTCTTGGGATGAAATATGAAATAATCTACAAAGTAATTTGATCCAGCAATTAAGAACAAGGACATGAATTACACTAACAACTGTCACATAGAAATAATTAATTCCCTCATAACACTGCTTGATGTTACAGACCCTGGGTGATTACGAACAGATTGTAATTGGAAAAGAGCCAAACCAATTCAGGTATCTCCAAAACACAGGGGTAAGCCTTGACTTGCAAACAGAGAACATTTTTTTACTACCCACAGGAGTATCTTTTTGCAGTTGGCGCTCAGATGTTTATCTAGTGATTACTCAATGCACCCAGCGAAGCAGCCATCCAAGGTACTTCAAGTGGCAGTGCCCACTGATCCTTACTTCTGGGAGCTAGCACATCATTTATGGAAAGTAGACCTTCTGGAAGCTGTGTTTCTAGAAATGATGTTGTCCCCCCCACCCCACCCCCGCCAACTGGCTGCTTGTGATGAGTAGCATAGTTTGTCATTCTAAATAATGGACATTAACTAGGTTGTGTGTCATTGGAGAAAATAGGTGGAAAACACTGATGCCTGCTGCTTATTGGGAGAAATTTCATTTTTCCAATGACATGCAGATTTTATGGTCCCTTTCTGATACATCATCATTTCTGGTAAGGCAAAGTCCTTTACTGAAGAAAACTGTTAAACTCTGGTGGAGTAGAACAAGCTTAATTTGGGAAGTCAGAAGATCTAGGGTTTTTTGGGCTTTTTTTTTTTAACTTATAAAAGTAGTAATTTGAGAGACTGAGAACAACCAGATTCCCTAAGCCCAAGACGGCCCCACTAATTCATTATCTCTAAGGTGGGCTCTAGGGGTTCCCTGTTCATTCTTTTTGGCTCTGAAGTTTAAGACCCACTTACTGAAGAGAAATTCCAGAACTACTTATTTAAGGCACATCTATGAAATAAGAGCCACTTAGAAGAGTAAGATCTCATGGAGTTCCAGGCAAAAGGCATTACCTCAAAGTCACATAAGCAGGCTTCCCATCTCAACCCTAGGAGGCCTTTATCAGCTCAGGTAAAGGCTTCATTCATTCACTAACTCCCTCATTCATTCATTCGTCATTTCTGGTAAGGCAAATGACTATCCTACACACACTATATGTCCGACACTCTGACTGGGGACAGCCAGCATCAGCAAGCAATCCTGCTCTCTTGCAACTGATGCTCTGAGCATTGACACATAAGTAATTACAGGATGAAGAAATGCTTGGAAGAAGCCTGGGGTCATCACAAGGAGGAGGTGATCATCACTGAAGAGCTGGAGGGTGGGGTGGGAAGGAAGTGATGATAAAAGGCCCAACCTCATGCCTCTCACATGGAAGAGCACAAATAATTGTTCTATCAATAAATATTACTTGAATGCCTACTATGAGCCAAAGACCAAAGGAAAAACAAAGCAAGGGAAGGGAACAGAGAAAGTTAAGGGTGCATCTGGGAAGAACTATTTTATCCAGAACAGAGAAGGAAGGCCTCTAGAAGGTGGTGACATTTGTAAGGTACATTCAGTCCCTCCAGGCCACAAGATTCCCTACTGGCCTGCCCTCTTTTGGCCCCTTGGCCTTTGCTTCCACCCAGCCTAGGCCCCAACCCACCCCCACCCAGAATGACCCCAGCTCAAAGGTGGACTAAGACAAAAGAGACTTAATAAACTCATTAAAAGAGCTGGAGTTGGAAAGCTAGAAGGAAGGGAAGGACAATGGGGTAAAACTCCCACCCCTTCCACAACCGGGTGCCCAGGACCAGAAATCCTTCTCCCAAAACTCACAAGCTTTGCTGTAGGTTGAGCCTCAGCCTTGAGCAGCCATCCATCCACTGATGATCAAACAAGGCCTTGATTGTTCTTAGGCCCTGCTGTGTGTGAGCCCCACCCTAGCCTGGTTAATGATGGTTATTAGAATGTCATGGAGGGGAGTTTGGCATTTGGCATTAGTGTTTCAAATCTTGCTTACTATGTAGTCACTGTAGACTTTGTGTCCTTCCTGTATGTCTCTGAGCCTCACTTTCTTTTGCTTTGAATATTTGTCTCCCAGCTCTGCAAGGTGCTGAGATTGAATATTTTTTTCTCAGACCCACCTTCCCTGAATACTTGATTAACAAGGCTTTCCTTTCCTTGTTCTCCTTGGCAACTCTGGTTGGCTACCTTCTCAGAGGCCTTCTTAACCTGGTATTGCACATTCACTGTTTGTTTCCTGCTTTGCAGTGTGTCTCCCCAACTCTACCATGCACAGGGACTCAAGTTTACCCATGCCAGGCCAGTGCTCACCCCTGCTAGATCATTAATAAATAGGGGCCCACCTTGAGTGAAGACACATAAAGTGGGATGATTACTTGCCACACCTGGTCATTGTGATGACTAAGTGCATCTGAAAGCACTTAGTAAATAGTAGCCATAATTACAGTACCTGTTTTGCACATTTTTTTTTTTTTTGTATTTTGGGGCAAATGTGGTCCTACAGAGGGAGAGCAGAGGTAAAGCAAGCGGATATCATGATTCCAAGACTTCGGTGTTACAGTCCCCATTATACAGATTACAAACAAACAACTGAGACTCAGAAAGGAAGAATGATTTACCACACAGCTGAGTATACAGATTTGTTTTTAGGAAGCAAACCAGAACTTAACACATGAAGCACTCTTCAATCAGTTACCTTGTAAGGTCATGATATATGTATTTACTCTGGGGCTATAGTTTAATTCTGTGTGATAACAACTTCTAAAATAGTCTTTCTAGTCTGACAACCCTTAAAAATAGAAATACCCTCTACCCCTTGAAGATGGATTTGATTTTGAGGATTAAGAATTATTCAGAATTATTCAGAGACAAAAATAAATGATTATATTGGGACCTAGCAAGGTGATCTCTTTTGATCTATAAAATGAGTTGTGAACATGACTTTTATTCCAATTCATTGAGAGTAATAAGCCTATTAGAATGCCCAAGAAAAAAGTAGTCATTTTTTTTAATCATAGCAAAAGGCACAAAAAAAACAAAAACAAAAATCCTCCACAATTAATGTACCCAGGGGAAGCCATCATGAACATTTTGGTGCATTGTTTCCCTAGTCTTTTTCAGGGTTTTTTTTTTTTTTTTTTTTTTTTGAGGTTAGGATCATTCTTCTTATACAACTTTATATCCTGTTTTGTTTTATTCTGTTTGCTTAAAATTTGTCAAATGTATTTTATCATATCATTGAAAATCCTTCTGACATGTAATTTATAACAGCTGCATAATAGTCTATCTTTTGGATGTTCCAGAATTTATTTAAACAGTCTCCTGATGTTGTTTTCACTTTCAACCACACATTTGTACATAAATCTTTGCCTACATTTTTGCCTTTTCTTTTGGATGATTTTCTAAATTGGGAGCTGTGGGTCAAAGGATACGAACATTTTTTACAAATTTCTTCCCCTTTTTAAAGATGTTTTCATTCTCTTTTCTGATTGCAATACAGGCTCATTTCAAAAACAAAACAAAACCCCTGACATTTAAAAAAGAAAACAAAATTACCACTATTTGTCTCGGCACACACACAATTCCTTCTTTCCTTTCTATCTTCTCTCTTTCTTTCCTTACTCACATTCCTTTCTTCCTTTCTTTCTAGGTAAAACAATGGGATCACATTATTAAAAAATGTTTTCTAATTTTCTTTTTTCACCTAGCAGTATACTGTGGACACAAAGAATAAAATATTCTTAAGGGTCTTGACATAACATCAAAACAATGTCCAGAAAGGCCCTATCAATGCCCACACTCATCAACAGGAACTCATTCTACTCATGCCATCACCAAATGGTGCCTCTCCTGTATACAATCTTTGCTGTTTAGTGGTCATTTAGTTTACTTTGTATTTATCTGCACACTTATGAAGCTAATTTCTTTCTTCACTTTGGACCCTAAACTTCCATCTCTGTATTTACCTCTTCCCTTCTGCCCATTTACTTGCTGTGGTCTTGTCTATATATTGATTTGTATGAGCTCTTGATATAATAAAGAGTTTGGACTGTGTTCATTATTGTGGCAAATGTTATTCATTGTTTCTTGTCTGTCTCAAATTGTATTTATTTTTGAGTTTTTAAAAATTATTCAAATTTACTTTCTTTCCCTCTATTACCTTTTCTTCTGTTTTCAAATGTAAACAGTCCTTCCCCATATAGAGTACAGATCAATATTCACCTTTTGTTTTCTCTTTATGATTTTTATTTTAATATACCTAGGATACATCATGGAATACTGTAGAAGATTAGGATCTACACTGAATTCTGCTTCCAAATATTCATATGTTCCTGTTTAAAATGGTATAGCTCAGGGTTCCCGTCGTGGCGCAGTGGTTAACGAATCTGACTAGGAACCATGAGGTTGCGGGTTCGGTCCCTGCCCTTGCTCAGTGGGTTAACGATCCGCCGTTGCCATGAGCTGTGGTGTAGGTTGCAGACGCGGCTCAGATCCTGCGTTGCTGTGGCTCTGGCGTAGGCCAGTGGCTACAGCTCCGATTCAACCCCTAGCCTGGGAACCTCCATATGCCGCGGGAGCGGCCCAAGAAATAGCAACAACAACAACAACAAAAAATGGTATAGCTCTTTCAGCACCTATCAAGTTCTTAGGCACACAAAGGTTTGTTTCTGAATTGTACCTATCCTTCTAGAGTAAACTTCATGCAAGCAAGCCACTTTGTAGCAGGTGCTTCATGCCTATTATATACTACTCTTTGTTCAGCCTAAAGAAACTCAGGTGAGCAAAGGAGAACTGGACTTCCTGGCACGGATTGAAAGCACAGACTATGCTAAACTTGCCAAAATTTCCCTAAAATGCTGTAGATATGAATAAACTATATACTATGCCTAAAAAAAAAGATGAGGAAAAGCAGAAATGTCAAACCCATGAAATGCAATTTATGTAGAAAGAAGTCTATTTGAAATCTGATTGAATTCTATGTACATGGTATTTTCCCAATGAATAACCATGGCCCTTTAATTTTATGTTAAATGCTTAATCATAGGGCTTTAATTCTCCTTAGTATGGTTTTAAAAGAAAGTACAGGAGTTCCCGTAGTGGCTCAGTGCTTAACAAATCCGACTAGGAACCATGGGGTTGCAGGTTCAATCCCTAGCCTTGCTCAGTGGGTTGAGGATCCAGCATTGCCATGAGCTGTGAGTCACGCACGCAGCTGGGATCTGGCATTGCTCTGGCTGTGGCATGGGCTGGCGGCTGCAGCTCCAACTGGACCCTTAGCTTGGGAACTTCCATATGCCGCAGGTGCAGCCCTGGAAAAGACAAAAAAAAATAAATTAATTAATTTTTTTTTTAAAAAGTACAAATGTTACACGTACTGGCCATGCAAACAGTGGGGAGAATATATTTTAGGTTAAGTTTCTCCAGAAAAAGAGGCTGCTTGATTTACTCTGGCTTCCAAAATGCAAACTCAAAAGCACTAAATGCTTAAAGATTTTAATTTCTCAAAAATTAAGGCAGTAAGATAATGTTGGGTTTGTATTCTCTGAGTCTATCTCCCTTTTAATGTAATATTTAAAATGTTACCATACCATTGGTTGAATCTTTAGAGGCAGATCAGAGGGCTAAGAAGAAATAAACAGCTTTATTTCCAAGGTACTTCTAGGTAAGGATGCCTTACTGTGCTGGGACAGGGCTAAAGGTGAGTAGGGGCAGGATAAGAATTTTTCCCAGGAAAGGTACAGTCACTGTCACATCACAGAACTGCCTTGGCAGCTAATTTGTGATAAGAGAAAATAAACAATGCTTAATCCTGGGTTACAGTATCATTTGGGGTTAGCACATTTTGTAATTCACAGTTCACTCTTGTTTATTATCATAGTTAGCAGATTTCTTCTGAAATCACAAGAAGCCATGAAAAGACAGTACTGTTAATGCCTTACTATGATGCTGTTAAGAACTCTAACTCATAGTTTGGAGAACCTAGCCATGCCCTGTGCAGCAGTATTAATGCAGAGAGGGAAAAATTGGGATTCAATTTCCTGCATCATGAAATTCAAAACAAAAGCAATATTGCTGCCAATCAAATCAGCAAAGCTGTTCTGATGCAAAGACCAGATTTCCTGATTAAAAAATTTGCAATCAGATCAGGTTTGGGAGAATGCAAAGCTATGTGGAGCAAGCATTATTAAACCTTTCAAAGTTCTAGTGTAGCCACTCGAGGGTTTGCACTGAGGCTTCTGGAGTCACAGTCACCTTTGAAGTGTTTAAAGCTGTGAGTCTCAGTTGCTTATTATTGGGACACATTTGCCTTCATTGAACAGTACAAAGCTCCTAAAAATATGCATCTGAATGACACTGCAGGTACGTTATTACAATATTCATCTGCATTACTAACTCCTCAAATTCACACTGGGCCTATTAGTAAGCATGTTTATAATATAGATAAAAGATACTGGAAAAGATAACCCAGCTTCAGACACATACTTTGAGCAGTATTCATTTGAGAAATCACCCCAGAGAAAATGTGGTCATTTCTGTTTAAAGCCTGGACCCCCAAGCAGCAGTGATAGAAAACACCAAATAATTCTTTATACATTGTAAAATGTGAAAAATGTGAAGCTTTTCTTTTCTTTTTTTTTTGACAAAGAGCAAATTCTTCTCTTGTAACCACAACCTCTTCAACTAAGTTTTCTTTGGAGTGCCAGTCTTAAAGATGATCTGCTATTGAAGGAAGCGTGTCAGTGTAAGCTTGCAATAATAAAAATCTGCCTGCTATCTAATTTAAATCTCCTTTGTTCCTGCAAGGTAAGTCCATTCAGTGCTTCTCTGGGGCCATTTCGTGTCCAGAGTGCTGTGGCAGTGCCCAGAGATGAGAATATGGGCTGGCTTTATCTTTAGAGCATCTTTAAAATATAGATTACCAGAGAGAAGCTGTCGACAAAGTGCTGCAATGTGGTATTTAGAGAGTGCCGTGCTTTGCAGACAGAAGCCTGCCACTACATTAATTCATCTCGCACCATTTTCTGTTCTCATTATAATTTTATCTTAGGAATTAATACATTCTGCCATTTTCTATTCTGGTTACAATCTAGAGAAATCCGTGAGGCTGAATACATTTTGTACCACTTTGTTCTGCTTATAATGTTAAGATGTTTTGAAGAATGGATTAGTTCAATGCCACTTTCCCTACTTTATCTTGAGAATAAGAACTTAAACAGTCAGAAAACTTCAACTAGCATTGATGTGAATGCCTTTCTAGTACCAAGAATGTATAAAAGAAGAGCTTGCTTTGTCTTTGGTTTTGCTTTTGTTTTTAAAGACATTTTGGCCTTACAGAAATTTTAAAGAGAACGTGAAAAAAAAAATTGAAAAGGTAAGTGAGGGAGTTCCTGTTGTGGCTCAGTGGAAATGAACCCAACTATTATCCATAAGGATGCCGGTTTCAATCCCTGGCATCACTCAGTGGGTTAAGGATCCAGCATTGCTGCAAGCTGCAGTTTAGGTCACAGACAGACATGGCTAGGATCTGGCGTGGGCTGTGGCTGTGGTGTAGGCCAGCAGCTGCAGCTCCGATTCAACCCCTAGCCTGCGAATGCCCACATGCCACTCACGCAGCCCTTAAAAAAAAAAGAAGGAAAAAAAAGAAAGAAAATATAAGTACTATTAGCTTCATGACAAAGGCCTTTAGAAGGAAACAGAAGTTCTCATGAATCATTCTTTCTCCAAAGACAACTGAAAGCCCTCCAACATAATACAGTTTAAAAAAACCTGTAACAGTTAAAAATACACAAAAATTCTAACAAAGATTCAGATTTAGCCAAAAATGTAAAAATATCCTCTTAATAGTACAAGTACCAAAGTGGCGAGGCCATTTTGAAGAATCCTGTAAAAATCAAGTTCACTTGGTCATGAAAATCAAAATAGGAAGAGTGATTTTTCATGTGGGATTTGACAGACAGAGCCTTCGGGGCAGAGGAAGAAGCTCAAAATCATGGAAAACTTTAAGATTTGGGGTAATAGTACAATTTTGCAGAAAGTCCAACTGTAGTGATGACCATAAACTGTGCTTCAAATATAAGATGAAACTAATGATTTGCTGGCAAAGATATGCATGCTGTATATCCTTAGGACGAAAAATATGATCTTAAGCTATTTTTCATCTTTAACCTGCTCCCCTCACCCTCCCAAATGCTCTAGACCCTTCTCTAGTTTCTCATTTCCTTCTTTTATTCCACAACACACATTTGTGACATTAGTTGGGAGTGCGTCTGTGTTTGGGAAACAAAATAAAGTTAACTGACATCACTATATCCCATCAAAATAGCTGATTTAGCTACAGATGCACTTTTCAAGTATAAGCCCTTACCTTCATCTATCTAGTTAGTTCCCCTTGATGGTGACTGCAGATTTTAACCTCCTTTAAAACCTCCTTCCAGTGTTCCTGTTGTGGCTCAGTGGTTAACAAATCCGACTAGCAACCATGAGGTTACAGGTTCGATCCCTGGCCTTGTTCAGTGGGTTAAGGATCCGGCGCTGCTGTGAGCTGTGGTGTAGGTCGTAGATGCAGCTCAGATCCCACGTTGCTATGGCTGTGGCATAGGCCGATGGCTACAGCTCCAATTAGACCCCTAGCCTGGGAACCTCCACATGCTGCAGGTGCGGCCCCAGTAAAAAGACAGAAAAGACAAACAAAAACAAAACCTCTTTCCTTTACAGTTTTTCCCTATACTCTTCAGAAAGCGTAACTTGTCTTTGCAGAAAAACAAAAAGGTCAGCATGGGAGTCCTCTCTTCTACCTTCTCCCACGAATGTATCTAAAGTTATACCTTCTCTTCTCTCCAACCAGTACGAGCAATGTGTTAGGTGATCCTTATTGCTGGGCTCCTCAACCACTCCACTCCCTCCAGGACCTCATTCCATCACTCCTGACTCTCTTTCCTGTACATTCAACCTCCTGTTTTGCTGCTAAAGAGATGACTCCTTTAGTATAAATACAAACCTCAGGGCTCTCGATTTTTTTGAAATATAACAATTAATAAATGTCTAAACATTTTAAATCCCACATACCACTCACATTATCTCCTTATTTCTTATTTCCACTCACAGCCAAACCTATTCTCCTCCCGTTAATTTCTAACACTTTGTAGTGTGGCTTCTGTCCCACTAGGCCATAGAAACTTCTCTCACAGCCCTAGGGTCACTAATGGCCTTATTGCTGGAATATCTAATGGACATGCTTCCATCTTTATCTTGTTTCTCTGCAGCATTGACTGTGGGACTGCATCTTCCTGCTTGAAACTGTTTTGTTTCAGTTTAAGGGGTTTTTTGCCTCAGGGACACTATACTCTCTTAATTCTTTTCCCTTATACGGGCTGTTCCTTCTCAGCTTCCTTCATTGGTCCTTTCGCACTCCTCTAAAGTTCTGCTCCACTGTCAGCCATCTGATCTTCTTCCTTTCTGTGTGGGCAAGTTCCTTTATGGATGAACTTGCCCAAATCTACAGTGTCTCTATTTCCTGTATCTTTTTTTTTTAATAGTTAAGGTAAGATTGTATTTAGCATTCACTCTAAGTGTAAAGATTAACATTAAAACAAGCAGTTAGTATGTGAAGTGGATTTTTTTCATATATATGTACATATATATGATTATTGTACATTTTATACTTTAAATTTTGCTCTAAAAATAACTTTTTTGCTTTGGGGAGTTTTATTTTTTGAGGTGAAATTCATATTATATAAAATTAACCATTTTAAATGAACAATTCAATGGCATTCAGCACATGAAGAATTTCCTGTATCTTTATAACCTTCAAACCCAAAACTTTCCTGCACCCTCACTTGCCTGCCAAACCCTTGACTCACTTTCTTTTGTGTATCTGTTTGCATATCCTGGGATCTGCATAGCTACTCCCATAGACATCACCACCTCTTTCTTAAGTCAAGAGCAGTTCACCCTGGCTAACATGTTGAGGGTAATATCTTGGAGCTCATGTCACTTTCAAACAGCTCTCCATGGGGTGATTTCACTTTTCACACTGGGCAGTTAAAAAAAGAAAAAAAAAAAAGAAAAAATCTGAATGACTCAATTTCTGCTGTTTGTCAAGCCCTTGTATTAAACATATTGGAATTTACCCAATTATATCAGAGTATCTTACAGACAAGCTAAAAATGAATGCAATCACCAGGCATTTTACCATCATAGATTTCCACCCACCTCATCCTCAGTACCTGGCTACTTTCAAACTCTTAATAAGTCTCTGGTTGTCAAATAGGAATATGGCCAGATTTCCCCACTACTTAGAGTTCACCCAGTGACACTGGACTAGGAATATGCAATACAATCAGGGGAAAGTTCCAAGGATCAGAAAATGGTTCACATAGCTGTAATCTTTCTTAAGAGTTTTCCAGTAAGACTAGTTGTGCCTGTCAGAAGACCAAAGAATTAAACTTCTTAAATCAACTCTCAAGACACTTAACATCCATTTTATACTTAGAGAAGATTTCAACAAGCAACCAGTGTATAATTTTAAAATTCAGCTTATTCAGCAGTGTGAATATGGAGAAGGTAATTGCATGTCACCAACTTAGAAACATCAATCGGAAGAGAAGTTATCCAAGATCCCTCATGGTATTTAGGATAAGGTTAAAGAGAAGGAAGTATCTTTTATAAATATGTGAAGGAAAGAGGCTAGAGTTATTTCTATCTGTTTATATTTAGTTGCCCCTCTTATTCTAAAACTACACCATTGTTGCTATTTGAGGCTTAAATATAACCTACGATAAACAAGGAAATGAACAAATCATGCCTTTAAAATGTCCAGCTAAAGTCAATTTCAAAAACTCTCCAATGGTAGCTCTTCTGAAGAGACAGCAATGACTTCTTGTTGCCTGGATAAGCAATTTTTAAAATAAATCTACCATTAAGTCTGAGTTCTTTCAGACTTAATGGTACTCTCCAAAGGAGATACTTGATGGTCACTAGAAGTGGAAGAACAGATTCCCTCTTCTGTGGACTGAACGCAGACGGAACTTTAATCAAACATAATTTGAAACGACACCTGCTATTAAAACATTATTCTGTGTGAAAGGCAAGACTTTGTGACTGAACATAGGAATAGACATTTCATGCCTTCCATTCATTTTGTCTGCATTTCCAAAACAGGTTTGCAACAGCCCAGGAGAAAAACAGTCCTTAGTTGTGCAGGGACCACCTTTAGTAGTACAGGCAAAGTAGTTCATGCTCCCATCTCATTCAATCCTGGTTCCTGGCTGCATCCGTGACAATTAACTCTAATTGTAACGGCAGCCAGTCTGATGGAGATTCTGGGCTGTTAGGGACGGAGCTGAAACCACTATATACTCATTTCCCCAAAGACCATGGACCTTCAGGGGGTAATGACTTTGTGTCATTATAACCAGAGCCAAAATTCAGCTAATAGACTAAAGGTTAACAGGTCTATTTCCCATTACCCAGCAGCCCTGGCTGGTAGTTCCTGTTCATGTTGTGAGAGCCCCCAATAAGTTTCTTATCAAATTTCTTACTGCTTAAAGCTTAGAAGACTTTCTCTTTAGTGGGAAACAACAGTTTTTCAGGAAAATAAGTTTTAGAAATGTTAAAAAAAATAGGAAGGGTGCATTAGACAAAGCTAAAAGATGGTATAACACTTTGTGATATATTTAAATGAGAAAAAGAAAAACATAAATATATGTCAGCTTAAGAAAAAAGACAAAACAAACTTCTTCCTTTTTCCTACTATTATTATAACTTATGTCAGTAGCTAGAAAGAACATAATTTTTTCCTTTTGCATTTCTTCATGTAATCACCCTTCTTACAATAGTATTATATAAGGGAGAGGTATAAACTTATTATTTATTTTTTAAAAAACTAAACATTCAATTATAGTCCAGGGAATTACTACAGAAAGTTGGTAAATAGATCCCTGGGGCAATGGAAACCAGATTTTTTTTGTTGTTGTTGTTGTTGTTCTCTTCAGACTCATTTCCAAACCCTGTGGGGGTTTATCAAGCCAGGCTTCAAGGGTCCTGATCCTTTCAGACTCCAATTAACTTGTGCTGTTATGTTGGTTTTAATTCAGGCTTGTGTTGCTCATCGCCAGTGAGAAGAAAACCAACATAAGAAATGAGGTTAAGCAAAGTGGTGGCTGGGAACTTGTTTCAAAAAATAAGAAAAAATTGGTCCCTAAGAGAGGGAACAAACATTCTAAGCTACTTTTACTATTACAAACAGAATCTCTGATAACCTGACGGTGCCTGATCTAAGGGGGGAGCTGGGCAAGAGAGGTAAATGCTCACTCAATGGCTCTGGCAGAAGCTGGACTGTGCTTGGCAGGCCTGCCAGAGGCAAACAGATCTGTACAGCATGCATCCAGGGACTGGGGAGGGTTTGGAAGGGCTGGTTTTCTTTACTGCTGCCCGCTTCCCATTTTCTGCTTCCCGTTCACATCTCTCTGCTTTCATTTCTATCAGCCAACTCTGAAGCCGTTGAAAGAGGATTGGCTATTGCTCCCGTCAGCCACCTGGCAGCCCTCAATTACACCCAGCTTTATTTAAGCCAGGGGCTGGCTTCAAAAAAGAAAGCTAGGAGGAAAAGGAAAAGAAAAAAAAGAGAGAAGAGAGATAGCATGCAGACAGTAAGTAGGCAACATGGAAGTTTTTACACGGGAGATACTGATTCCACATCAGCAAGCTAAACAGGCACTATGAAGAGGACGCAGACTTGAGTCAATCATAAGTAATAATCTTTGAATAGGGTGATTACAGCAGAGCATGTGCTTTAGCAAGGCATAGACTAAACAATGTGGCCTGTGTGTCTTCTTTAGTGTTTAGTACATTCTTTTTGTAGAAATCCTAACATTTAAAAAAAATTGTGCATGAAAGTTTATATTGTTATCATTCCCACGCATGCAAATGCTCATGTAACGGCCGGACTAATAAGAATGTTTATTGTGACTACATTCTCGGTATTGAACCAAGCAGCTTACTTGTCTTATCTCAGTTTATTTTCACAACAACCCTATAAGAAGAGGTCCCCTTAGGAGGCTTATTTTTGAAATACCACATAGTCTTCTCACTTAACTGAGGAGAAAACTGAGGATAACTTGCTCAAGATCACATAACCAATAAGTGGTGGCCAAGTTAGGACTCAAACCTAGGATTTCTGGCCCCAAAGCCATTTTATTAATCCTTAGAAAACATGGCTTTGAGAGCAAATCTCAAGATCTAATTTATCTGAGCCTCAGATTCCTCAGTCAGTTTGATGAGGAGATTGGATGATACTAGCGCCCAGTTTTGAAATGATCCGTTAAAAAAGCCCTCCCACATAGGGAAAAGGAGTGCTCCTGGGCAGTCTTCCCTCAGCTCACTGGAAACCCTGAAAACTATGCTTCAAGGGGTGGAGGAGCAGTGGACACCTTTGAGCTCCATTCATTAAGAGTTCAAGATCTACAACCACAATCTTTTTGTGTGAAGTCCACATAAGTTTGGGAATGAGCGTATCCCAGAATTCTTCCTGTTTGCAGCGAATCTTAGAAGGTCTCCCCTCCTATCTCCAAAAAAAAAAGAACCTTCCCTGGATTCCAGGCACCATTTACAAGCCCTTCCGTGGAGTTATAGCAAACTCCTCGTATGAGTATCTATACTTGATGTCACCCCTCCTTGTCTCCTATTCTTCCTCAACCTACTCAAATTGGGAAAACTTCCTTATCAAAGTCACCCACAACCTCCATGATGTGCTTTATCCAGCCTGGCCTGGAAACAAAATGCAGCACCATGATAGAGAGAAATGGGTGAAAAACAGGATTCTATAGATCAAAACACCAATTTATGAACTATCTCCACTGCAACTCTTAAGTGGAAAAAGCAAATACAGGTTATTGAACAGAAGAAATACATTCTTTTCCATAAACTACCTTATTACGACAAACGTTCCTTTGTCTTTCTACACTGGTACTTATTGTGTTCAAGAAAATTGGTAAGTAGTTTAAGTTTTAAGCACCGTCCCACTTTACTATGGCCACATATCAATCTACCATATACTGAAATTTTATTATATTTGTTGGGGCTGCCTAAGCTAAATAAGATTTCACTATTTTGTAGCCTTTGAAACCTACCTAAATTGCCTTCCTTCCTCATGCTCAGGTAGGAAAACAGGTTAGAGGGTTAATGATTCACCTAATGTCATACAGCTTATGTTGGTAGACCTGGGATGAGAAGCCAAGTCTGTGAATTCAAAACAGAGCCCTTCTATAATACCATAGTCCCGTGATGCAGTTCCACACAGGAGTGGATTTGGCACAATGAGATATCCCTTTTAGTAGCCGATAAGTGATAATAAGACAAGGCTTAAAAAGGAGAATCATGACTCCCTCCTAACTCATCTTTTCCCAAACAACTTAAGAAAGTGGTCTCAGAGTTCCCATTGTGGCGCAGCAGAAATAAACCCGACTAGTATTCATGAGGATGCGGGTTCTATCCCAGGCCTCATTCAGTGGGCCAGGGATCTGGCATTGCCGTGAGCTGTGGTGTAGGTCGCAGACACGGCTCAGATCCTGCATTGCTGTGGCTGTGGCATAGGCTGGCAGCTATAGCTCCAGTTTGACCCCTAGCCTAGGAACTTCCATATGCTTCAGGTGCGGCCCTGAGAAGCAAAAAAAAGAAAGAAAAGAAAAGAAAGTGGTTTCAAGTCATTCTCAGATATGTTAGCTATGATAATTAGGTTTGCAAATGCTTAACCATTTAAAAATTAGATCAATTCAACACTATTTTTACTCAGTTGCATCCTGGTAAGTTATCTTGGGTAACTAGCAAATAATGAGGAGTGGAATTAAAGCTTGTCCACTGGGAACATGGCCTAACCTTCAGCTTGTCTTAGTGATGCCTCACCATCATCTGTGTTCACCAGTGGAAATGGGAGTTTCCACTGTGAATGTCATCACAATGCAAAGCACTGGATTCATGATGGCCAAGAGGCAACTCAGATGTTTCTTATGAGACATTCTCACACTGCTTATCTTTTCTTGCTATTAAACATGCTAAATATTGAGAAAAGGATTCTTTAGAATAGGAAAGATTGGAGGCAAATGTTCCTAGATACTCTTGGTTGTGAACCAGTAGGGGACATAGCTCTTCAAACAAAATCCCATCCCATCTGGTCATGAGCCATCTGAGCCTGACTAGCAAGATGATCAACACTGGTGCGATGATAAGATGTTCCCTTTAGACTGAAGAGATTGGTTTTAGGAAACACTAAACCTTTTCTATTCCTTTAAAATGTGGTACCATACTTTAAATGAGATTGGCCCATGTATGCTTGACCAAAATCTTGTTTCAGGTTCTGAAATTAGCAACAGCATGGGGATGGGAGGAAAGCTACCCTCCTCCCTTCCCTACAGACCAGAACAGCAGGTGTACCTATTTTCAGAAGTAAGTGAAATATTTGCCAAATCATTTGGCACACTTCAACACAAAATGTGCCAAATTACCTGTCAAGGCTAAACAGCCTTTTTAAAAGAAAGACAAATGTCCTTCCACACACATTTGCATGGACCCACAGTGCCATCCAGTGGCTCATCACGTCGGTCACAAGTGTGCAGGACTCCAATTGTCTCTTAGGGTTTGGAACCTAGCTGACTACCCTTGCCTTGACATTGGTTGCTGTGGTACCCAGAGCCTTTGGTACTTGGTAAGGGGACATGCATGCATTTCAAATGAGCTGGGTTGGAGAAGAGTTGGTGCCAAGTTTGGATGTCAAGGGCCTGTCTATGGTGTAGTGAGTACAAGTGGAGCTGCCTGTAGGATTTTCCAACTAGTGAACATCCCAACAGCAAGAGAAACCTACCAAACACGCCCAGATCTTTGTGCTGAGTCTCTAGGCTGCCTAGCCTTAAGAGGACTGGACCAGTGAGAGAATAGCAACCTACTTCATTTTACTTCCACGTGGTAAACAGTTAATCTTTGAATTCCCTGCTTGCCCAATTTCTCCCTTAAAATGCCTCTTTAAAGAAGTTGGATATATCTTTCAAGAATGCTTATAAGGAGTCCTGGGCTATATAAGGTGATGAGAAGCAGATAAAAAGGAAGGAAGGTAGAAAGGAAGGAAGAATGAAGAAAAAAATGGACAGACGAGATAGACTTGATTCTCTCTATTCAGAAAACTGGAGGGTTAGAGTCTCTGTTGTTGCTCAGCGGTAATGAACTTGACTAGTAACCATGAGGATGCGGGTTTGATCCTTGGCTTCACTCAGTGGGTTAAGGATCTGGCATTGCTTTGAGCTGTGGTGTAGGTCACAGATATGGCTTAGATCCAGCATTGCTGTGGCTGTGCCAGAGGCCGGCAGCTGCAGCTCCAATTTGACCCTGGGAAATTCCACATGCTGCAATGTGTGGCCCTTAAAAAAAAAAAGAAAGAAAACTGTAGGATCAAGATGATATCACCTCTTCTAACATCAGTTTCTATAAACTGTAGAGTGAACAGGGATTTTTGAAAGGAAAGTAGATCATATGGTGACAGAAGCAGCTGTATATTACCACAAAGAGATAGATTCCTATTCAGATAGTAGTTGTGCCATGCTTGTGGCAAAGCATGAAGCCGGACCAATCCAAAGAATTGATAACTCCTTTACACACCCCCACCAGGCTGTCTCTGAAGAGGTCAGAAACAGGAATATGAGTGGGAATTGCAGATCACTACAAATAAGTTGATTCTTTTCCCATTGGTTTTCCCAGCAAAGCTTGACAGAGACCTGTAATATGGTTTAGCTTCAAAATCTTGGAACCTGTGAGACCACATTTAGATATTTAAATTTTTCAGGTCTTCAGCTTTTTTAAAAGATCCCATGAAGGAAACATCAACAACTCTGATCAGCAGGGTGCATCCTTCCTCCAAAAAATAAGTCCATCTGGTTCAATTCATGATAGACCTGTGTAGACCATACCCACTGGGACTAAACCCTCCATTTCCCATTTGCTATTTCATCTTATTTGGTTTCACTACATTGTATTAAATGATCAGACATGAAGGAATTTTAGAGACCATCCACTAGGCTGCTATCCCCTTTTTACAGATGTAGAAATGAAGGTCTGTTTCTCAGTTTTCATTTTCTCAGTGAGTACAACTTTCTGGCCTAGAGTAAGAAGGCATAATAGGAAAGGGGTCAATTACATTCACATTTTTCACAATAAAGAAATATTCCCAAACTTGGTATCACCAAGTAACACATTCTAACAGTTGGGTAAAGAGGCTAAAGAAGAATATAATTACATTTGCTTCCCCTCTTGCTACCTTCCAAGAGAAGATCTGGAATCTGCAGTGAAAAATGGGATGATATTCCCATTTGTGCTTTGGAACCTGGGATTCCAGGCTGCCCGGCTCTGGTGTCACTAGCATAGTCAGACTGACTCATTCGGACTTGGAAGTCTTGTGATGGTAAAATTGTGGTTTTCTGTATTATCCCATATGAAATGGAGAAAGGCTTAAAAAACAAGTTCAGTAAACACAGTTTCTGATCAAAGACTTGGGGAAATGATATTCTATGAATGCTTTCTGAGGAGTAAAACCTCAACTGGGGGAAAACACAGGAAAAATTATTTAAAAGAACAGCGATTAGGCCACTGGCTTCCAAGAATGTCTTGCCTAGCAGATTGCAGATGTGTCCATATCAGAAAAAATCTTCCTGAAGCTTCAGCAATAGGACAGAACTGTTTTCTTTAGCTGAGATTGAGGGGAGGGGCCTTAAAGGGACGAGACCGGTTTCTCTTTAACAGACTTTGGACACATCTAGACACATCAAAGTTTCTTTGGTTACAAAGGACAAATACCCACTCTAACCAGCTCAAATTAACAAATAAAAACCAAAAAGACAGGCCATTAATGATAAGACCTCATCTCACAATCACAGACACCCACAGGCATAAAATAAAGCCCAGCCTGAAACTCAGACCATAAAGTCTGGAACTAAGGTCCAAATATCTCTCTCTTGTCTTCCTTCCCAGTCATACATATTTATTGAAATCCATATTGGTAAACCAAACACTTGGAGGTTCTATCCTTTTAGAATCTTGCTTTCCAGCTCACTTCTTTCTCTCTCCCACATTTCTACAACTCACTGCCCTCTGCCATCTATTCCCTTCTGTTTACCAATGAGCTTTCTTGACTTATTCTTTGTCTCAGTTCTCCTGTAACATCAACAGGGGTTGACTTTGGCTCACTACATTATAGACTCTGCTTCTAATTCTCCATGACCTTTCAGCTTTCGAGTGTATCAACTAAAAGTTTACATTTAGCCATAGCCATTCCACGGATTAGGTGGCTTTGAGTCATAAGTCATCCCTGCTCCAGGTTATGGGCTGCAAATGTAGTATCCCAGGTTGATGCCTTGGTCTCACGTTATTGATGAGTACAGTCATTGATGGAGCCACTGATGGAAGAAACTCCTAGAAAAATGGACCACTGTTGAGGTGGACACCCCAAAATACATCTACTACTATGTAATGTATCTTATATCTCTGAATGTGTATAAGCTTCCTTTAATGAATTCTACTATGTCCCTGACCACTAAATCTTCCTTTGCTATCACAAATTTCAAAATGATGGTGTCAATTTCTGCCAAAATTCCTATCATTTTCACATCACTAGCAAGTTCTTTGCTGGTCAAAATGGGGAATCAAGTAGAAATTTTCCTTATTGCTTCCTCTAACTTCTAAATTATGAAACTGTCAACAAGACGAGTCAACAATTTACCAGATGCTCTGCTTTTAGCAGAATGACACTTTTAGCATATGTCCAAGTAGAGTAATGAGGTATTTCAGTAATCTTGTTTCTGTGCCAAATTTCAGGAAAACATCATCCATATTATAGTTTAAGATTCTACAAGTCTATGCCTAATTTTGAGACTATGGCTATGTGTATGACAGTCATGATATTACTTTGGTTTCTCTTTTATCCTCTGGATACTGTTTTATGCTATGTTTCATCCTTAGGCTTATGTATCTTTAAATAATTCTCAACAGGGTTACTTTGTGGAAAAACCTATATAAATGCCATCTGATATATTTGATCCTTTGGGAACAAGATAGGAAACAGATATAATAAGACCTCACCAATGATTTTGTATTTGCCATAGGTATTGCCCATTTTAAGGGATCTTTCCTGGATTTGTTACATGCCATGCAAAATCTTTCTCAACGCCTCCTTACTCCAAAAATTTTATACGGTATCTTAAAGAATGGCTCAAAACCTACCTTGTGACATTTCAGTGGCACTGATAAAAATAATGGGTCAAAACTGGGTGATGCTCAATTTTACATTCAGAAGTATGCAGAAGGTTAGATAACACATTCAGCCTTCGAATGTCATATTCAGGAGAAGCCTCTTTAAGTAACTGTTGTGCAAGCAGCTTGTTGGGCTTGTGAAAGATGTACTGGGCGATTCTGAAATGAAACCAGAGCATATTCAGTGAGCAGAATCACAGACAGCTGCCAACTTTTATAGTACTAGGAGTCTCCAATTCCAGCTTCACAAGTACAGGTGCATAGACATCCACCATGGCCATCAACTTGTCACATATTGGTACAGCTGTTATACATCTGTCTGACTCCTGGCAGGATAATTTTCTTCATCAAATTTGTCAAAATAGGAAATCCATCTGTTGCTGATGACAGAAGAAAAGTATAGGGGAAAGTATAGGGTCACCAGAAGACCACTAGTAATTTGCAAAAGTTTAGGGCCCCAGAGACAAATGATTTCTCCTGCTGATACTGTTACGCTTGAACAGGTAAGTCTCTAAAAGGCTATGAATTTAGATGCTTCTCCCATCAGATATGTTCATCAAAATATCTGCTCTTACTCAATAGAATAAAATTTACTTTGCCTATGAATGTATCAGCTATAACCTACTACAGTTTAAAATGATTCAGGCAAATAGTTCCCACAAAAATGATATTATTGAGTTCCCACAATAACTCTGAGAGTTAACTAGAACTCTTATTGCTATCACTTCTTATTGCTATCATTCAGTACATGAGGACATTGAAAGGCTTGAGAAATTACATGATTTTCTCAAAGTCGTATGACTTGCTAGTGAGCAAAGGGACTAGAACTTTACAAGATAATGATTTCTTTTTTTTTTTTTCTTACAGTGAGCAAATCTCATCTAATGATTATTCTCTGGATCCAAAATGGCTGCTCCAGCTCCTGCCTTCACCTCAGCCATAAAAGTAAGATCTAAAATATCCACTTGACTTCACTGGTTAAAATTTAGCCACATGGCCATATACAGTAGTTAGGTAACGAGTAATAGGTCATATTTTTTTCTGGACAATCTTGTGTCCTGAGAGAATTCAGAGGAATCTATTACTAAAAGAAGAGAAAGAGAATAAATTTGGAGACATAATTGTCTGCCACATAATATCCCAAAAACTCTAAGTAGGTGCAGACTCATGGTGAGTTTTATTTGGCATGATATAACTTAAAAGAGCAGTGTTTTCTGGAGTTGATGTGGGCCCTTCTAAATGACTCCCAGAAGGTCATCAAGCAATTGCTTTCCTGAACCACTAGCAAGCTCACAGTAAAATGGAAGGGGCAGGTATATGAGAAGGAGTGGGTGTTGTACCGAAGCCTCTTCCTGAATAAAATAACTAAAGAGCCTTAGTTCTCTAATTAATTTTCATACTTCCAACCTCACATTTTCCCAAAAAGATTATCTTTGAAATACTTGGTCTTGGCTCCTAGTGTGAAATAAGAGTGTATCACAGAGCACGCAGCATTCTTTCACTGGTAGGACAGTTTCAAAATAGAAATCCGATAGCCCAAAGAGAAAGCCTAAGAAATAATGAAGGACAGAGAAAGGTAGAAACTGAGGAAAGAATTTATTTCATAGAAGAACTGAGTACAAGAAGGAAACAAATAGCTAAAGATAGATAATATTTTTCCCCTGGCAGCTTTCATCTTTCTTTGGGATTTTTGTTGCTCTTAGTTCCACTTAGATTCACTCTCCCTCCTATTGTGATTTCTATTTTTTTTAGTGGATTTTGAATAATCTCACCTTGCATATTTTAAATATGTCTGTATCCATAGCCCTTTCAAAGCAACTTTGCAAGTGTACACTTTGCAAGTATAAAAAGAAAATCCTATGGTATCTCAAAAGGGAATGACTGGATTCCTTGAATTAGAATCAAGAATACTGTGTTTCTCTTTGGGGAATTTCTCATTCAGCCCTAGTGACAAAACAAAGGAGTAATGGGTGAGATGAAATTCCTCCTTTCTTTGGCTTAACCACCAAGAGCCCTGGCCTGCCATTTCACAAAGCATTGCTTTTTCCACTCAGCGGAATAAAGCAACAGCCCCCAGGGCAATCTTGTAATTATATACAGCTCTGCTCTTACCAGGCAGTATGCAGATTGAGCTCATTTATCAACTCCTCACTTATCTAGCATGATTATTTTAAATACAGTAAAATTTGCAACCTAAAAAAAGGTAGATTGTTCCTCCATTGGATTCAGTTTGGTCTGAAAAGAGTTATATCTGAGTATACAACTCAGCATCCCAGCAGGAAAGAGGGATTTTCACCAGCCCTGTATTGCTCATTTTAGAGTATAGACATCACTTGTTTTTTTTTTGTTTGTTTGTTTTATTTTGTTGTAGCAATTTCTGCTGTACAGCAAAGTGACCCAGATATATACACATATATATATTCCCTTTCTTATGTTATTTTCCACCATAGTCTATCCCAAGAAAGAGACTGGATATAGTTCCCTGTGCTATACAGTAGGACCTCATTGCTTATCCATTCTAAATGTGATAGTTTGCATCTATTAACCCCAAACTCCCAGTCCATCCCACTCCCTGCCCTCTCCCCCTTGGCAACCACAAGTCTGCTCTCCATGTCTGTGAGTCTGTTTTTGTTTTGTAGATAGGTTCATCTGTGCCAAATTTAGATTCCATGTATAAATGAACATATCACTTGTTTCTAATGTGTCCTCATAGGTGAACCACCTTGGCTTATTCTTTCAGCACTGGATACCTTTGGATTACTCTCTCTCCTGAGTTTCAAACACACCAAGAGGCCCATTGCTCCACCTCCCTCCAGGAATGATAATACTTACAAGAACCTATATACTGAGCTGTAGAGATTATCTGCTTCCAGATTATATATGGATTCCTGATACCTCAGTCCTTCCACAGCTCCCCCCTGCACCCCCACTTCTTCCAGATGGGCTGGGAATTAAGGATCCCTCCTCCCAGGCCTGGCACCTAGACCCTGCATGACTGCTAGTCTCCACTATCACCTCCAATGAGGCCTTCTCTTAGAGAACGACCCAGGATGATGTGGCATTCCCAAGAATCTCTAGATAGTCTGACTTCCTGCAGTCTCCTGGTTCTTCATCTTCTTGCCTTACCTTCCATCCCACTCTGGCCCATCCCCAGAAACAGGCCTCCAGCTTCAGGCCATCTCTTTATCCTTAGTGTCAACATTTCTTCAACCCTAGCCCCTGATTCTCTTTAAGATAGAACCTTCACTGAACCCTCCCTTGGCAGGAAACCAGGATGCCATCTCCCCCCTGACAATCTTCCAGAGCTGGAGTCCTGCCACTTATGTATAGATTTCCCAGAGATCAATGGGCCACTCTATTGCTTACTGAACTTCAATTGTCACAAAAAGATGAAATATAGATAGCCCCCATTTGTACATGCCAGGACCTGAGCTAGGACTTGTATAAGTGGCAGAGAGTCCCATACACACTGGCTCTAATCTTGCTCCAATTTTCTTTAAAAAATGTGATGTTGCAGTCAAGTAGTGTCATATGTGTGCTTAATTTAGGCTAATTCAAGTATATATTGTCTCAAAAATTAAAATATATAAAATAATATTTCTCAGACATAATTCTGAGAAAATATATAAAATAATATAAAATATATAAAATAATATTTCTCAGACATAATTCTTTTTTTTTCAGTTTTTTAGGGCTGCTCCTGTAGCATATAGAGGTTCCCAGGCTAGGGGATGAATTGGAGCTGAGCCTCCAACCTATGCCACAGCAACGCCAGATCTGAGCCACATCTGCAACCTACACTACAGCTCACAGCAATGCTGAATCTTTAACCCACTTGAGTGAGGCCAGGGATCGAACCCTCATCCTCACGGATACTAGTAGGATTCATTACCACTATGCCACGGCAGGAACCTCTCTCAGACATAATTCTTATATACTATACATATTTTCTCTGTATATTTCAATCTCTGTAGTGTACATTTATAAATATATATTATGGAATAATAGAAAACCTAGTCCCAGGGCCAATCATTGCTGAATAGCATCTAAGATACTAGGTAGCCCCTATGGACCATCTAAAGAACCATGTCAGAACCCCATCCTACTTAGCCTGGGCCACCAGCAAATATTCCCAAGTCTTTGCTCCAGAACCTTCCTACCAAATCCAGCATACTAAGGATGCATGATGCCTGAGTTGCCAGTTGACAATATACCAACAAGGGTATCACCTTATTTGATACACTGAGTAAAGAAATGAAGCACTTAAATAAATACGTTTGGATACCACTTATTCCTGGGAAAAGGGAAGTGGTCAGCATTTTTCAGCTAATAATTTGAACACTTTGCTGGGAGATTCAGAATACCAATGACTATTCCTTTCTGGATTTTCATCCTAACTGGACTGACAGCCATTTGTCACAAGTTTGAGAAAATCGCCTAACCTTTCTGGGCCTGAGTTTCCTTATCTGCAAAATGAGATGGTTGAACCAGATGATCTTTCTTGCCCCTTCCAGCTCTAACATCCTGTAGTTCTTCCCACAAAAAAATAAAGGATAAAAAAATTTCCCTCCATGCACCTGGCTCCTGTTGTTGCTGTAGGATAGGGCCTAAAATTTCCTGGAGAGCTCTAGCACATGGCTTGATGGGAAGTCTTCTGCTAGCCCAGCCTTGGTAGTCCCTCCACATCACATCCTGAGGGATTTATCTAATGTGATCCTGTGAAATCAGGGGCTCCCACATCAGAGCACAACCCTGTCTGGAGTGAAAGCCATAGCCAGTGTCATTGGAAAGGTTCACCTCCTTCCTGTCAAGAGGCAATGGCATGCTTATTCATATATTTTGATTCTTTTATTTCACATCTCTTTGCACAAAACTGAAAGAGAAAAGGTGGTGATAGGGGAGAAAGAGGCCACAGAAAGATGAAATCTTACAGAAAGTCAGTTTGAATTTGCTTCTGGACAAAAGTCAGCTTCACAATGGAAAAATTATCATAGATGTATACAATGTTTCCTCTTTAGAAGACTCGGACTATTTAAGGTCAGGGGCACAGCAGAGACCTCCTAAGCCCAGGCTTCCTCCCCTGTAACTCTGACCCCGATAACGTGGATGAATCTGAACACAAAACTTGTTTGGACGATTTTCTTGCTCCTCTGGGTCCACTTTGCTTTGGGACCAGAGGTTCTCTGACTTCTCTGATCTCATCAAACTGATTTGATAAGCTGCTCTGCCTGGCTTTTAGCAGACCATCTCCTGGGACTACCTAAAAGTAGGTTGCCCCCATCCTCCTTTTGAATTTGCATCCAGATGAAATCCAGTTCAAAGAAACTGCAAAGATAGCTTTTAAAGGGAAAATCAAAGGAGGTTTTTTAAGAGGACAACCAGCTGTCTGAGGAACAGAGGAGAAAAAGGAGAGGAAGCTGATCTCTTCTTTGGCTGACATCAAGTGACTTCTCAGGACAGTAAGGTCAAATGACCACCTTCTACACACAACATCCAGTCCCACTGGCTTCTTTCTCACAGGGTCTATCCAGATTGCTACCTTCTTCCCCAAACTCCTGGAGGCTAGAAATACTCTCTTATTTTCTCAAGGCACTGCCTACTGGTAGACTTGCTACCATTATAATATCCCTTTCTAGACTGGAAGATCCTTAAGAGAAAGGATTACTTGGAAATCCTTATATAATTTGTAAATAACATATTAATATAGATATAATATGCAAATTTGAAGTTTATCTACATAAAAATAAAATCTTAGTGCCTGGAACACAGTAAGGATTTGATAACTATTTGGCAAAACAAAGAACAGAAGGATGAATGATAACTTCTCTGGGTCTGTTTCTGATTCCCTAACTGTCCTCTCATTGTATAAGCTTTTTTTTTTTTTTTTTTTTTTTTCTAAAAGGGATACTTTACCAAAAAGGAATAAAAAAGAAATCCAAAAATAAGGGCTACATGACCTCTGTCTTCGGTGGCTCAAGGAACTATAACAAAATACCACAGACTGGGTAGCTTACACAAAGATAATAATTTTCTCACAGTTCTGGAGATCAGATCAGGATGCCAGTATGGTTGGGTTCTGATGAGACTCCTCTTCCTGATTTGAAGAAGGCCACCTTCTTCTGTGTGCTTGTATGGTCTTTCTTCAGTGCATGGCATGTGGAGGGGGAGCTCCAGCTTCTCTTCCTCTTCTTATAAGAGCACCAATCCCAGCTTCCTAATCTCATTCTAATTACCTCCAAAAGCCCCACCCCCTGATGTTATCACATTGTAGGGTAGGGCTTCAACATATGAACTTGAGATAGACACAAATATTCAGTCCCTAACAACTTCTCAGCTGGCTTCCAGCCAAATTTGGTTAGTTTCATAACCACTTCCCTGCTGCTTCTCCCTCCTCTGTTCATCTCTTGCATTTGAAAAATGCAAATAAAGGAAACACTAGCTCACCTTTCTCCCCTCTGTGCTCTGTGCAGAAGTTACCCTCTTATGAGTATCTCTCCACCAGAAGATTAGAAGTTCAAAAAAATGTGCTTCACTGCTGACCTGAATAGAACTGTGGCAGCTGATAAGGCCAGGCAGCCATGGTGCCTGCAGCTGGAGGCTGCTTGGAGGAGAGCTGGGAGCAGCTCCTCTTTCCCCAGCATCCCTGGGCACACAATCTGCTGGATTATTGACAATGCTGAGTGATGCGGATGGCATTTATTAGTTTTCAATAGCTGCTATAAAATGAACTTCATACCATCTGCAAAATTAGGATTCAGAAGCAGCCCAGGATATTAAAATATTTGTGGCTGCTTCTGCGATTATACAAGATTTTACATTTTATAGACTTCCCATGGGACTAGAAGTGTAAATTAAGATACATATTTAGAAGGCAGTAAATAAACTTAGAAAGAAGTAGTACCATTATTGAATGGTCAAAAAATTGCATGTGGGAGGAGAAATAGGTTTTCTACATAGAGAGTTAGAAGCTAAATAGGGTTTAAACATCCTCCTGTCACTATCACTAGGCCATTAATAGCAAAAATAATATACTGAAATTCATAAGGAAAAAAATTTTTTAGCAAAATGAATAAACGATCCTATGTACAATAGAGAGATCTAGCCAGTGATATGCTTCCTCTCCCTTTTGTCCCACTAGACTATGGAACTTGTCTAATTACTCAAAAGCATCCTATAGTATTCTCTGCAACAGAGCAAATGTTTTGATCAAAAGAATTCCATAGAAACCATTCCAAGGCCTTATTCTAATGCCACCAATTTTCTAGCGTAATTACTGTATGTGTCACTTTCTCTGTAGCCCACATTCCCACTGAAGACACAATCACAGTATGATTCAAAGATGCAATAGCAAATCAGGGCCAATTACTATCAATATGAATTCCCCAGGCAGAACAGTTTGACTCGCAGGCCCTTCCTGGACAGCACCATCGCCCTTTTAAATGAGTGGTGCTCATTTTGGTATTGGCCCTGGGGCAAGCCTGGTGGTAGAGGAACCAGCCCCTGGCTCTGGTAAGATTTCTAGGAACCTGCAGTTCTGGCATTTGTCTGAAAAGTCCTCCCACCCCCACCCCCTCCTTCCACATGCCCTTAGAGATAACACAGAGGAAATCTTGTCTCTCATCTTCTCCAGTAAGGAAATATTGTGTCAACCCATGTTTATTTATGATGCCTGTGATCAGGTCTGATGCCTCAGAACAAGTTAGAGTGTGATTCTGACAGTAATCAGCCTGGGTGCCCCCATCCCACCGGGCCAGCCCTCAAACCAAGTCTGGGAAACAGACACGCATGGAGAGAGGAAGCAGTTGGTTTAAAGATGACTATTTCCCTGCTCAGGACAAGGCCACCACTGGTGCCCTCATTCCCTCTCCCGAATCTGCTCTTTTCTTCCAATCACACTTCCACATCAATCTAGCCAGGCCTGGGGATGCCCTCTCAGGCTTTGCCTTTGAAATGCTGCTTGTGCTAATGGCTGTCAGAGCCCTAAAGTATCACTGAACTGAAACATAATCCAAGAGATAGAAAGGCTTTGGCCTGCTACTTTACATTAGAGCAAAATAATCACAGTAATAGCTTGCATTCTCCTTGATACCTTCCATTCAATAATATCCAGCAATTTGGTTTCGAGTAATTAAGAAAACACTCCTTTGTGGTAAGTTACTAATTCAGCTCCCATTTTAAAGAGAGACAGAAAGAGGCTTAATGATGTTTCCCCAGGGGATACCAGAGTAGGTAGCAGAAGCACTGGGGATACAGTGATTTGTGGCCTAAAATCTCTCATGTTCATCTCTAATCCCCAGTATTGGGCTCATGAAATTGCTTCAGAGCAGAGTTGGTCTGAAATCTCTTGGGTGGTGTTGCTGTGTTCCATTCAGAAGCCGCCTGGTTCTGCTACGGAAGCAGCTGCATTTCATAGCTGTTCGTGAATATTTTTGTACTCGCCTTTCATCACATGATGTATGTAATTCCCCTCGCTGGCATTTCCAATCACTGAGAGCAGCAGAACCACGGAATGAATTGGAGCTCTGTAATTTTTCCCCCTCATTGATTTGGGAGGGAAGCAAAGAGGAGATGGGGAGGGGAATGGTTAGGGTCAAATGTTCTTTCAAATCTCCCCAACGCAGCACAATTCTATGTTTCTTGTACCTCAGAACTGCTTATTCAAGCTCCTTCATCTCTCCAGTCATCTGTCTTCTGCTAGTCTCTTCACCAAGCCCTGGCTGTTTCCCTTCTCAGAAAGCCAGGAGTCCCACGTCACCTGGTTGACAAGGGCACAGAGCCTGGGTCTCTGCCTGCCTGCGTTCTCATCCCGCTCCCACTCAGGAACTCTGCCATTTGTCAGAAAAGTTCTGACTCAGGAGTGGGAAATGGCATTTGATAGTAGAGATGGAGTCTTTGGATGGTAGTGGTCATTATTTGTAATTATCCTTTTCACGATGGAATGCTGCATGTTGAAGCTGTTGTTGTTACTGGCAGATGTGTCATTACATTAGTATCTCATTCATGTGAAATTTAAGCTGACAAAGAGAGGAAAAGACAAATACTAATCTTTTAAATGCATTTTTCACTCTGAGCCTAGCCAAGAACTGGGAGAATATTGGGTGAGAATTTTATACCTATAAAATTTCTCTGTGAAACAGATAGAACTTGGAGATGGAAGATGAGATTTATGGTTGCTATTAAAATGGTAGCTGGGGTTCTCGAAGATATCTAGGAGCTATGCTCTTAAATAACTTCAATAATTATAGCAGTAATTAGCACAGGTAGGCACACGTGAAAGTATAACATGCGAGTAGATAAATATACTGGCAACTATATCAATAAAACACTCAGCAAACATAAACTGCTATATAAATGCTAATTAATTACATAAGTAGGCATACAGGATGGTAGGGTTATTCATATTACTGCAAAGATAAACAGGCAGTGCATTCATTTGAAAACCAGGTTTCTCCAGATACCGACTCATAGACTTTGAAAAGCTTATGGTTTCCAAAGGAGACAGGGGCGTGGGGGATGGACTATAGCATTTGGGATGGAAATGCTATAAAACTGGGTTGTGATGATTACTGTACAACTATAAATGTAATAAAATACATTGAGTAAAAGAAAAGAATATAGAGCACTGGAATGGCAATTATCTGTGTAACTGCAAAAAAAAAAAAAAAACCCAAGCAAAAAAGAAAACCAGGCTTCTCTCTGCTCCCACCTCCAGCCTCCTGCAATGGTAAGCCCCTGTCAGGGATGGTATAAACTTCCACAGCCCAACCTACCAGCTGCACGTGGCTAGTGAGCACTTCTGGTGTGGCTAGTCCCTAATGAGGTATAGTGCAAGGGTAAAGAGACACCAGATCTTGAAGTCTTAGTTTGAAGAAAGAAAAACAGGTAGACTGTCTCATTAGCAGTTTTTATATTGACAAAAACAAAGGAGTTTCCATTGTGGCACATGGAAACGAATCTGACTAACATCCATGATGACACAGGTTCGATCCCTGGTCTTGCTCAGTGGGTTAAGGATCCAGCCTTGCGGTGAGCTGTGGTATAGGTCACAGACGCGGCTTGGATCCTGCATTGCTGTGGCTGTGGCCGTGGTCAGCAGCTGTAGCTATGATTCAACCTCTAGTCTTGGAACCTCCATATGCCACGGGTTTGGTCCTAAAAAGCAAAATAAATAAATAAATAAATAAATAAATAAATAAATAAATAAATAGTTTTTTAATATTGATTTCAAACAGAAATGATACTATTTTGGATCTTTGGGTTAAACAAAATATATTCTTAAAAATAAATTTACCCATTTCTCTTTACTTTTTTAACATTCCATTAGAAAATGGAAACTTCTATTTGTAGCTCACATTTGTGGTCTCCTGTACACTTTTATTGGACAGCGTTACTCTGGACCACTGAACCTGTTTGCAGGAGCCTCGAGAAAGTTAGAGATGTGGAAGACACCGCCAGGGCTCCCTGGGCCATATTCTCCTTTGTACAAAGGAGGATAAGCTGTGGAATACAAAGGAGGATAAACCAGGGCATCTTCTCCAAGTCGTGAAGGATGGTGGTAAACCAAGTGGGCAAGCAACCCTCTGCACCCCAGAATGACCACGTTCTCTGGCATCAGACACTTCTTAAAATAAAGGGGCCTGAGGCAGGCTGGGATATTTGGGCTGCTTACCTGCGAATGAAGTGGAAACAAACCACCATGTCCCTGTTTTGATAGGCACCTCTGGCTGCCAGACCTGCCCGCTAAGCACTCATGAGGTGAGAAGAGGGTAGGGGCAGATGATAGGGAGACTAACCTGAAAGTGGGAAAAGAAAATACATGTTTGGTGTAACTTCTGTGCCATTGTGCCTCAAAATCACCATACACTGGGCCTGCCGGGCCTCTGTGTGCAAGAGTTCATTCATAAACTATATTACCCGTGTTCAATTGTGGATAAATATTGACAATCATGAGCTGTAGTTTATGGTGCTATAGTCTTTAGGTGGGTTATTTAAAGTATAAATTCTTACTTGCATGTTATTTGCATAAGCTTGTGTACTAAGTTTAGAAGACTGCACAATTAAATTAGATTAGTGCAGCACCCCACAATTGTGTGCAAATCTAACATTTCAAGATTCACTCAGTTGACAAATCTACCAGATTTTTAAACCACTGAATTGCATTCCAATTCAGAAACCATAAGCATACAGTCTGCATGGAACTGGCAGTATATATTCTCCGTTCAACATCACAACCCCTGCAGGTCACCAAGCACCAGAGACTATTTTTTTAAGTGCCCTACCTTTTGCAGAGATGTTTATCTTTCAAAGCACTAAGTGCTCATCTAATCCAACTTCACCAGGACCCTGATTGACCAAAGAGGTACCCACAGGCCACAGAGAAAAGGAACTTGTCCAGGATGACATAAACACTAGAGACTGACTCAGGGTTAGAAAACATCCTCTAGCCAGGCCTACTCCTCACAGTGGTGGTGTCAGAGCTCGAGAACTAGAGGAGACACACCTACATAAGGCTGGGCATCTTAAAGTCAAAAGTCAAGCCAGCAAACTGTGACATACCATCTGTCCCCATCCTTGCCAAGTGCCTTCCCAACAATCCAGTAGGCTAGGCTCCCTACCACAATTCTGGGGTTTCTCTGGTTACCCAGAAGGTGGCCTGGAAGGGAGTTGCCAGCCCAAGGGGCATGTGCCATTGGCCCTGCAGATTCCTCTCCCAGGGCAGAGATACAGTGGGAAGAATTCCAGAGCTGGATCTTCTGAAGTACAGTGCGGGTGGACAGGGCACTCCCTGCCAGGGTGTAAGGGGAGTCCTTCCGACCTGACTCACAGTTCTGCACATTTTTTCCCATGTTACAACACTTCCTCCGGCACACTGAATGGACATGCAACCCTGTCGTATCCCAATAATAAGTATTATTCCTGACAAGGGAAGGCATTCTTGGGTCTCAGGAAATGGCAAAAAAGAAAAAAATTAACTCCAAGTGCTAATTTCCTTGGAGCATTCAGATCTCATTTCTTCCCCCGTCAACCTACAAACATGAGTGCACATATGCGCACACACACACACACACACACACACACACACACACACCTGGACAACCCTTCAAGCAGAGTCAGGAATCCTCCATGAGGCATAGTAATCATTCTCTTTCCCATTATTTGTTTGTTTGTTTTGAATCACTGGGACTATACTGATTTGCATGTTGTTTTCATAAATTTGCATCCTGCATTCAAGAAGCCCTCTCTCTTCAGCAGCCCAGGAAAAGTGGCCAGCTTTCCCTGGGTTGCAAAGGAACACAAAGGAAAGCTTGATTTCTGCAGACATTTCTTACAATGAAGCTTTTAAATGCTACCAAACATAGAAGGATTTTGTTTTAATTAAAGTACCTTGGTGAGGCATTTTTGTAAAGCCATCCCTTTCTCATTGTGTCTCATCATGGTCACTGAGCAGCTTGGAAGCACGAAAGCAGGCTTCCCTACTGGTCAGGGGAGGTGCAGAATGTCTTACTCTGGAAAGGGTATGTTTAAATGATCCATCTGGGATGATGCCTAGAAATCCTCTCCCAACTTCTGTCCTCTGAGCCTCTGAAATCCTGCCTGCCCAGTGGTGTGCACGCCAGCACTCCCAGGGTGATGCTGCCGCATCACTGAGGACACTCTCACCTGGCCTGGCTTAGTGCTCCCTGGTCCCTAAGTGAGGCCAGACAACTGTGGGGGTATGAATGTGCCTGTGAAGGCTTCATTTCTGGAAAAATGACTATTCTGTGTATGTATGACCACCTGATCCTAATCATTCAAATAATCAAGAAAAAGGTTTTTACCAACCCAGTGCATGAATGTGATATCAAGATTCTTGAAAATTAAATCACATGTGCACAGTCCTTGTGGCCTCTCACTTAATGACCTTGCCCCGGCGCAGTCCCTCTCTCCCTTCTTCCAACCTAGTAAGGCATCCGCTTACTTTTGCCATGTTGCTCTTGACCTTTGATGATGAAACATTCGCAGAGTTAAAAGCCAAGAGAAAGGGATATAGGGGTGGGAGCCAGTACCTCATTGGCTCTCCAGCCACTGCACAGGAAATGCCCAAAAAAGAAATTGGAAGAAATGAAAGTTTACCCAAGGAAACAGAGGAAGAACTGGGAGGAGGAGACAAGTGTAAAGAGAATGACCATCCTCAGAACCACTGCTCTGGGAGCTAACAAGAGGTGATGGATTTCTTCCCTGGGGTGGAGTGGGAAGACCACAGGCCTGGACCTCAGGCCCACCTGGGGAGCCCCTGTCTCTGCCACAACACACTATGTAGTCTTGGCCACTTTGCTTAGTTTTTTGACTTGAGTTTCTGCATCTCTAATGCTGGAATAATAAAACTGCATCAATCATATTTACAGAGAAATAGAATTAAATCATTCCATATTTTTTGTGTGTGAGAAAGATGTATTGGGCTTTTATGAGACTCCGTCCTTCAGACTTTACCTCTCACAGAGTGAAAAAGGAACATCAACTGCAGGGTACTTTTGTTTCTTTTTTTAAAGTCAGTCCACAGACATTTCTGGACATTTTACCGTATGTTCAACCTGCACAATGTAAATTATACCATACAGAGGTACCAGCTGCCTTATCTCTTCTAGGCCTTCCGGAGCCCCAACAACCCCCTCCATGGCCCTGCTTCCAAGGCACCAACATATATTTTTTAAATACCAAAGACAATGATTCCACTGCTCTTGTTAGGGCTCTGTCATTTCCATCCTTGTGACCAAATCCAGTGGACACCTCTCTGTTCTGATATTTTTTTTTTTTCAAGGAAACGCAGTAATTTATTCCCTCAGGTACAGTGAAACATGAGCTATTCAAAACCCAGTTTCCCATAACTTTTTGACTTCAGTAGTGATTATACACTTATGTCTGTATAGCTAGGGGAAAAAAATCTTTGGTAGCAAACAGCCACAGAGGACCCAGGGAAAAAAGACTATAGTTGAGAAAAATCTAAAGATCACTTTATGAATCCCATTATTACCACCTTAATCCAAACCACCATCATCTCCACTGGGACTATTATAACAGTCTCGTAAATGGCTTCCTTGCAAAATTTCAGTGGCTTCCCATTGCATTTAGAAAAAAAAAAATCTTAATTTTTAAGTGGAGTCTGCAAGTTCCACCTTGTTTTGTTTTGTTTTGTTTTGTTGGTTTGTTTGTTTTTATGTACATCACATGGAAGTTCGCAGGCTAGGGGTCTAATTGGAGCTGCAGCTGCTGGCCTACACCACAACCACAACCACAGCATTGCTGGATCTGAGCCTGTCTGCAACCTATACCATAGCTTATGGTGATGCCAGATCCTTAACCCACTGAGCAAGGTCAGAGACTGACTCCGTATCCTCATGGATACTGGTCATGTTAGTTACTGCTGAGGCACAATGAGAACTCCTTTTTTTTTTTTTTAAGTTCCTCCTTCTTGAACTGAACTGGCCTAGCCCACCTTGTGTTTCTGCTGCTCTGCCATGCCAGGCACCTTTCCACTTTACTGCCTTCAACAGGCTCCTGTCTTGTCCTGCAATGTCATCCTCCCAGTTCTGACTTACTATCTCTTGTCATTTGGCTCAAAGTTCACTGTCTCAGAGAGACCTTCCTTACCCAGTCAATCTAAAATAGTCCTTTTTGTTGTTATCATAGCACACTGTTTTATTTTGTTTTTACAGCATGGACCACCCTCTGAAATGATTTTATTTGTTCACCTCTTTGTTGACTGTATCTCGCTTACTGAAATACAATTGCACCAGAGGTGGGGGCAGGAAGGTCTGTTCTGATATTATTTCGCTCCTTCCTCCTTCCTGGAACACTCTCTTCTCTTGGCTTTTGTCACATCAGTCTCTCTCCTGGTTTTCCTTTCCTCAGTGGCTCTTTCCTTTTTCTCCATTATTGTCTCCATCTCCTCTTAATTTCAATGTTTATATTACTCAGGGATCACTCCTACCCTTTCCTTCCTTCCTTCCTCCCTTTCTTACTTTTTCTCTAGATACTCCCCCCCACCCCAGGTGATCTCATCATTCCCAATGTTTAATTTCATGGATATGCTAATGAGTGCCAAATTTATAACTGCAGCCCATACTTCTGAGAGATCCATATTTATATGTCCCACTGCTTACTTGATGCTCTTTACTTGGATGTATCAAAAACATCTCACTTTTAATGTTTTTAACATTTTCAAAGCAAAAATCTTCATTTCTTGCCCCCAAACTTGCCTTTCCACCTCCCCATATAAGCACCCAGCACTTGGAGGCAAAACCATCAATTTATTCTTGATTCTCCACTTCCTATACTGTCAATAGCCAACCTATCAGCAAATCCTATAGAGCCAACCTGAAAAGTGTGTCATGAACCTATCCATCTCCACCACCATCATTCTAGGCCAGACTACCGTCATCTCTCATCTGACCCACTCCAACACCTCCCACTGGCCTCTCTACTTCTAACTCAATTCAACATATCCTCCACACAGCAGAAAAGTAAACCATAACATTATACAAAAACTGGATCATGCCATTCCCACACTGAAAACTCCTTAATGGCTTTCTCTGCCGCCTGGCAAAAAACTAGTTTCTTTACTATAGACTACTGGATCCTAAAAGACCTGGTCCCTGTTCATCTTTCCCACCTTAGCTCATGCCAGGCTCTTCTCTTGCTCAGTGATTTCTAGCCACACTAGTTACCCAAACATACTCAACTCTTTCTTAGTTCAGGGCCTTCAAAGGATGTTTTACCCATACACTATAGCTCTTCTCTCTTTTGCACTGAAGTTTAAGTACCACATCCTCAAAGGATCCTCTCAACCCCAACCCAATTTAAAAACAGATTTTTCCCGCATGCTTCCATTATGTTCTAACTTAGCGCTTTCTTTGTTTCCTTATTTGCCACAATATTTAATTTTATTCTGTTGAAAAAGTTTCTGGTGGCACTTCTGTTTCATCTGCATCCTAAAATGTGAGCCCCATGGAAATAAGAATGGACCATACTGAATTTGTGCCCTGCAATGTTATCACTGCTTAGCACAACGGGAAGGGAAGAAGGAAGAAATGAAAATGAAAACTGTAGTAACATTATCAAAAGTTTTCATAATCCTTTTCCTCAAATTATAGTTTCAATTTGACTTTAAGACTTGGGACACACATTAGACATTTATTCCCATGGAAGCCTCTCAATAGCCATCTTTGGTAGCTTCCAGTCCTTTAGAGGCCTCATCCAAAGGTACAAGAATTAAACTCTCCAGAAACTGACTGAAGTTGAAGTGAGGCCTAATTTGACTTCTTCAAGAAAACAGTGTTCCCAAGTTTCTTTTTCTAGCAATAACCTTCAACCCAACATGTAATTTGAATTTAAAGAGGGTAACGTTACAAATTATTGCCTATACCAGGACACTTCTGAGAGTAAAAAGATACACTTTAAATAATAACTGAAAAACAAGAGCATAAATTAGGACTGTCCTAGGCAAACCAGGAAAACATATTCTAACAGTAAAAGACGTTCTTTCGGAAAACATAAACAGAACACTCTCTTGCATAAACTGCAGCAATATCTTTTCAGATCCAGCTCCTAGATTAATGAAAATAAAAACAAAAATGAACAAATGGGTCCTAATTAAACTTAAAAGTTTTTGCACAGTAAAGGAAACCGGAAACAAAACACAAGGCAACTCACAGAATGGGACAAAATATTTGCAAATGAAGCAAGGGATTAATCTGCAAAATATACAAACAACTCATAAAGCTCAATATCAAAAAAAAAAAAAAAACAACCCAATCAAAAAAAAAAATGGGCAGAAGATCTATAGACATTCTTCCAGAGACATATAGATGGCCAAAACCCACAAAAAGTCAACATTACAGAAGTGCAAATCAAAACTACTATGAGGGGAGTTCCTGCTGTGGTGCAGTGGATTAAGAATACAACTTCAAAGGCTCAGGTTGCTACAGAGGTATGGGTTTGATCTCTGGCCCAGAGCACTGGGTTAAAGGATCCAGTGTTGCCACAGCTGTGGCATAGGTTGCTCCTGCTGCTCAGATTAAATCCCTGGCCCCAGGAACCTCCATATGCCATGGGTGCAGTCATTAAAAAAAAAAAACCTACTATGAGTTACCACCTTACACCAGTCAGAATGGCCGTCATCAAAGTCAACAAACAATAAATGCTAGAGAGGGTGTGAAGAAAAGGGGATTCTCTTACACTGCTGGTGGGAATGTAAACTGGTACAACCTCTATGGAAAACAGTATGGAGTTTCCTCAAAAAACTAAAACCATATGATCCAGCAATCCCATTCCCGGGCATCTACCCAGAGAAAAACCATAATTTGAAAAGATACATGCACCCCAATGTTCACTGCAGCACTATTTATGATAGCCAAGGCAACCTAAATTCCCACTGACAGAGGAATGGGTAAAGACAATGTGATAATGGAATATCACTCAGCCATTAAAAAAAAAAGAATGAAATAATGCCATTTGCAGAAACAAGGATGGACCTAGAGAGTATCATACTAAGTGAAGTTAGTGAAAGACAAACATCAAATGTTATCAAATATGTGGAATCTAAAAAAAAGATACAAATGAACTTATTTGTGGTACAGAGACAGACTCACAGACTTTGAAAACAAACTTATGGTTACCAAATGGAACAGGTAGAGGGGGAGGGATGGACTGTGAGACTGGGATTGGCATATGCACACTGTGGTATATGGAATGACTAGCCAATGGGTACTTGCTATATAACACAGCAAACTGTACAGATTACAGTAATTATTTTGTGATAATCTATATGGGGAAAGAATATGAAAAAGAATGGATGTGTGTTTACATATAAATGAATCACTTTGTTGTACAGCAGAAATTATCACAACATTGTAAATCAACTGAACTTCAATAAAACTTTAAAAAATGAAAAAAAAGATGTCCTCATTTAACTGCAGGGCTCAAATCTTCCCAGAGCTTGCAACTAAATATTCAGTGTAATAGTTAATCATAAAATTATATTTAAATGATATGGACTAATACCCTACTCCACAAAATTATTACATTTTCTCTAAGATTATGATCTATTTTGTCTGACAACAAATCAGCAGGTACAGGGACCCATTTATAAATATGAGGAAACTCAGAAGGATTTCTTTTAGGAGAATTTGATAGGATCTTTGAGGAGATATTTGAAGGAGATTTGCAGTCTCATGATAGATGACTTTCTGATAAGTCAATAACGAAAATAATAGTTAGGGTTCCCGTCATGGCTCAGCAGATCTGAATCTGGCTGGAATCCATGAGAATGCAGGTTCACTCCCTGGCCTTGCTCAATGGGTTAAGGATTTAGTGTTACCGTGAGCTGTGGTGTAGGTCACAGACACAGCTCAAATCTGGCATTGCTGTGACTGTGGCATAGGCCATGGGCTACAGCTCCAATTCCACCCCTAGCCTGGGAACCTCCATATGCCATGGTTGTGGGCCTAAAAAGCAAAAATAATAATGTTTACTGAACCTTTATTATATGCCATTTCAAATTAAAATGCACTTCACATTTCCAACTAAAGGAATCCTCAGAAAAACACCAGGGAGTACTTAGTAATAATCTCCTTATTTTATACAAAAGGAGACTGAGGCTCAGAGGTTTCAACAAATTGCCCAAGATCACAAACTAGAGAGCCCAAAAGTTGGGCTCAGTCCCAGATAATGGCTTTCTCCAAAGCCTGTTTTCTTCATCATTGTTTGCTTCTAAGACTCTCTGTACTCCTGACTTCTTTTTCTTATTGCAATTTAGACATCAGACTCTCCTCCCACCCGCACTGGGATGCTCTTCTTCCATTTGACAGGGTGCTCCTTTCTGGGTTGTGATGAAAATTCACAAGGGTATCTCTGGCAGAATGCTTGGGGATTGTTACAGGCTGAGGGCTGCCTGTCTCTACCTGCCTAGAGGAAATGAACCAGAAAGTGTCACAGCAGACAGGGATCTTGTATATTTCACAATTCTTTCCCCTTGCTTTATACATTAGAAAATCAGAGAAGTGAATTGACTCCCCCAAAGTCACACAGGCATGTAGCCAAAAGCCAGAAGAACTAGGATCTAGGTCTCCTGATTCCCAGTTCAATATTTAGCAGTATAGTAATAATATTTAGAATATAGTATCTTTAGAAAATGTTTCCATATAAATATTTTATAGACTGTAGAGTAAATAATACATATTTAGAAAAACAATGTAAATATTTTATAGGCTGTGGCACAATTGCTATGTTTGGAATTAAATCTATGGTTCTGAAGCAATGCCACACACACATCATATGATACAATGCACTGAAGTCTGGGCAGCCATCCCTAAATTACGTCTGCATTTTCCTAGAGTGGCAGAATTTAGACTGCTCAGCCAGCTGCCTCCCCGACCCTCACATTCTCATTGTACAACTGCCAGGGGAATGCACTCCATATGAAAAGGGGCTCAGCAAAGAGATTGCACATCCTAGAGATTTTGCAGCTACCCCCAGAGAGTGAAGCTCTGGCCACTCTAAAAGACACAGGCTAGAAAAAAATCAGAGATGCCCAGACCTCCCAGGCCACTCTCGGAGGTGCTGCAGGCCATACTGCTGACCAGCCACAAGCCACTCCTTCAGCTCAGTGTGAAAGTGAAGATAACTCCTCAACATAGGCGCATGGACTGTATGCTTCACCCCATGGCTTAGAACTCCTTAGAATATTCTTACTCTGAAGAAATTCCTTTTCCTCATTCTTCCTTTTCCCAGATTTTCCTCCCTCATTCCTACCATACTGGCCATTTCTCTAGCAGATATAATGTTGGATGGTAGGGCCAGCAGGCAGAGAAGCTGACCTATGACAAAGAAGATAGTATTTTATTATCCTTAATAATTCTGGGCTGATTCTGCCCTATAAAGGTAAAATGTGTGCCCACAAGTAACGGCAAAACTTCTAAAACCTGACAACCAGGCTGGCCCTTTCCAAGCACTGGTCCTTCATATTAGCTCTTCCTTGGCCCTTCCTTGGCCCCTCACAATATCTCCTCATCATTTAAACATCAAAAGGACTCTCCTGAAGCCTGGGTCCCTGCCCAGCTCATGGCTCTACATCTTCTTTTACTCTTAGCTGGAGTCGTTGATTGCTCCATTGAGAAAGACCAGCGCATCCCAGGCTGTAAAACAAGCTGGTCCCTTCTCAGCAGAGGTGGGAACTCAAGGTTACTCCACACATCAGGCCATCTTACTAATCCCCGGCTCTAACCCTAGGCTCCACTGGTGGTTTTCTCCTACTCTATTCCTGAGACCAAGGCTCCAGGAACCCAGGACCCTGTTTTAATCTCTGTGGTCTGGGTTTTTTTTTTCTTTTTTTTTTAATTTTAATTTTTATTTATTTATTTTTGTCTTTTTAAGGCCACACCCATGGCACATGGCAATTCCCAGGCTAGGGGTCGCGTTGGAGCTGTAGCTGCCAGCCTACACCACATAGCAACACAGGATACGAGCCACATCTGCAACCTATACCACAGTTCCTGGCAATGCTGAATCCTTTAAGCCAATGAGCAAGACAAGGGATAGAACCTGCGTCCTCATGGATACCAATTGAGTCCGTTACCCCTGAGCCATGATAGAAACTCCCAGGTCTCAGTTTTTCTTGATTATGAACCATCAGGAACAGACTTAAAATTTTTTAGAAGAATTTTAGAATTTTAAGCACTCTAAATATTGTATAATCCTTCCACTTCTGTATTGGTCAGGGTTCTCCAGAGAAACATAATCAATAGGATATATACAAATACATGTAGAAAGGGATTTATTATAAGAATTGACTCATGCAATATGGAAGCCAAGAAGCCCCACAATCTGCCACCTGCAAGCTGGAGACCCAGGAAAGCTGGTGATGTAATCCAGTCCACTTCTAAAGGCCTGAAAACCAGGGACACTGATGTCTAATGCAGGAGAGAATAGATATCATGGCTCAAGCAAAAAGTGGTTTGAGAAATATGGTGCAAAGCAAAAAGAGAAAATTCACCCTTCTTTCAAGATTTTGTTCTATTCAAGCCCTCAATGCATGGGATGATGTTACTTAGTCTGCAAATTCGAATCCTAATCTCTTCCAGAAACATCCTCACAGGCACACTGAGAAATAAAGTTGTACCAGCTACATGGGCATCTTTTAGTCCAGCCAAGTTAACATGAAATGAACCATCACAACTTCCTTCCCTTCTTCCCCATGTAATGTAACATTCAAAATTATACAACACTATATCATAAAATTAAGCTTTGGAAATGATAGGAAATTCATGTATATGCCAATGCTAAAACATCTTTTTCCTAGATTGTCTGCCTTTCTCTCTATCTGTGTATGTGCCTTGTTTTGCTGAGGTCAAGCCTGAAGATCTGCCTCTATGCTCCCCACTGCTTAATCTGTAATCTCGTCTCTAAATCCCAGAAACAAGGTCAGCATGACAGTGACATCATGCATACCACCTGACTGGCCTGTCTGTGACAGAGATCTAGCTGTTCAAAAAGCATAATTCCCTGCCATTGTACACAATTGTAACTAGAAGGTCGCTGTCCAGAGAAGCACCATATTTCTCAACCACCTTGGATCTAGCTTTGTCCACGTGACTAGTTTTTCCAAATGGAATATGTACAGAAACTCTCTATGCACCTTCCAGGCAAAGGCTTTAAAAAACAGGTGCACTTTCTCTGTTCTTTCTTTCTTCTTCCACTGGCTGGATGGTGGAAGGAGGGTAGTGGATCCATACATGGAAGAAGTCCTGGTCCCCAAATCACCCCACTTAGGAAAGCTGTCAACTGATGAGGAATATCACTCTGTGATGCGAGTGAGAATGAGCTTCTGCTGTGTTTGAGCCATTCTATACTTGAGGTTGTGCTTGTCACAGCATGTTAGCCTATCCTTAGACTGTCAAAACCTACTTCTACTACCTGCTCCCCATTAGACTCCCCATTGTTTTACTCCACAGTAGCAACTTCTCAGGGAGTTAATACACTCTGAGGTTTGGAATAGTTTAAGTCTGGTTCAAAGGTTTTGCTACTCTCTAGATATACAATCTTGAGAAAATCACTTAACCTCTACAGATTAAGCTTTTATATCTCCCAAACAGGCATAACAGTATTAATTTAAGCACATAACAAATAGATAACACATATAACTAGTCTATCAAAATGCCTACATAATAGATATGCAAAAATATAATTCCCTTCCCCCACTGCTCATCAGTCATCACCTTAAATGATGCTAAACCCTAAAACACCCACTGTCTTCCTAGAAAACCACTTATTTCTGTCAGGGTATTTGTCTCCCTTTATCTGGCAAGACTCATTCCACTATATTCAGGTAAGACAGGAATTAGTATATTGAGACATGAAAAATAATGCTGTCCAACCACCACCCAGCCTCACTCAGTTATCTTCACCTTTCTCATGACATGACCATGTGCTTCAGAGTAATAAAGCATGATTTGACAACACAGATATGGTTCACCACATATTTTGCTATAAATGTGGGTGCCATCAGGACTCTTGAGTAAGGCAACAGAATTAAGATACAGATCTGCCTCAGATAAGCAGCACAGAACTGTGGAGAGCAGGAAGTGTTGGTGATGGCATTGCAATGCCATGAAGGAAAGACTGCCACAACTGAGTTCTTTCCTGATGTCATTGGTGTGACTTACTTTAACTTGAGGTGCAAAAACGTTCTCATTTGCCCCACTAGTTGCTGAAGATCTCTCTACATTTCGAAAAAGAAGTTTGTATATCTCTCTTGAGGCCTCCCCACTGTTGAACTGCTCAAGCGAATCACTCAGTGCAAGGGAGAGACCAGTTTCCACACAAAGAACAGCGAAAAGTTGAAAGCCTGACCAGGCTTCTAATGATGCTGTTTTTCACTGCCACATGGCATGTTGCTATTGATGATGGGTCCTGCACTGTGTCACACATTTATTCCTTGGGCAGTGATAGCTTGCTGGCTCAGATACCTACACACGCCAGAGCAGCACCACACTCTTGTGGAAAAATATTCAAGAGTATCTAGGTCAACAGAGAATTCTGGCCTCAGCCTTATACTATGCCAGAATCAACCTACTCTCACCAAAAGAAGAAGAGGAAAGAGAAGAAAGATGAAATGAGGGTGAGGAAGGGAAAGAAAAAAAAAAGAAGAAGAGACAATGCTGAGTAGTTATGCTGTAGGCCACAAAGGAATTTCATGTACCCCAATGTTCACTGCAGCACTATTCACAACAGCCAAGACATGGAAGCAACCTAAACGTCCACAGACAGAGGAATGGATGAAGAAGATGTAGAACACATATATAATGGAATAGTACTCAGCCATAAAAAAGAATGAAATAATGCCATCTGCAGCAACAAAAATGGACCTAGAGATTATCATAATAATTGAAGTCAGACAAAGACAAACATCATATGATATGACTTATATGTGGAATCTAAAGAAAAAAGGGATACAAATGAACTTATTTTCAGAACAGAAACAGACTCACAGATTTTGAAAACTATGGTTACCAAAAAGGATAGGTTGCGGGGGAGGGATGGATTTAGAATATAGGACTGGTGTACTCACTAAGGTATACAGAATTATTGGCCAACAGGGACCTGCTGTATTGCACAAGGAACTCTGTCCAATATTTTGTGATGATCTATGTGGGAAGAGAATCTGAAGGAGAATTGATATGTATACATGTATAACTGAATTAGCAGAAAATATCACAACATTATAAATCAAGTATACCTCAGTATAACTTTAAAAATGAAATACATATATACATATCCCAACACACACACACACACACACACAAAAAAAAAAAAAAAAAAAAAACAACAAAACAGACTCACAGACATAAAGAACAAACAGAACAGTTACCTAGGGGTAGGGGAATTGGGGAAGGGAAGGACTGAGAGTTCAGGGTTAGTAGATGCAAACTATTACATATAGAATGAATAAACAATAAGGTCTTACTGTATAGCAAGGGTAATATATTAAATATATCCTGCAATAAACCATAATGAAAAAGAACTTATAAAGAATGTGGGAGTTTCTGTCATGGCACAGCAGAAACAAATCTGACTAGGAACCATGAGGTTGCAGGTTCAGTTCCTGGCCTTGCTCAGTGGGTTAGAGATCCTGCATTGCCGTGAGCTATGGTGTAGGTTGCAAAAGTAGCTTGGATCTGGCGTTGCTGTGACTCTGACATAGGCTGGCAGCAACAGTTCTAATTAGACCCCTAGCCTGGGAACCTCCATATGCCACAGGTATGGCCCTAAAAAGAAGAAGGAAGGAAGGAAGGAAGGAAGGAAGGAAGGAAGGAAGGAAGGAAGGAAGGAAGGAAGAATATATGTGTATAACAGTCATGTTGCTATAAAGCAGAAATTAAGACGACATTGTAAATCAGCTATACTTCAATCATAAAATAAATTTTAAAAATTAGAAATTGAGAATGATTCTTGTTACTTATGTTACATGAAGGTGAATACATTGTAATGGATGTAAAACTTCAAGAGGAGAGGATGAAGAGAGATTCTTTGAGACTGAAAGGTGGATGACATGGCAATTTGCAGGTGGTATCTGTGTCAGAGAGCGACACACAGCTGCTTCATGGTGCTCCAGGAGGACAGAAGGACCTCTGGGAGAAGGCTTCCCTAAACAGACCCCAAATTGGACAAAGACTATTGGCTTAAGCTTACCATAGAAGCAGCTAAGAGTCTAAGGCTTGGGCAAGGAATGTACTAGCCAGACAACAAACATTTGTGGAACACTTAGGTGGTCAGTACAGACCTAGAATCAGAAATGCTTCCTGATTTTCTGCTCTGCCTGGGATCGATGGGTTTCTGAATGGCCACTGTGAGGCAGGGAAGGAGCTCCAACTGCTGTGGAATTTTATGCCAGATGAGTAGGATAAGGGTTCAGATTCAGAATTAGAAAGTGAAAATACAAATTTCTCTTTATCTTTTGTGTTAACTCTCATCTCTGGCAAAAAAAAAAAAAAAAAAAAAAAAAAACTTCTAAAGTTTTTTGACATGGTTCAGAAATCATTAAAATACAGTTCCTAGAATCCTAGAAATTAAGCTTTACCTGGAACATATGAAACTACCTAATCCTATAGAAAATTTAACTTTTAAAAAGATCTTTCCTTCAGGAGTTCCCACTGTGGCTCAGCAGGTTAAGAACCCAACTAGTATCCATGAGGATGCAGTTCAATCCCTGGCCTTGTTCAGTGGGTTAAAGGATCCAGGATTGCTTCAAGCTGCAGTGAAGGTCCCAGATGCAGCTCAGATCTGATGTTGCTGTGGCTATGGCATGGGAAGGCAGTTGCAGCTCTGATTAGACCCCTAGGCTGGGGTGTGGCCCTAAAAACAAATCTGTCCTCCAGCCTTCACCACCTCCCTGTGTTATGAGCTGAATCATGCATGTCCCTCCGAAAAATCATGTGTTGAAGCTCTAACCTCCAGTACCTGAGAAAGTGATATTTGGGGCTAGAGCCTTTGAAAAGGTAGTGAAGGTAAAATGAAACCATTAGGGTGGGATCTAATTACACTGACCTCTATAAGAGAAGGAAGTTTGGTCACAGAGAGACACCAGGGGTGTGTGTGCACAGAGGAAAGGCCATGTGAGGTCACAGTGAGAAGGTGGCCATCTGCAAGCCAAGGAAAGTAAACCAAACCCAATGAAAACTGTGCTCTTTCATTTATTATTTCTATAATTTTTTTGTTTTTTGCCACACCCATGGCATATGGAAGTTTCCAGGCCAGGGACTGAAACTGAGCTGTATCTGCAGCAAGGCTGGATCCTTAACCCACTGAAGTGGGCTGGGAATCGAAGTTGTACCACCACAGAGACACACCAGATCATTAACCCACTGTGCCACAGTGGGAACTCCTGTTGTTACATGTACATTAGCACACCACTCTTGACCTTGTAATAATTCTGAAATAAACTATAATAGAATCACATCTTACATCTACATATCAGAACAAGTTTAAGTATGTATTAAAACCAACAAATTACACATACTTATTCAGAAGTTACTCATAGACACTCAGAACTGAAAGACACACACATCAGATATTATGATTCTGCACCTAAATACACAGATTCTATTTCCCTGTATGAGGAAGTGAGCAGAATTTCCACAGATCTGGGCAGCTTCATCATTCAAGGGTCATTACTTCTTCCCCTTCCTCAGGTGAGCACTGGCTTTCCTGGCCTCTAGAGTATAGTCAACTCTTGGTTCTTATTCAGGATTAACTAGTTTGCATATCCACCATAAGAAAAAAAATTAGTAGATTAAAGGGGGGCAGAAGTAATGATATAAATCAACAAAAAAATATATGTTTTAGTACAGGTTAACTGTCTGAAACTGTAAACCAAAGATGCAGGGCCACTGCTACCCCAGCCAAGTGTAAACACTCTTGTCTACTGGAAACCCCTTGTTTCCATCCATGCACAAGGACGGAAGCAGTACAAGTTCCAACCAGCAGACTCTTGGGAGTTGTGGCCGCATAGCACACAGTTCCTTTCTTTTGATTTTTTGGGTCAATTGGGGAGTGCTTAACTTCACCTCCTCCTTACATTTTATACAATGTAATCTGAAACTAGAGGAAAAGAGAATACTTCATGTGTTCTGCAGAGCAAAACTTGAATTTTGTTGTAAAAACCCAGGACCTTGAGCTTTTAATTTAGTGCTAGGACCAAACCTGCAGAGAGTGAATGGGGAGGAAAAGCCACTGAAGCAGCTGACATTAAGAAGGTGGGTAATTTACCTTCAGAGCTGTGTGGCTTGACTGTGATGCATGGGATCTGGGGTGTGAGACACTGAGCGATGACACATGGTGAGGTCACGCAATGGAGAGGTGCTGAGTGATGGCAATGTGGGTAGAAGCTGCTAGCAAAAACAAGATCAAGCTGGTGCTGCACTTTATCACCTAGACCATCTGCTGGACAGCTTAGAAGGCAGAGGACCATTTGCTAAGTGACAAACTGATGTCACTTTTTTCTAATGCTCAACAAAAGAAAAACTCTGCCAAGAAGCAGACAATAATTACAGACTATTTTGCCACTTTTCATCAAGCAGTTTGTGATGTTTTGAGTCCCTTAAGTATTATTCTTACATTATGTTTATACTTAGAAAGCATCTGTAGAATGCTAAATGTGTCCCTAAATATTAGATGTCATTTTAAGTAAATTGTTTTTCATTAAATCCTTTTAGACAAAATTTTGCCTGGGTTTATTGAATTGCTGCTGAATATTATCCATAATTCCTTTCACCTCTCCTGTTCTCAATCACTCATGCACATTACCTCCAATACCTCGCAGCAGATGGCAAGGGTACATCTCATGTTGAGGCCCATGGCTTGGACTTGACATTAGCTGGTCCACATGGAGCTCCAAATAGATGGTCCGCACATCTCAAAACAGAAGCCAAGTCCTTAGAAATCCCTTAGGCTTCACACATGCTTTTATCTTTGTCTTTGGAATATATATTCTTGTTATTCTATAAATGAATATTTCTTCAGGAGAGGCTGGATTTTTCTGTTTTGCTCAATATCACTGCTGATCTCTCTCACATATACAGACACTCACACATGTGTGTACACACACACACACACACTCACACACTCATGGATTATAAAGCCCTATACAGGATGCTTATGCTTGATCTCCTCCACATTTTACCTTTTTCTTGGTCACAAAGACACTGACTCATGGCTTATCATATGAGATTAATAAGTTTGAGGTTTGAAGATTCAACTCTTGTATTTAGCCAAATACATGAGCTTGCCTTCTTTTTATTCTCCCTCCACCTTTTTTCTTAAAACTTAGATTTCCAGATTGGTGGTTATCAAACAAATTGGTACAATTATTAGAGAACGTTGAAAATAATAGAATTAACAACTTCCTGCAGATCAGCTATTCAAATATCAAGCTGCCTTGAGCTGGACTAAAGGTTGTGTGGAGTGCTGGACCCCTGGGCTGCACTGCAGACATCTCCATTATGGAGTCACACTGCATGTGGACCACACAGGCGAGCAACACCACTGTGACACCACTGAGACAGCAGTCATGGGCCTCAAAAGAAGTATTATGAAAACTATACTTATTGGTTACCGAGAAGGAGTGCCCAGAGGCAACTCCCACCCAGCACCCATGGCTCAGGCTGAAAATCCCTACAAATGTCATCAGACCTAAGACATCCTGCTTGACTGCTAAGAGAGTCACAGATCCAGGAATATAGGAATTATTGATTTGTGAAAGATCAAGTTTCTTGATAACAGGTGTCACATTGTTGTAATAGTGCCTGATCTCCTTTCTAATGAGTTGTAAAAACTTGCTTTCCCAAGTTGGCCCTTCTAACTCACCCAACCCCTTACACTCTTATGTCTGTAGTCTTCCACAGTCTGGCCAGGCCAGAGCAGAAGTAGGGTATGAGCTCATCTACAGATATTTCCTTGTTCTATGGATTGTTCATTATACTGTGAGTTCCCTGAGTTCAAGGACTATGCCTTATTCATCTTTGCACTCAGGCACTACTATAGTATTTGGTATATAGTAGATGCTTGATAAATATTTGTATAAGTTAAATATTGATCCCCTCAGCAAGAGTTTTATGCCTGGGTATTATGGCTAGCAAAAAATATCAAAAGTTTGATTTCTATGACATGTAGCAACACATTATAATAACAGTTATAATTCAATATTTCATACACTCAAATTTGTATGTTAGAACCTGGGTATAAAATATGACTAAAATTCACTCTGTTCCAAAAGTTGCAGTTCAATTCTTACCAGATCAATTTCATGAACTTTGTATTAAGCAGTGACATATGTGTACAGCAATTATGAAGAGCATAGAGAAAGGCCACTTAGGCTTTTAGGACACATACATGTCATTTGGGTGCATCGGAAAGTGCTAGTAAAGTGCTTCTCCATGAATATCATCTGCACGGATGATGTGTTATCTGAAAGTTCCCAAATTTCAATTTGGAAACCATAACAAAAGATAACATATTTTGAGCTCTTTCTGCGTGCCAGACACCTTGCTAAAACACCTTGGGTATACATGTCACTAACACGCAGAGTCCCTGTAAGGGAGATACTATGACGTTTTCACTTTACAAGTGGGGAAGTAGAAAATAGGGAGAATGCGTAACTTGCCCAAAGTGGCACAGCTAGCAAGTGGCTGAGCTGGAATCAAACACAAGGATTCCAGTATCCATACGCTCACCGCTACTGAGGGGGCTTCCTCCACAGCTCTGCAACATCCTAGAATATTCTAGCAATGTCTTTACTGGGCTTTTGATTTCATTAATAAACACTGTATTTGAGTGACGAGTTATAGGACTGGTAGAAAGCTCAGTTCCAATAATCTCACATATTCAATGTGGTAGGTTCAGAAGAAGCAGGAATATCACAAGATATGACAAAGTTAAACCCTACAAACTGCCCTCAGCAAACACTTGTCTATCCAGGGCCCCCTCTCCCTCTGCTTCTGTTTACTTCAGGAGGAGTTTCTCAGCTTAAGAACCATGGGGAAGAAGGTGACAAATATAAAACTCTTTCAAATTAGCCTCAAGCATGGGTCTGCTTCAGGATCAAGATCTGGTCTGCATTCAGTTGCACGCTAATAATCTTGGAGAGTGTATTTGCCTACCTGTGGTTGTTGGCTGAGAACAGGTATCACATCAAAGAGCTAGATATATAGTCAGGGGAGCAGATTCTCAACAAAACCATTCTTTCAAAAAAAATGTTTAATTAAAGTGTTGTTGATTTATAGTGTTGTGTCCATTTCTGCTGTACAGCATAGTGACCCAGTCATACACATATATACATTATTTTTCTCACACTGTTTTCCACCATGTTCTATCCTGAGATTGGATATAGTTCCCTGTGCTGTACAGTAGGGTCTCATTGCTTAGCCATTCTAAATATAATAGTTTGCATCTACTAACCCCAAACTCCCCAACCATTCCATTCCCTCCCCCCTCCCCCCTCCCCCCTCCCCCTTGGCAACCACAAGTCTGTTCTCTAGGTCTGTGAGTCTGTTTCTGTTCTGTAGATAGATTCATTTGTGCCACATTTTAAATTCCACATATAAGTGATATCATATGGTATTTGTCTTTCTCTTTCTGACTTATTTCACTTAGTATGAGAATCTCTAGTTGCATCCACTCTTTATTGCAATGGCTAGCACACTTTTCTGTATAAAGCCAGAGAATAAATATTTTAAGCTTTGTGGGCCATGTGGTCTCTGTCACAACTTCTCGACTCTGCCATCAGAGCAAAAGCAGCCACAGACAATATGAAAGCAAATGAGCATGGCTGGGTTAGAGGGAAAATGTGTTTATGAGTACTGAGTGTAATTGTCACAGGGTTTTCAGATGTCTTGACTTATTCCTCTTTTTATTTTTTTTCAACTTTTTTTAAAAAATGTGAAAACCGTACTTCGACTATTGGTTATACAAGCTACCAGAATATCACCAACTGACTGGGATACACAAGAACCTCCCCCCCCTTCCCCGCTCCCTTTGCAAAGTCTACCCATCTCTCCCAAGGGCCATATAACTTCCCCTGGGGCCCAATGTTTGGCATGTCAGGTTTGCTAAAGGGGTTAGATTTTACTGATCTCTCTCCTTATTGTGCTGCCAAGAGCATCTCATTACAGAAGGAGCATCTTGGACTGAAGTGAGCAGGTTAGAGTTCCTGGTAGGAAGACATTCTTCCTCCCCCCAATTCTTGTCATCAGTATCCCTGACAGGATGAATACTGTCACAGGGTTGCTCATCTGTCAGACTAGGTTTCTATGAATTGTGGATGATATTAATGAGCATCTTTGCAAAAGCTTCCTGTAACTATTTTCCAAGAAATAATCTTCATCCTGACAATAGCAATTAGCAATAGATCTTCTCTCTCTTTCCCATTGAAAGATTGGTGTTTGAAACCAATGTATGTTTTATAGAGTAGCTACCTGTTGCTAAAAGAAACAAAGGTTGAAGAGGGTGATCTATATGTTGATCTCAAGTTTTCACTTACTGCCTCTGAGATTTCCAGCCAATGTTTTCTTCCTGGAGCAGAGAAGGGTGGCCGGGGCCAGGGGAGGGGGCTGCCTTTTTCTCCTCTTTTAGTAAACGGCATAGAGATTAGATTCAAAAGCCTTAAGAGAGGGTAACAACTCTGCTGGTGCTTGCCCATAGTCCTACCCTTACCAATTTAGGGCATGAAACTGAATTTCAACTACCAGGACTAGCATCTCTTTCCTAAGGGTTATCTCTGGCTCCATGGCACTGAGCTGCTTTGTCCACTGATGTAGCAAACTTGGAATGCTGGGAAATTAAGGCCCCTGAGAAGCAGCCTTGACCACTGACTAACAAGTATTGGTGTGAAAAAATATCCCAGCTTTCTCACTCCTTCGGTGGGATAACTCTGAGGCAAATATTCTCCCAGGGTTTAGTTTCTGTACCTGGGTGACAACTGGTTTGGTAATGTACCTTTTACTGGCTGCCTTTCCTTACCACTTTCCTTCCCCACTCTCCTATTGGTTCTTCTTCACTTCCTCAGTAACTTACCTATACTCAAATTTGTTTCTGAGAGGCCTAGTCTTAGACCCCAGCAAAAACAACAGCCAAAACCAGCCAGCCCTCTTGGTCGGGTGTGGCCGAGGTCAGTGGTTTCCTCAGTGCCCTTTACAACACCTTGAAACATTGGGAGAAGGAAGACTAGGCAAATTCCAAAGTCCAGAAGACTTGCCTTGTGTTTTCAGAGAAAAGAGGTTATATGTTCTTGGCAAAACTACAAAGCCCAACACTTTGTGGTCTTCTGTTCTTTTGACTTCAGCTTCTACTATTCTCCACTTGGATGGCTACATTCCAATCTGTCTTCTTTGCTATTCCTGGAATATGCCTGGCACGTTCCTGCCTCAGGACCTTTGCTCCTGCTGTGCCCCCTACACTCTTTCCATATATCAACATGGTTAACACTCTCACCTCCTTCCAAAGGGGCTTGTTTTCATGTCATCCTCCCACTGAACCCTTCTAGGACCACCCATATAAAACTGCCACCATCCCACCCCACCACTGACATTCTCTATTCCTCTGCTCTGCTTTGTTTTTCTCCATAGCACTCACCACCTTCCAGAATGGCCATCCCCAGGCCTTATCTTGTGAAACTTTGTGGGTAGTGAGAAGAGCTTGTATTCAGCTAGGTTACAATTGGTCTTTTCTCCCCCTACTAATTCTGCATTATTTTTGTTTCAGGATTTGTTTGTTTAACTCAGTGTATTTATACACAGAGAAATTACCTTGAAGTTGTCCTGGAGGGCAACTTTTATAGTAAGGTTCTGGTAGAACTATTGATTTTGATAACCTGTGTTAGACCCCAGCCACTGTGTAGACTTGAGCAAGTTACTCTCAGTTTCTGCATCTATAAAACGGGAGCACTAATGCCCACTCTGAAGGATTTGGTAAAGATTAGATAAAGTGCATTAGGTAAAGTGTACCCAGTAAGCTGTCACATGGCAGGCACTCATCAAGTGATAGCTAATTTTATTATTGCCCAGAATCATTTTGTAGAGATGGCCCTGGCCCCTGAAGCTGTTATCTCTTGGAGACCAACATGGAACTCAGCAGAGCTCGAATTTCTTTCCGAATCCTAAAATCTTGACAAGGACTTTTGGACATTACTTTACTCCCTAAAAGACCTGTATTAGCCCCACACAATGGTTTTTCCCTATTCAACACAGTTCTTCTGGCCCAAATATTCAGGAGGTCTAACAAGACCTTACCCAATGACAAAGAGAGAAGACAGTCTCCTGGTTCCCCCTCCTTGCAGAAGAGAGTTGGTTCCCCACTTAAAGTTATAGACAGAGAGCTTCTTAGGCAACAGCTTCACCTACAGCCAGCAGGGTGGACCCCTGTGCTCATTAGTGGCAATACAAAATGAAGGTTTAGATCAATGTCTCTCATTTGAACAGGACACTTGAGAGAAGTCAGAAAGCCAACCTGTGGTCAATAATTCTTTAGCCGGACTAAGCACATAACATCTCAGCTATCCCAGAGCTTGAAGGGCACGACATCTGGCACTATTTCTCTTTGCTCACTAACCAGCCTGCCTGCCCTATTGAGCTACTCATTGTTTATAAAAGCTGTAGTCAAGTCAGGGAGCTGTGCCTGACTGCTCCTTAGATATCTCAGGAGCCCACAGCTGTTCTGTTCTGCATGGGGTCTTGCCCTTAAGCATCCTTATGGCATTTCTTTTCCCACTCTGCTTAAGGTTCTCTCATTTAATAGCTCCTTGAGAATTCTGGTTACCTGCTGTCTGCACTTATATAACTTGCACGTATTTTGCTGAAGACCCTGCTTAGAACTATTAGACTGTTGATATAGCCCATATTCTGATCATTTGTGATTTCCAGATGTTGACCTAAAACTGTTAACCAGCCATCAGTTACAAAGAGTACTTAAGCACAGCAGAAGGAAAACTGCACAAAGTCAGAAAACCTACATCCCAGTCTCAGCACTGTCACTAACTCTGTGTGACTTCATCAAGTCTTACACACCCCTGATCTTGATATTCCACCAATTTATAGATCATCTTTCAATACGTGCTGCTATGGGGATGTGGAAGAATAAGGCAGGATCCCTGTCCTCAAAAGATTAACATCTAGTTGAGGATAAAAGATCAATATGCTTTTAAGGAAGGGAATCAAGCAAAATAGGGCAAAATCCAGTGTAAGACAGTGTGGTGTGGATACTCATGGTTTGCCAGATCCCAACAGAGAATCTCAAAGGGGCCTGAACAGCCAGGGAAAATCTCCAAGAAGAGATTGGACTTGATCTGGGTCTTAAATGATGGACAGACTTTTCATGGCAAAGAACAGTGGGGATGACATTCTAGCTGAGGCAGGAGTGAGCACAATGAACTCAGGACAGATCATGGGAGGGCTAAGGATGCAGGGAATCCTAAGGCTGGATCAGTAGGACTGTGCAGGACACTGAACATGAGAAAAAGGAGTTTGTGTGACATAAGGTCAACCAAGCATTTGAATAATGAGTGGCTAAGCACGTTATAGACTTGATACTAAGGAATTTCTGGACTTCCAGGCACCAAAGTGCTCTATTTTAGTCAGTTCCTTGACACATCCACTTCCTCCTTACCTGCCCTTCCATCCCCCTATCCCAGCAACCATCTAGCCCACGACCTGAAACAATGTATATGTACTTAGTAAAATTTATTAATTTCCCCTTTTCCACTCACCAGTAGCAATGAGTTTTCCATTAGGGCTTTTGGTAAAAACATGAGCTGACCAGCTTTTTGCTGATATAATTATAGCCAAAAAATAAATCAACTGCATGCTCTAGTGAGCCTATATACCTCAAAGAATGACACAGCTTATGTTTTTGAAATATAGTAAATGGTCCCTGATTGAGAATCAATAATTTAGGTGAAACTACTTATGTTGTAGACAAGAATGGGAACAAGATCTAGTCTTGCCAAGAACTTTAAGAGATTTAGAGTAAACCCAGGGGTGCAGGATCATGGGTGGCAGGACCTATGGTTCAGGATTGTTGCCCCCTGTGGGTGTGAGTGATGAGACTGGAATGAGGCCAGAAGGCTGAAGAAAAGCATGCAATAAGACATAAGCCAGCACCTGCATTAGGATGTGGTGAGGAACAATTAGATCACAGACATTTTGATGAAAGAATCAAAAAGACTTGGTAATTTGATTTGTGGTATAAAAAGGAGGATGTATCTGTTATGGATATGTGTAAGCCACAGAAATTGAATCTGGCAGGCAAAGACAAAACAAAAACAAAAACAAACACAGTAATGAAATGATGTTGGTAGGTCTGAGAACCTAAGGAAAAGCTGAAAACTCCTATGAGTCTAGGTTGTAAACATTGAGAGTTTCTTGAGAACCCTGCCACAGGGATGACTTCCGTTCACTCTCAGTAATTTTGTCAATATGCTCAAGATTCATATTCCAGTTTTGCAGCCAGAATAACTAAAACAATGATGGTGGCATTAGCCAAAGTCAGGGACCTGAGAAAAATGCATGGTCTTTAATGAACCATTTTTCTTCCTAAACCAGAAAACTCTAAAACTCCCAACTCTAAAATGCTGTGAGTTAATAAGTTGGAGTTTTTTTCTTTAATATTTCTTATCTCCCAATTAACCTAGTGTTTTAGGTTAGAGCCTCCCAGAATCACACCCTAAGATAAGGATTTGAGTGCACATGATTTATTTTTTTTATTTTTTGGGGGGGCCATACCCATGGCATGTGGAGGTTCCCAAGCTAGGAGTCTAATCAGAGCTGCAGCTGCCAGCCTACATCACAGCCACAGCAACGCCAGATCAGAGCCTTGTCTGTGACCTACACCATAGCTCACAGCAACACCAGATCCTCAACCCACCAAGCAATCCCAGGGATTGAACCCGCAACCTCATGGTTCCTAGTCAGATTCATTGCTACTGTGCCACAATGGGAACTCCACATGATTTATTTGATGTGATCCAGGATGCACCAATAAGGGAGGACATGAGAGGAGAAAGGGAAGAAATTGAAGGCAGGTGTGTCATGAGCAGATTATCATTGTGAGCAACAGGGTCTCAGCCCCACTGGGGAGCTCTGGGAGATAAGAGAACCTGCCTCAGAGTTGTCCCACCAGAGGGTAGGTAATGGGGTTATTTACTCACCATCTTTGCTCCGTCACTGGCAAGGGCTGCATCCAGGGACATTACCTTCTGGCCTGCTCTGGATGAGCTGAGCATGTGCCCATTCTGACAATGCTTGGCAGAGCTACAGGTGCTGCTGATAGAAAACCATGAGCATGTAAGGAACAGTGAAGGCCAAAGCACTATGGGCAGGGTATTAATAGCATCTGCCATCTGAGTGTCCTTAACAGTTTGGCTCTTCACAGCATTTTCACCTTGGAGCCATAACAGTGTTCATCAGAGGAGCCCACTCAGAGCTCACAAGCTTATAAGCAATTCGGGAGAACTCAGAAACTGCTTTCTTGACCATGTTTCTGCTCAACTTCATGGTCTTTCATTTGCTTACTTTCTGTGGCTTCTTGTGTCTTTTACTCCTAAAGCTACTGTTCCTTTTCTAAATGCCTTTTTAACACCACTGTCCCCAGACAGCCATGATGCTATCTTCTGCCAGAATGTGCAGGATAGATGAGTGGAGAAGTGTTACAACTTAAATTAGAAGCATGTAAACAATGCTGGGAAATTCTGTCCGAGGCTATGCCTCATGCTCAGTAGCAAAATCAGCCTTCAGGAGAACTGATGCTCCTTTTGGTGAGTCAGTGACGGAAAAGTTGGTCTGATTTCATGTTCACTGCCTTTAGAAGGTCTCAGATGGCATCTTGCCACCACTCTACAACTGTCAAACCAAGATTAAAGGTGCTGAGGTAAATTACTGGGGCCATGTTTGTGTTGTGACTGAGCCACGAGCTTAGGACTAAACCATTACCTGTCTTGAGCAGCCCATTAGTTCATTTGTTCCAGTCCACTGGTTCAGGCCTGGCCCTGCTGCTCCTAAAACGGTTATTTGAGCTCTCATTTCAGTTCAGATCATGACAGCAACACTACTACAGAATATTCTTTGGATATTCCATATGTAGTAGTCACTGTTCAGTCACATTGTTGTGTATATTTTTACTATCCACTTAGCAAACTCAGATAAATTAGAAAAAGTTAGTTGAGGCAACACCCAAATTGTTTCCCTCATCTCTCCCACTTTCTTTGCCTACATAAATGTGTTTGGATCTTTGAGTTACGAAATTACGTACATGACATAAAGCAGCAAAATGAAATAAAGCCAATATTTATATCTTCCTTTTATTTAATATTCAACAAACAAGAATTTTAAAAGTGACTGAAGCTAATACCTGAAACAGAGTATGTTTAAGAGATTACCCTACTATTTTAAATTTCTTTTATACTTTAATAAAACCCCTACTTACAGGCTTCAATAGCTTAACTGAGCTATGTAGCCTCCCTAATTACCTCTCTTTCCTATGTGACCTGACCCAGCCCTTCCACCTCAGGCAGGCAACTACATCCTATTCCGCAACACTTTGCCTACACATTACCTGCGTCGTTAATGGAATCATTCCCTCCAACCCGAATACCTGCTCCAAGTTAGACTCCTCAGGGTGGCTTCCCTGCACACTCTACTTTGCACTACAATCCCTAAAAACGCAGCACAGGAGACCGAAGACATGCATTAAAGTTAGGTAGAACCAGGCTATACAGCACCAGGCTTCAATCACAGCTTTGCTCTTTATTAGCTGCATGACCTTAAACTACTTACTTAAGACACTGAGCCCCAGTTTTTCCATGTATAAAATGAAAAAAAAAAAACTACTCTGTTCCTAGCATTATATATTTCCCATCTCTGAAGCTCCATGCACATTCCAAAGGAGTGCTGATGTTTTTCCTCCTTAGCATCAAATCAAAGATCCTACTTAGTTATGAAGGTCAATAAAAAACCGACATCATAAAATATGTGCTTTCCTCATCACCATCTTACATAGAGAAGAGTTTTATACTTTATGCTAAAGAAAGTCAGTTCACAAAAGCAAGTTCTGGTCTTCATAATGGTCACATACCTTGTCTTTACTCATTCCAAAAATCCCACTAAATTAAGGAATAAAAAGTTAAAACATACAAGATCATATATGTTTGTATTGGACAGAGCTACTCTTGACTATAACAGGTTGAGCAACTACAAGCAATACTAGAAAAACTGGGGCAGACCAGGAGGCTATTAGACTCCCGCACTGCAGAGCAAAGGAGAAGAGAATCATTTGCTTTGGAAACTTTTGCTTCCCTCAGACCCACCAGGCCAGGGGGAAGGTAAGGACAGTTATGGGTAGCAATAGCATGGTAGTGAATATAGCCTTTGACACTGACCCTAAGTTTATAGAATGCTGAGGTCATGAGTGTCCTTCTTTTCTTTAGCAGAGTTAAAACTGGTTTTGGGTTCTCCTTGGAGATCATCAAGGTCTTCAGAGCAGCCATTGCACTACCTGTCACTGTTTCTCATAGTGGCCCTAATCTGTAGTCACAGATACAACAACTACCATTTACTGAGGCCCTATTGGACACCATAAGCTGTACAGATGCTATATAGAATTGTGGTTCTCATTGCTTTCACATCATTGCCTACATAGAAACTGGTAATACTTTTATAGCACAGTGGTATATAAATGGATGAGGCTGCTTGGCTGAAATGACTGGCTTTAAGCACCAGCTGCTCTATTCATGAACCCTGGAGACTGAAGGGACAATATCTCAACCCACCTTTACCCTACCCCTTTCACAATATAAAAATATGCCATGGCTCTGATAGATTGTTTCATTTACTCTTCCAATAATACCTGGAGGTAAATATTGTTATTTACACACTTAGTAAATGGCAAAGCCAGGATTTGGATCTGGCCTGTTTGATCCCATGCTACCTTTTCATTATTATAAATCAACCTGCTTTTTTGGCTGCTGATGCTGACTTTATCAGTCTTGGAGATGTAGATGGTGGTCTTGCTAAAATGGAGGAGGACCTGAGTTCAGAGGGCCAGGCTGGTATGTGGGCCAGGCTGGTACATGGGCCAGGCGTCAAAGAGAGATGCCCCCATATGTTTTCACATGTGGATCTGAAAAGACTAGGCCTACAAAGACGTCTATGGAGAAAGGCAGGGTGACCATCTAAAAGTGACATCAGTCCTAGTCTTAGTCTACACACCAAGGAAAACTCCAAGTAACAGGTTACCAGGAAAAGGCAACAGAGACCAGAATGAAATGAGAGTCAAAGCACTAGGTGAGAGGAACTGACACAATTTCCCGAGCCAGTGATTCTCAAACTTGAAGGTGTCAGAATCATCTGGAAAGTTTGTTCAAACAGGCATTGCCCCACGCCTTAATTCTATAGGGCCTGAAACAGGGCTAATAATTTGTGTTTCAAATAAGTTCCCTGGAGATACCAATGTCATTGGCTAGCAACCAATTGCTTTCAATAAGAAAATAAATGTAGCTGCTTTTTATGGATAGCTAAAGTCTTATCAGAGGCAACAAATAAAAGGACAGATGTCTCCAATGTTATAATTCTTTGTCCCCAGCTACTTACACTGCCCTCACAGTGTACATGAGCTAAGGTTCAAGGTCATTAGAATGACTTCAGCTAAGTCTCTGTGTCAAAGCAGCAGCTGCTGTCAGCTGTCAACAAGCATCGCAGTATCCCAGCATCCCAGACACCTTGACCACTTTCTAGCTCAGGGTGCCTGAAAGAAACAAGTGTTGGTGAAAACTTGCAACCACTGGTGTGTTCAATGGTTGATATTTTTGCCAACAATTCAATACCCTTCTACCTCCACAATATTTTAACCCAAAGCATAGAAATACAATATTAATTGATAAGAAAAAAGTAGCTGACCTCATCTCCATTCTCCCCTAGTTAGCTGAAAAGAGAATATCAGAAATTAAATTCTTTTATTTGAGTTCTGGGAGTTTATTTGAGTTATAAAGATGTAGGATTCTGAGTTTTTTTTTTGGGGGGGGGGGGGGGCTCTACTCACTGCATACAGAAGTTCCCAGGCCAGGGATCAAATCCAAGTCGCAGTTGAGATCTATGCCAGATCCTTAATCCACTTCACTAGGCCCAGGATCCAGCAGCGATCTGAGCCATCACAGAGACAGAGCCAGATCCCTAACCTGACCCACCACAGCGAGAATTCCTAGGATCCAAAGTCTTTTAAGAGCATCTCTCTCTTAGTCACAGTTTCTTTCCTCCGTGTTATCTCGTACACAGCTAACACAATTAGCTGGGCACGGATTGGAAGACCCTAAGCTATTTCAATCCCCATCTGGCTTCATTCCCTGTTGGAGAGCTTGTCAAGGCAATCCATCTCTGAATTGGAATGGGCCTCTCTTCACTTATACTCCTTCAGGGGGAAATTGAATTTCTTCTGGAGCTGGTTCATTGGATGTTTAGAATGATACAGGTAAGGCACAGGCAATTGCGTGTTTATCCCTGAACTTTAAAGAAACCATAGATTTCAAAAGAAAATAAATCTTTTAATCCTCCTACAGCTACTCTCCCTTTTACTAAATAACTGGCATTTAAAAGAAACCATTATTGAACATGCCTTCTGAGCCCTTTTGTAAGTGTTAACAAGAACTTCTAAGTGACACGGGCTCCTGTCTTTGCAATAGATAGGTCCCATTGTGAGTATTTAAGTAAAAGTCATATTTAGTCAAAATACGCAATCATTTTTATTTTTTATAAAGATTTGTTCACCAGAAGCAAGCTCAAAAGAATTCCAAAATGCATTTATAAACAACAGAGTCATTTTCAGGCTTCTAGCACTCCAGTCAGAAGCCATATTTGAGGGACAGTAGTCTAAAGAGAGTCTTGGAGAGGCCAGCAGGCAGAATAATAGAGTTTGAAAAGTTCTTTTTTAAGTCAAAGCTTTTTTTTTTTTAACTTCCTTTGATGTTAAAAGAAAAAGATTCTAATAATGACATTTTGTACCAAGAGTCATTAGACCAAAGTATCTGCCTGAAGCAAAATTTGATGGCCAAGTTATGAACCTGCAAACAGAACCTTAACTATTGTGATAGGAGCTGACCGTAGTAATAAAAGCGAATTTGTTAAATAAAATATGTTTATAATTCACCAGGCTTGGAATCAGGTAGGTAGAAAGAAACCTCCAGTGAGTCATTACAATTTTGCAAAACAGTCAAAAGAGCAGTTTGCTCTGTGGGCAGGTGGAGGAGTGCCTGCCCTGTTGTCATTATTACAGTGTGCAATTTCATTTATTCATGGGGTTCCAGGGATGCGTGCCCTTTTGAGCTGCTAAAACACACTGGACAAAAGCAGGAAAATGGAATGAAATCCTGGCTTTAAAGAGACTGCAATTGAAACGTGTGAGCAAGTCCAATTTGGCTGATGACAGGAAACACGAAGAGAGCATTAGTGCAATAAGCTTTTGCAGATTCTGGTGGGTTTTTGCAATGATTTTGAAATAGGTTAGGAGGAATAAGATATAAATTCATTTGGAAGTTATGCTGGGCAGCCAAGGTATCTGAAACAAAACAAAACAAAACAAAACCAAGGATTAGCCTAAAAAAAATGAGAATTTCATTGGGGCATAAAGACTAGAATCAAACAAAGGAAGGAATGAGACTCACTATTACAGAGGTTAGAGTTCATCTATACTATAGGAAAAACTGTTGGCTAGTGTACAAAAGAAGGAAATGTAGCTCTAATTTTTTCCACAAATGGATGGCCTATGTAATCACCATCCATTAGTCATATGAGGATCAAGCACAGGTGAAGAAAGCATAGAAAAAGAGGGCCAGAACTTAGGAAGGATTGTGCCTCCATCTGGCCCAAATGTTTCTATTTGTCACCAAATTTAATATCAAGATGTATGAAAAGAGAGAGTTATGATACCATGTCCTCTTCAAAATTCATATGTTGAAGCGCAAACCCCTAGTACCTCAGAATGTGACTGTCCTTGGAGAGAGAGCCTTTAAAGAGTTAACTAAGTTCAAGTGAAGCTATTAGATGGGCTGGACCTCAATCTAACTGGTGTCCTTGTAAGAAGGGGAAGTCTGGACACACGAAGACACTCCAGAAATGTGTGCACACAGAGGAAAAACCATATGAAGACAGAGAGCCAAGATGGCCATCTGCAAGCCACAGAGAGACACCTCACAACAAGTCAAACCTGCCCACACCTAGATCAGCCGTCCAGCCTCCAGAACTGTGAGAGAGGAAATTTCCATTGTGCGAGCCACCATGTTGGTGATATTTGTTGTGGCAATCCTAGCAAATGAGTACAGAGAAGGAGGAGGAGGGGAAGATAAAGGAAAAGTTTAAATATCAAGAAGAAGCAGCTCATTAATAGCAGGTCTTTAAAAAGAATACAGAAACACACTTCTCTGACCTTAGAAATAATCATTATACAGAAGAGAAAACTGAAGGCTAGAGACAGCAAAATCACTGTGCCAAATCACAGTCAGTTACTTATAACACAACTGTTAGAACTCAGTCTTCTGACAATGAACCTAAGCTCTTTCTTTCCCTCATCCCAGCACAGCCTTGATGAGAGCAGCAGGCTGAACAGCTGCATCCTCGCTGGGTCTCCTCACCCATTCTCTTGCTGTGACCAGGGAAATCCTTCTAAAACTCAAATGTCACCTTGTAATTCTCTCACTCACAACCTCAAGAACAAGTTCAAACTCTTCCACAGGCCTACTCCCCTACCCACAGTCATTATTTCAGGTCCCCAAGCAGGGCTGTGATCTCTTTTTTTTTTTTTTTAATTTGCTTTTTAGAGTCATATCCACAGCATATGGAAGTTCCAAGGCTGGGGTCGAATCAGAGCTACAGCTGCTGGCCTCCGCCACAGCCATAGCAATGCCAGATCTGAGCCACGTCTGCAACCTATACAATAGACCATGGCCACACCAGATCCTTGACCCACCGATGGAGGCCAGGGATCAAACCTACATCCTCATGGATGCTAGTCAGATTGGTTACTGCTGAGCCACAGCAGGAACTCCAGGGCTGTGCCTCTCTTGCATCCAGACTCCACAGTGCTGTCCTGATGCCTGGAGTACCCCTACCCTCCCTCGCCCCCTGCATTTCTGATGATAAGCTCCTATTCAGTTTTCAAGTCTGTAGATTGCCTTTGGAGATCACTTCCTCCAAGAACCCTAACTCTGGATTAGCTGTCTTTTCTCAATTCTTATTGTTTTATATTGTAATTGAGGCTCCAAAAGGCCATAAGCAGGATAAGGGCAAAAACCAGATTTGTCTCATGTGTGGTAAATCCTCATTGAGACAATTCTGTATTATGTCAGTTTTAAAGAGGTTTCATTCGCACTGCCTCATATTTCAGCAGACATCTGTTAATCTGACTAACCCACTGTCTCCATATACATGCTTAATAAAGACTAGCTGAGTGAATGAAAAACAAGTGAATACAATAGGTACTGCCTCACATGTCACTAGGAAATTGTTAGTCTGACCCATTTACCCATCTGCACCCAAAGAAACTGTGAGGCTACAGAGCATAAGATGGGAGGATTCCTGGAGGTCATTTAGGAAATGGACCTCCTGAGAAGGGGATTGGAAACCTTGAGGGAAATTAGAAGAGCCTTTGAAAGCCTCTAGAAGAGATACTTCAAGCACTGGTCTGGCTCTGGCCATGTCAGTCTGTGCCGACAGCATCCCCTGGGAGCTCAGGGAGGAGGGAGGAGAGCAGACATGGGCCTGATCCACAGCCTTCAAATTTAGCCAAAGCCCTAGACACTGAAACGCTGGGTGACTTGCTCAAGGTCACGAAGTTGGCCAGTCAGGAGGGTAGGGGCTTGGACTTGAACCTAGAAAGTGTGGCTCCAGGGTCTATGCTACAAATCTCTATGGCACACAGTAGGGGTTACCACTTGCGAGAATTCTTTCCTTGGTGAGAAGTGGTGGTTAAGGGCCTTAGACCCAGACTCCCTCACTGGGCATGTTGAGTTCTTGCTCTGCCTTCCTGTACATTAAACATGCTAGAGAGGTCTAGCTGGTCCTTCCAGAAGGAAAGATTGTTCTCTCTGCAGGTCTGGATCCCTACTAGTGGATTGTCACCAATCAGAATAGGCAGGTGGCAAATTTAAGTAATTAGTGAAAATCAGGACTCATAGTCTTGAGAATAATTAATGTTGTCTTCTAATCTCTTTCCTCTGGGGGAAACTTTGCATACAGCTTAAAAGAAATGTCATCTACGCCTCACTGTTTTCAGAATCTGACTGTGAATAGCAGTACTTTCGGAGCTCTGTAAAAGCATCATTTAAAGGGTCTTTCCCCTTAATTACCAGCCAAGTCCACAAATTTTCCTGCAGATATGACACCACTTAGGCCCCTGTAATGGTAGAACTACCAGGAATTGTTGGATATATGGTTACATGGTGAGAGGGAGCCTCCTGTCCCCCATTGCCAACTGGCATCTAAAGGGCAGTGAACTGAGACCCCACACAAGAATACAGCACCAGCCTCTTGAGGAAATAAGAAGAGCTTCATGGAAAGGGCATCACATGGCATGCAGTACAGAGTGGGAATATTCACAGATGAAGAGGGGCAGAGATAAACAAAGGGAAATGCAGAGGAAAGACAAAGAGACAATCTGTTGTAGTGTCAGGTTTTCTAAGGTGAGGATAGGAGAAAATATCACAAAGGAGCCTGGAGCTATTTTGTGGTGAAATTTTAAGACCAACCAAAGAAATGGTTTAACTTGGAAGGTGTCAGAGAATCATGGAAAGTTTTTGAGGAGAGACATGACAAAGTGTTATTAACTTAGAACTAGAAGGGATTTTAAATTTCCTCCAAGTTCCTCATTTTACTATTTAAAAGAGTAGAAAAGAGAGGACTTGGCCATGGTTCACCCAGAGCTAGAAGCCAGGTCTTGTGATACACAGTACAGGGCTCTCTATACCAATTACCTCCTCTTAGCTAGTGTGTTAATTACGTCTGATTGTATGGTATAAGCCACGTGGCTTTCTATTTTTTTGTTGTTGGTTTGTTTTTGTCCATTATATTCTCACCCCCATTCCCACCCCACAAAAGTGTTTGCTTTCTTGGTTAGGAAGTAGCTAGAAAATGACCGTATCGTCATAGGTTGGCAGGTCTCAGGCCCTAAGCTAAATTTTTCCTTGCATTTTCTCATTTAACCCTCACAATATCACTATCATATATTATTGTCCACATAATAGTTTGTCAAGTACTTTGCCAAAGATTTCACAGTCAAAAAGACATGAAGCTAACAAGATATGGAAACAACCTAGGCATTTGGTAATGAATGAGTGAACAAAGAAAATGTGATATATACATATACAATGGATATTACTCAGTCTTTAAAAAGAAGGAAATTCTGCCACTTGCTATAGTATAGGTGAACCTGGAGCAGATTACCTATGTGAAACAAGCCAGACACAGAAAGACAACTACTGCATGATCTCACATTGGAATCTAAAATAGTTGAACTCAGGGAGTTCCCATCATGACTCAGAGGTAAGGAAACTGACCAGTATTCATGAGGACGCAGGTTTGATCCCTGACCTCACTCAGTGGGTTAAGGATCTTGTACTGCCATGAGCTGTGGTGTAGGTCACAGACGCAGCTCGGATCTGGCATTGCTGTGGCTATAGCAGAGGCTGGCAGCTACAGCTCCGATTTGACCCCTAGCTTGGGAACTTCCATATGCCACAGGTGCAACTATAAAAAAATCAAAATAATAATTAATAATAATAATAAATAAAATAAAATAGTCGACCTCATAGAAGCAGAGAGTAGAATGATGGTTGTCAGGGGCTGGAAGCTGGAGGAAATGGAGCGATAGCAGTCAAAAGGTATAGTTTCAGTTATGCAGGATGAATAAATTCTGGAGATCAAGTATACAGAACATTGACTATAATAATATCATACACTTGAAATTTGCTGAGAGAGTAGGTCTCAAATGACTTCATCAAACACAAAAAAAGCAAACTATGTGACGTGATGGATAATCAGCCTGATTGTGATAACAATTTCACAATACATATGCATGCAAAACATGTTGTACACCTTAAGTATATTCAGTTTTGACTTTTCAATTATTCCTCAATAAAGGTGAAATAAACAAATAAACAAACAAACATTAGTGAAGGGGGAGGGGGGAGAGGTGAGGCTATGAATTTCTTGTTTTCCATTCTACCAAGACCAAGTTCCTTCCACTATGCCCAAGGCATGACCCAGTCTAGCACGTGGTGACACCCAGGGTCCCTTAAAAACCCCTGTAATCAAAATAGGTAGACATAATTCCACTTTTCCCACAAGTGACCACTAGTTGTCCCCATCCTGATACTGTTCTGAGCAGAGTGGCCTCAGCAAGGTGTTAGTCCCCAGCTGCCTGGTTTACACTTCCTTACCACATTCTTGTAAGCATTGCCCTGGTGGTAGGTGATCCTTATTCTGATCTGTGCAAGCAGCAAAGCTCCTGTGCTTTGGCCAGATACAACCCACCTCCCTCACTCTGATAGAGAAATCTCATCATATGTACATCTTAACTTGATGGAAAGCAACCACACAGGCTGACCCATCAGGAAGATTTAAGGGAGGCAGGTGAAAAGGAGCGAGGGAAGGAGAAGGTTTCCCTCTACCATTCTACTCAGTGGTCATATATCCTAATGTGCAACTGAGAGAGGAAGTAGAAAATTGCCATCATTCAAGCAGACTCTGTCCTGGGGTGCCTTTCATACTGACAGCATATCACCACATGGAGTTAATTCTAGCATTTAAAAATATCTTTTTCATACTATATAACCCTTCAATTCAAGCCAACTTCAACCAATGCTGAACAGAAGAAAGCAGAGGGCTGTTCAAATGCTGGAAGAAAAAGCAGTGTTTTATACACCACCAGTGCAGTAACTTTCTAAAGAATATTCAAGGGTAATTTGCACTATATGATGCAGTTTCTTTGTGCTCTTCCTTTAAAATCTAACCTCCAGTAAGATGGATGTCCACTCTAATGCTCAAATTATTATAGAGAACTCTCTTCTGTATCTTTCATCCTTCCATGTAATCTCTCACTTTTTGCTCTCAAAGTCCAAACTACTAGGTGTGTGTGGTGGTGGGAGAGTGGGGGCTAATGAAGGGGTTGACCAGGCTTTGGGGTATATGGATTTTTTTATGGAGCAATAACCAGTCTAGTACCATTCTTGATTCTACTAGAATTTTTGAGCACCTACTTAGGAACCAGATTCTGTACCACAAACTGGGAGCAGAGTTGTGACTGACTTAGTGACTTAGTAATTTTATTACCGAAGGAAGCACAAAGTACCTTTTTCTCCATATCATATAACAGGTGCCACAGGCCTTATAACATTTCACCACAATGCTCTCACCTTACAATTAAATTCACTTTAATCTTAGGTACATTAAAACTAATGAAAACTCATTAATGGTTTTACTTCAATGGCTTTAGAAAAAGGAGCCCACCCTCACATTCTTCACATGCTCATTTGTTATGGACTGATTATTTCTGTTTCTCACCAAATTCACATGTTCAAGTGCCAATCCGCAGTCCTCCCTCTTCTGTTTTGCCATCTTGTTTTTCAACTTTTTACCCCCAGAAAATATTAGACAAAATACTGTGCAAGTCAAAAAGCATTGATGGCTTGTCTTTGTCTATTAAAATCATCGGAGGACCTCCTCTGTCTAATTCTCCATAACAGACACTCAGCTCCCTTGACTGCCCTCTCATTGATGCTCTCCTGCCTTTAGACTGGCCTAGTTCTTGCTCTCTGAGCATACTCGTGCTCCTGCTTTCCCACCTCTACACCTCTGCTGTTTGCTTCCTTTCCCTGGAATATCCTTCTGCCCCAACTCACCACAATCCTATATTCACTGTCAAGACTCATCTCAATAAGCCATGAGCTTATCCCTGGTCTTATCAACCAGATGTCATTTCTCCCTCCTTTGAATTTCATTTGAACATTGCTTTTCAAATTTATGTGACCTCACCTTCTATTTACTTAGGTTTGTCATCTCTCAGACCTCGTGCTTGACTGTGGGAGTGTACCTCAGTCACTTTTGCCACTAAAGAATGATGCCACACAGTGCTCTGTCCATAGAAGGAATTGAAGAAAGAGTCCTGGAAGGAGGTTCTTCTTTTCTGAGTCATCTGAAAGACAGTTTCCAACCATACCCTTCCCTCTTGGCTCTTTAGAAGCATTAGTCACTCACTGTGAACATAGTGCCTGTGGCCAGCTATGTGCTGGACAATACAGATTAGAAATAGCTAAAGTCACAAATTAGAATATTTCATTTAAATATCCAGATTCCTTTGGAATACCAAATATCTGATAACACTGGAATTCCCTCATAGTGGCCACCCAAAAGGGCAAATTTGCAGCACCTGCTATAGCCCTCCACAATCCACTGGGCCTGCCTCTCTTACTTGTATCACCCACTGAGCCCTCCAGGTATTTGAATTGTAAGCCCTGGTCTAAATCATGTCTGGCCTTTGCCATTTTCACAGAATTTAGTATAAGATATTGCTCGGAACAAAAACCCTACACTTAAAGCCTTGTAATCATTTTTTAAAGTACAAACCTATGAATACTGACACTGAGAATCTTGAATGATTTCCTGATGTACTTTTTCCTTCTGAAAAGGCATCTCCAAATACCTTCAGAAATTGTAAATCAACTACACACAAAGGCAGTATGAAAGTCCTTCAATGAATATAAAAATAAAACAAAATTGTACCATGTGAAAATGTCAAACCCTCATTAAAATACTAGAAATGTCATTTAATAAAAGAGGCTTGGAGATTCACATTGTTCAACTGAGATACTGGGGAACTTTATGCACATATATTTAACACATAATCAAGAGAAAGAACTGAACTGGGAAATGTAAGGAAAATAACTTTGCCATATGTACCCCAAAATGTCATAAATAAACAACGAGCCGAGATATGTTTTTACTCTTTGAATACAACATCAGGTCCCTAGAGCTGAGCCACAAGTCAACAGCATGTACTGTGTTGAGAAAAAGAACTCACTTTATTAGTATCAAGAACAAATCCTCCACAAGTGTCTTCTCTAATAGAAATCACCTTCACTGCTGACTTGGAATTTGGAGCAATAGCCTTTTATTAAACTATTTACACAGTATTTCATACATCCGAATATATAAGCATAAATCAAGCCAAGATGACTGCATTAGCCTCAAATAGATTCAGAGAACCTCCACGGAGATTTTTAAGTACGCTTCCTTCCAATTTTACCCATAATACCTCGCAATGCAACTTAACTTTGATATTGGAGTCTTTCATAAAAGTTCTATCTTTACTAACTCAAATAACACTGTTACAACATTCAGACAAAAAACAAAACACAGCAAGGAGAAAAAATTAACAGGGATAGTCAAGGGACTCCAGATACATCTTCAAGTGAAAAGAGAAGATATATAGAAAGTCAGTAAAGAAGTGAGATAGAAAGTAGGTTCCCATGTTTAAGCTGCTTAGTAAGGGAATTTTCACAAGCTGTGGCCTACTGGCTTGAACAAACAGAGCAGATTATAGAAGAAGTTACCTATAACATGAGGGAGTAACAGGAAGGCATACAAAGTGGGAATTATAATTGGATTGTGCAATTATCTTTGAGTATATTTCTAACTTAATGGACAAGAGTACAGGCTCTGGAGTTGGATTTCCTGGTGATAGAGGGCAAGTTACTCTCAGTCCCCTTTTTTCCTTGTCTTTCAATTGGAAATAACAGCGCCTACATAATACACATACGGCCATTGTGGAGCTAAAGCATCGACTGTATGCAACACACTTTGGAGAATTGTGGTTACACTATCATCCTTCATGTTGGCATCAAGGCAGATTGGTACGTTGAAAAGTCTAAATAGGTATGGAACGTCAAAACAAGTACACTCAATCTGTTGACTCATTCCCTTTGAAATACAGAACTTGTATGGAACTAAGTCATGAGACAAAATTTAACATTTTTGAGCAAGAAAATAAAAAGATCTTTAAAAAATAAAGAAAAAAAATCACATAAGTGAACCCTTTTAAACCATAAGTCAACTAACCTAAAACCCAACTTTTGGACCAAAATAAAATCAAAAACACCAAAATGTTTTCCAGATGAAAAGTAGGACAATTGTTTAACAGTCCCTGGGAAAGAAATGAAATGAAGAAGAAACAAATAATTATATACACAAAGTCAAATGAGTAATTTGTTATTAATAACAAACTGTGAGTCCAGTTTTATTGCTCAGCTTTCCACATTCCTAAGTGTTGTCCTTAGCCACCATGATCTGGTTTTTCCATTCAGCCTTTGCCATTGCTACTCTTATTTACAGCTATTTCTTACCTTTGCTCACAGTGGATTTGGTGGCAGAGGACTGCAGGTACCAGCAGATACTCTGTGATCAGAAGAAATAGATCATGACTTGAAGGCCAAAACAGTTCTCTCAAACCAGTTAACAGGCCTGATGAGGAGGTGAAGACATCAGGCCAGTTTTATCAAGAGTGGTTTCTGATAACAAGACACAAGAGGACCAGCTCAATCTAACACCTACAGATGTTAGATCAGGACAAGCTGTGATTCAGAAGTCAGGAGAATGAACAAGAACCAGAAGGGAAGCCAAACAAGTATCACGAGTTCCAGCTGTCCTTGTTAGTACAGTGGTGAGTATCCCCGCCTGTCACACGTGAGACTGGGGTTCCATTCCCCAACACGGGGCCCTTTGGATTTCCCTAGTGGCTCAGTAGGTTAAGGATCTGGTGTTGTCACTGCTGTGGCTCAGGTCACTGTGGTGCAAATTTGATCCCTGGCCCAGGAACCTCCACATGCCACAGGTGGGGCCAAAAAAGAAAAAAAAAGCGAAGTACCAGAAAATGACTTGAGACCCAGAATCTCCAGAATAAAACTGGTACAGAGTAGGAGGCCAGTAAATGAAACAGTAAATTAATGACTAAACAGGAATTCCTGCTGTGGCGCAGTGGAAACGAATCTGACTGGTATCCCTGAGGATGCAGTTTCGATCCCTGGCCTTGCTCAGTGGGTTGGGAATCAGGCATTGCCCTGAGCTGTGGTGTGGGTTGCAGACACCACTTAAACCTGGTGTTGCTATGACTGTTGCATAGGCTGGCAGCTACAGACTGCATCTGATACTTAGCCTGGGAACTTCCATATGCCATGGGTGTAGACCTAAAAAGCAAAAAAAAAAAAAAAAAGTTAATGACTAAATAAGTGAAGGAGGAGTTCCAGCTGTGACACAGTGGGTTGAGAATTTGATTGCAGTGGCTCAGGTTGCTGCAAAAGTGCAGGTTCAATCCTTGCTCCAACCACCGGTGCACTGGGTGAAAGGATCTGGTGTTGCTGCAGTTGCAGTGCAGCTCACAGCTGTAGCTCAGATTCAAACCTTGACCCAGGAACTTCCATATGCCACAAATGCAGCCATTTAAAAAAAAAAAGCGAATTAAAGCGAGGACCCTGAAAAAGCAAGCGGTAGGACAGTTATAAGGTGTACAGAGGATGGAGGGAGGCATGAAGAGAAGACCTTGGTAACAAAGACTCTTTTGCCTCTACCTAAGAGCAGTAAAGAGTCTTCTTTAAGCTTAGAGGTAGCAATAAAATGTGGCCAGCTAGAAAAATGCCATTGCAGACACACAAGTACATTGTACTTGCTGGTAAAGAGTAATAAGGGAAAAACCAGACTGTCACTTGTGACCTACTTCTCCTCCTAAACTTAAACAGCTTCTTCCCTCTTTCGAATGCCCTTTTATGCACAGGTCTCTAAGCAGGCCTCAGAAACTCCACCTCCGAGGGTACCCCAGCTAGGTCTCACAGGAATTTTACTACACTGTCTGCTATTCTCCAGGGATGAAATTCTCTAGAGTATATCTTATTCTATTCCTGGCCTGGTTTAAGACAAATGATAGAGAGAAGGAAAAAGAGAAGAAAAGAGTAATTTTTTTATAGATTTTAAGAGAAAAGAACCAAGACTGTGTATAAAAGAAATCGTGCTGTTCCTCCATATCTCAGTCTCCATCAATACTTCTCACCCAGGTTTTCCGTAGAATATGTTTAGTGGATAGGTAGTGCTCTAAGATCCTCCTTACAACTAACCTTCATTCCATCAGCTGATGGGAATCTTGGCTGCTGGTACCTTGCTAGAAATTACCTTTGGCCACAGCATCATGCCCTTCCCCAGGGAGCAGCCCACAGCCAATAACCAGTTGATACAGAAATAACAAAGGCCATCCCAGGTCCAGAGTGTCCCATAGAACAGGCTAAGCCTAAGGTGCAACGCCAATCCTCTACCAATCCTGACTTCCTCACTTTCCTCTGGGAGGCACATAATACTCTGCTTCCGGATCTGTTTTCAGAGAGCTTAATCTAAGAAAGGGACACCTTATTTGCAGACAAATATCATATAAATTATATTTGAGAGAGAAAATACAGGAACCATAGATGCTACTTCCACCAGCCATTGACCAGATAGAAAGCATGTCAAGAGATGCTTAGCCTAGAGGAATGCTTCTAAGCAGCAGACCTACATTAGGGAAAAACGGAATTTCTCCTTTCTGTAGGGACAAGAATAGATGAAAAAAGAAAGGATGCCATCAAAACAAGGGCAGAGTTGCTACCTAGAAATAGTTTATGATTATATGTAATCTTGTTGCTATGTAATTGGGATGTTCTCATTAAATATAGAATAACATATAGTCCCTGATTGAATCCAAACAATTTCGGTAACATTATAATCCTCAAAAACAGCATGAGCAGTTTGTGTAAAGCAGTAGATAGCTGGGATTTAATGACTGTCTTGAGGCTTGGTAAAACTGTGTGGTGTTATTTCAATGATTGTGTCCAGGAATAATTGTTTCATTCATATTGAATACCAGGAAGGCTTTAGGAATTAAATAATTTATATTGAATTAAGTTAAATAATCTAGCAAACAAACCTAATGAATCATGAACTGCATTCTGATTGGTGGAGAAGAGTCATTAGCCCCCAGAGAGTAGCTGCTTTCCCTACATAACCACCCAGGCATGCTGCAGATAAATTTGCAAGTTGGCCAATATAGTAGCAAAAGACGAACTGAGTGTACAAGACAGATACTGAATTCCCCAGAGTATGAGCTGACCATTGTGGATTTGGTGATGAATACTAAAAAGTTATTACAAAAACAATTTAATGTTAACCCTCAAATTTATGAAATCAATGCAAGTTATGCTGCTTGAGAAATTAACTGTGCTGTTCATTATGAGATTGCTAATTACTATTCAGGATAAGTGTGCCTTTAAAGCAATATACTTAAAGTAGGAATGTTAGATTAGATTTGTCAAAAGATTGAGCATCTATAAAGATAAAAGGAATAGTCAAGACGAAGAGTAGAAAATTTTTTCTGAGGAGTTCCCGTCGTGGTGCAGTGGTTAACGAATCCGACTAGGAACCATGAGGTTGCGGGTTCAATCCCTGCCCTTGCTCAGTGGGTTAACGATCCGGCGTTGCCGTGAGCTGTGTGGTGTAGGTTGCAGACGTGGCTCGGATCCTGCGTTGCTGTGGCTCTGGCGTAGGGCGGCGGCTACAGCTCCGATTAGACCCCTAGCCTGGGAACCTCCATATGCCGCGGAAGCAGCCCAAAGAAATAGCAAAAAGACAAAAAAAAAAAAAAGAAAGAAAGAAAGAAAATTTTCTCTGAAATACTCATATGTTAAAGTCAACTTTTTTTGCTATAGTCATTTTAGAGTATAAACATGGGATCAGGATATTATTTCTCTCTGGTAACTTGAAGAACATGATATAAAAGCTTAAGAGTGAGTGTAAAAGATGAGTAGGTGTTTGGCATGTTTTCAGAAAACACAATCTAAGCATTTACATGAGCTCTGCATGATACTTAAGTGGAAATATGATAATTATCATTATAAGTTGTCGTTTACAAGATTTGTCCTCTTGAAACTTTTATTTCTCCTTGCAGCCTGTTTTATTCTAGGAAAATAGTCACAGCATCGAAAGTCCTGCTGGGTACGTAAACATGAAGACCAGGAGGATGATTTCCTTAGTACAAATAACCAGGGCCAATACAGAAGCACTCTCCCTTCTATTTCATTCTCTTTTTTTCCAGAGAGTTGGAACCATGATCAAAACAACCATATGTACGACTGGCTTATCTCTATGTTTATTAAAGTAATACATAACTCAAACCAGGTTTTAAGATATAAGAAGACTTGTGTGCCTTTCTCTCCAACTTTTATCTCATAGTAGCAATCATTAGATTTTCTGACATTGATCTTTTTCTTGAGGATAGAACATAACTTCCCAAGTTTATCAGTTTCAAAAGGCTTTTTCCAGGCATTCTCACAGTCTAGACGTTAGAGTTGCAGGTCATCTTTCTTTAACAGAAGCCTTACCTACCTCTCTACTACTTGTCCATGGAATGACTATAAACACCCTTCCAAATGTCTGGCCCAAACCCTCTGCTATTTCATTTTTAAAAGTATCTACATCTGTTTTCAGCATGCATTTTTCTCATCTCACAGAGTGGATACACTTATCAGAAGTTGGGTGTGACAGATAAACTGCCACAGAAGAATAAAACTGAGGATGTTTCTGAAAATCACAGAAACATGAGAAAAGCATTTAACATTATTTACTTAGCAGTGCATTTTCATAAGTATTAGTAATGTTAAAAATTACAATACTACATAGCACAGAACCAGAAACTGTTGCTACTATCATTGTCATGCAGGTATTTCACCTGACATGAATGCAAAAAGAAAAAAATACCTGGGAATGGAGTTCCCATTGTGGCTTAGCATAAATGAATCCAACTAGTATCCATGAGGATGTGGGTTCAATCCCTGGTCGCACTCAGTGGATCAGGGACCCATTGTTGCCATGAGCTGTGGTGTATGTCACAGCTGCAGTGTATGTCACAGCTGCAGCTCGGATCCCATGTTGCTGTGGCTGTGGTGTAGACCAGCAGCTGCAGCTCTGATTCAATCCCTAGGCTTGGAAATTCCATATGCTGTGGATACAGCCCTCAAAAGACAAAAATAAATAAATAAATAAAAAGAAAGGAAAGGAAAGGAAAGGAAAAATACCCAGTAATAGTTGCTTCAAACAGATCTTTCTTCTTGGTTTCTTGTTCACACTTCGTGGCATCTTTCTAGACAATCTTAGAAGAGGTGATGACCTTATAATCTGATATTAGTAATAGTTATTCGGTGGTGATTAAAACCAAAAAGCAATGTCTACATTCAAGTGGAGCCCCACCACTCACTAGTTTCATGACTTTGGGCTAGTTTTCTCAAGTCATGTCATTCTAGTGTCTTCATGACATCATTACAACCTGACTTGTCTTATTTATTTATTGTTTTGCTTGTTTTATTTTGAATATTTTATATTCTTATTTAATTATTGCTTTGCTTTTTTTTTCCTCTCTCTCTTCACCGAAATATAAGCTTCTTGAGAGCAGAAATGGCGTCTTTTCTGCTCCCAGCAGTCTTCCAATTAATGCACAGATTAGGCACTAAATTATTTGATGAGGGAATGAAGAATAAACCTCCTAAAGCGTACTTCATCTGTGAAAAGGAGAAGAAGAATAGCACCTACCTTACAAAGATGAAATAGCATACATACTGAGATCCCATGCAGAACAGAGTACCTGACTATTACCACATGTAAAACATTATCTTTTCTGTCTTTCTCCCCACTGCAGTATGTGTTAGCATCAGAATATGTTTATCATGGTGATTCTCAGCCATACCAGATCCTTCTTATAATGACTATTTTGGAATGCCCTCTGTACTATCATAAGGTGAAATCTATAGATATATAACCTACCCATCTACATAATTTAAAATGTATGTAATACCTTGTTATATAAAGAAAAAAATCTGAGAAAATTATTTTTAAAAATACGTGCATTTCCACAATATCACCTCACACTTGTCACAATAGCTATCATTAAAGAGAATGCAAATAACAAATGTTGGTAATGTGGAGAAAGGGAATATTTGTACACTGTTGCTGGGAATGTAAATTGGTGCAGTCACTGTAGAAAACAGTATGGAGGTTTCTCAAAAATAAAAAATAGAATTATCATATGCAATTCCATTCCTGGGCATGTATCCAAAAAAAAGAAAACCATAATTCAAAAAGATACACGCACCCCAATGTTCACAGCAGCATTATTTACAATTGCCAAGATAGAAAGCCACCTAAGTGTCCATCAACAGAGTAGTGGAGAAAGAAGATGCAGTACATATATACAATGGAATAGTACTCAGTCATAAAAAAGAATGAAATTTTGCCATTTGCAACAACAGAGGTGGACTTGGAGGGTATTATGCTAAGTGAAATAAGTCAGGGAGAGAAAGACAAATACCATGTGATGTCATTTATACATGGGATCTAAAAAATAAAACAAACAAGTGAATATAACAGAAAAGAAACAGACCCACAGAGAACAAACTAGTGTTTACCAGTGGGGAGAGGAAAGGTTGGAGGGGAAAATCAGGAGGAGGAGATTAAGAGTTATAAACAATTAGGTATAAAATAAGCTATAAGAATACATTGTAGGGAGTTCCTGTCGTGGCTCAGTGGTTGGTGAGTCCAACTGGGAACCATGGGGTTGCAGGTTCGATCCCTGGCCTTGTTCAGTGGGTTGGGGATCCAGCATTGCCATGAGCTGTGGTGTGGGTTGCAGATGTGGCTCGGATCCCACGTTGCTGTGGTTCTGGCGTAGGCCAGTGGCTACATCTCCGATTCAACCCCTAGCCTGGGAACCTCCATGTGCTGTGGAAACGGCCCAAGAAATGGCAAAAAGAAGAAAAAAAAAAGAATACATTGTACAACACAGGGAAAATAGCCAATGTTTTATAATAACTATAAATGGAGTATAAGCTTTAAAAATTATGAATCACTATGTTGTATGCCTGTACACACAAGTATCTAAGTAGTATTGTACATCAAGTATACTTCAATTAAAAAAATAAAATAGGAGTTCCCATTGTGGCTCAGTGGAAATGAATCTGACTAGCATCCATGAGGACGCAAGGTTTGATCCCTGGCCTCTCACAGTGAATTAAGGATCCAGCATTGCCATGAGCTGCAGTGTATGTCACAGATGCAGCTTGGATCTGGCGTTGCTAGGCTGTGACGTAGGCCAGTGGCTACAGCTCTGATTGACCCCTAGCCTGGGAACCTCCATATGCCACAGGTGCAGCCTTAAAAGGACAAAAATAAATAAATAAATAAATAAAATAATTTTGTAGACATCACAGGCAGCATGGAAAACTCATAAACTCTCTTGGTTACTGTGTTGCAGGTTAACTTTCCCTACTGCGGGACCCTGAAAAGAATATATTCCCACCGAATCTTATTTTTTCTGATGTAATTTTCTGGTTCTCATGTTTCATCTAGTTTAGCTTTATTTTTATGATTCTTTTACTGGCAAAAGATAAACCACCAGTTCTTAATGGGCATGGTACACCCCCCAAGGGGCATTTTGGAAATTCATGGGCTTTTTGGCCATTTGGTAAGTATAGTCAAAACTGAACATGTAAATACTGAAAAACACATTATTTTCATTCCTCCTCTTCCAAATACCATTGCAAACAAATGGATATGTTAATGTGCCTTTTGAAAAAATCATTTGGATTTTTTATAATTGAGATAAAATTCACCATTTTAACCATTTTAACATGTACAGTTCAGTGGCTTTACATACATACACAATGCTGTGCAACTACTAATTCTAGAACATTTCCATCAGACCAAAAAGAAACCCCAAACCCATTTAAGCAATCTCTCCATTTCCCCTCTTCCTCAGCCACATGAAGCTAATAATCTTATGTCTTCTTGGATTTGCATATTATAGACATTTCACATGAACAGAATCATACAATATGTGGCTTTTTTTTTTTCTCTCTCTCCCATGGCACACTGATGTTCCCAGGTCAGGGATAAAACCCAGGGATCAAACCTGAGCCACAGCAGTAATAAGGCCTTAACAACTAGGCCACCAGGGAACTCCCAATAAAGGCCTCTTGTGCCTTGTTTCTTTTACTTAGCATAAAGTCCTCAAGATTTATCCATGTTGTAGCATGAATCAGTACTTCAGTCCTTTTTATGGCTAAATAATATTCCATGGTTGGAGTTCCTGTCGTGGCACAGCAGAAACAAATCTGACTAGGAACCACGAGATTGCGAGTTTGATCCCTGGCCTCACTCAGTGGGTTAAGGATCGGTTGTTGCTGTGAGCTGTGGTGTAGGTCACAGACGTGACTCGGATCCGACGTTGCTGTGACTATGGTGTAGGCTGGCAGCTGTAGTTCCAATTAGACCACTAGCCTGGGAACCTCAGGGTTTGGGCGTGGCCCTAAAAAGCAAAATATGTATATATAATGGTGTGTATATACCACATTCTGTTTATCAGTTAATGAACATTTGGATTGATTCCACTTTGGGAAAAATTACAATGAATAATGCTGTGATGAATATTAGCATACAAGTTTTTGTTTGAAAGTAACATCATGTGATCATTGAATGATGATAAATTTTCTAGTCCTCAATACTTACTCTAACTAGGCCTGGCATTTAGTACAGGACAATTTCATTAAGTTATTGAATTCTATTTATAAGCTCACCTTTAACATTGTAAATTAAATGATCATTTTAGAAAATAAGATGATGTTCATCAGCAGTGAGGTCCCGCTGTACAGCACAGGGAACTATATCCAATCACTTGTGCTGGAACATGATGGAAGATAATATGAGAAAAAGAATGTATAAATATGTATAACTGGGTCACTTTGCTGCACAGCAGAAATTGACAGAACACTGTAAATCAACTATAGTAAAAAAAATTTATTATAAAAAAATAAAATGATGCTCAACCCAAAACAGTTTTTTTTTTTTCAGGTGAACTTACTTCCATTCAGAGAATAAAGCTACATTTAATTTGAGAATTTGGGACATTTTACTCCAAGTTTACTTCACAACCACCCCTCTTCTTCCCTTCAGCTATTGATTCATGGGTCCTTGAATGGGTCACCTCCTCCCTTTATTCATTCATTCACTTAACCAATAATTATTGACCACATTTCAAGATTCAGGCACTGGACTCAATGGGAACATAATACATGCCACACAGACACAGACCCTGCACTCACAGAATTTATACTCTAACAGGAGACAGACACTAAACACTTTACGCACCTAGCTCCTTAGTTATAGAATATATGTAATTATAGTAAGCATTATGAAGAGAAGCTGAGGATACCATGAAAGTGAATAACAGATATGATTTCCCTATGCCTCAGTTTCCCCATCAGAAGTATTACAAAGAAACTAAGTGAGATTTTTAGGAATATAAAATAGAGTAACTTCACTGAAAAGCCTTCCTGCCCCTGTTTTGGTATTGCCCCCCCCCAAATATCTCCTCCAACAACCAAAGCCCAAGAACACATTGTAAAAATTCATGGTTTGGAGCCTTAAAAGCATTTCTGGGAGTTCCCATTATGGCTCAACAGGTTAAAGACCCGACATCATCTCTGTGAGGAGGTGGGTTTGATCTCTAGCCTCCCTCAGTGGGTTAAAGATCTAGCATTGTCACGAGCTGTGGTGTGGGTCACAGATGTGGCTCGGGTCCAGCATTGCTCTGGCTGTGGCCTAGGCCAGGAACTTCTATATGCTGCAAGTGAGGCTGTAAAAAGAAAAAAAATATTTATTGTTTTAAAGCTACCTATTAAAATTGAGAAAACTTGTACAGATATTTGTTGTTAATAGATTAATCTCAAACCAGCTGAGTAAGAACCATGTGGCAAAGACACTTTTAAATAATGACACATGAGAGAGAGATGGGATTAAGATGGTGGAATAGAAGGACTGGAACTCAACTTCTCTCCTAAAAACAACAAAATTTACAACTAAAGACTGAGCAATCTTCAACCAAATGGACTGGAAACTTTCAAAAAGATATCCTACTCCAGAAGACAAAGAAGAGGCCAAATCAGAGCCAGGAGGGGCAATTACATGATATAAGCAAGCCCATAACTCTCAGGTGGGAAGCCCCACAGACTGGAAACTAGCTGGTTCACAGAGACTCACCTACAGGAGTGAGAGTTGTGAGCCTCACATCAAACCCCCATGTGTGGGGATCTGGCATTGGGAGAAAGAGCCCCGGAGCATCTGGCATCGAAGGCCATTGAGGCTTGTGTGCATGAGCTCCACAGGACTGGGGGAAGCAGAGACCCCATTCTTAAAAGGTGCACACAGAATTTCATGTGCACTAGATCCCAGGACAAAGTAGGGTCTCCATGGGAATCTGGCTCAGACCTGGCTGTGGTTCTTGGAGGACCTCCTAGGAAAGCAGGGGTGAATGTGGCTTGTTGTGGGGAGAAGGAAATTGGGAGTAAAGCTCTTGGGAATATTCGTCAGCTGCCTTTCTCTGGAGGTGGCCATTTTGGGAAAATATGGCCCCACCCATCAGTGGTAAGAAGCGCCAGGGCAAACAACAATCCAGGCAGGATCACAGCCCTGCCCATCATTAAGCAGGCTGCCTAAAGATCCAACCCCCCACCACCACCACAGCTCACCCTGGCACACAGCAGCCTCTGATCTCACCAAGAGACAAAGCCCCACCTACCAGTGGGAAGGCATCAGTCCCTCCTATCAGGAAGCCTATATAGCAAGCCCCCTTTACAACTTCAGCCACAAGGGAGGCAGACACCAGAAGTAAGATAGGCTACAACTCTATTATCTGTAAAAAAGTCACCACACCAAAAACCTATAAAAATGAAAAGACAGAGAACTATAACTCAGATAAAGGAGAAAGAAAAAACTCAAGAAAAATGGCTAAGTGATCAGGAGATTCTCAGCCTCCAGGAGAAAGACTTCAGACTGTTGATGTTGAAGATGATGCAAGACATTGGAAATAAACTGGAGGCAAAGATGGATAACTTACAGGAAACACTGAGCAAAGAGATAAAAGATATAAAACTTAAAACAAGAAGAGATGCAAAATACAATAACTGAAATAAAAAATTTGGAGTTCCCGTTGTGGCTCAGAGGTTAATGAATCCAATTAGGAACCATGAGGTTGTGGGTTCGATCCCTGACCTTGCTCAGTGGGATAAGGATCTGGCGTTGCCGTGAGCTGTGGTGTAGGTCACAGATGTGGCTCGGATCCCACATTGCTGTGGCTCTGGTGTAGGCCAGTGGCTACAGCTCTGATTGGACCCCTAGCCTGGGAACCTCCATATGTTGTGGGAGTGGCCCCGGAGAAGGCAAAAAGACAAAAAAAAAGTCACTAGAAGCAGCCAACAGCAGAATTTCAGGAGGCAGAATAATGAATAACCAAGGAGGAGGACACATTAGTGGAAATCACAGATGTGGAAAAGAAAAGAGAGAAAGATAGAAAACAAATGAAGACAGTCTCAGAGAACTCTAGGACAATGTTAAATGCACCAACGGCATTATTATAGGGGTGCCAGAAGGAGAAGAGAGCGAGAAGGGGACAGAAAAAATATTCCAAGAGATAATAGCCAAAAAATTCCCTAACATGGGAAAGGAACCACTCAGTCAAATCCAGGAAGTGCAATGAGTACCATATAAAATAAACCCAAGGAGGAATACCCCAAGACATATATTAATCAAGCTGACCAAAATTAAAGGCAAAGTGAAAATATTGAAAGCAGAGAGGGAAAAAAACCAAATAACATACAAGGGAACCCCATAAGGTTATCAACTGGTTTTTCAGCAGAAATTCTGCAGGGCATAAGGGAGTGGCATGATATACTTAACGTAATGAGAGGGAAAAACCTCCAACCAAGATGACTCTACCCAGCAAAGCTCTCATTCAGATTTGAAGGAGAAATCAAAACCTTCACAGATAAGCAAAAGCTAAGAGAATTCAGCAACACTAAACCAGCATTACAACAAATTCTATAGGAACTTCTCTAGACAGAAAAGAAAAGGCTGAACCAGAAACAAAAATACCACAAATGACAAGGCTCACCAGTAAAGGTACATATACAGTAAAGAAACGAAATCATCCATGCATAATTACGCCACCAAAATCAAAAATCGTGAGAAGAGGAGGGTACAAATGCAGGACACTGGAGATGCACTTGCAATTAAGAGACCAGCAACTTAAAACAATCTCATATAACAAACTGAAGAATTAAAAACCATATGATCTCTCAATAGATATGGAAAAAGCCTTTGACAAAATCCAACACCCATTTCTGATAAAAACCCTTCAGAAAGGGGGCACAGAGGGAACCTACCTCAACATAATAAAGGCCATGTATGACAAACCCACAGCAAACATCATTCTTGATGGTGAAAAGCTGAAAGAATTCCCGCTGAGATCAGGAACAAGACAAGGATGTCTGCTCTCAGCACGACTATTCAACATAGTTTTGGAAGTCCTAGCCACAGCAATCAGAGAAGTAAAAGAAATAAAAGGAATCCAAATTGGAAAGGAAGAAGTAAAACTATCCCTATTTGCAGATGACATGATACTATACCTAGAGAATCCTGAAGACTCCACCAGAAAACTGTTAGAGCTCATCCACGAATTTGGCAAAGTCGCAGAATATAAAATGAATACACAGAAATCGATGGAATTTCTATACACTAACAATGAAAGATCAGAAAGAGAAATTAGGGAAGCAATCCCATTGACCATCACATTCAAAAGAATAAAATACCTAGGAGTAAACCTACCTAAAGAGACAGAAGACCTATACTCTGAAAACTATAAGACACTGATGAAAGAAATCAAAGATGACACAAATAGATGGAAAGACATACTATGCTCTTGGATTAGAAGAGAAAATATTATCAAAATGACTATACTGCCTAAGGCATCTACAGATTCAGTGTAATCCCTATCAAATTACCAAGGACACTTTTCACAGAACTCGAACAAAATATTTTAAAGTTTGTTTGGAAGCACAAAAGACCCAAAATAGCCAAAGACATCCTGAAAAAGAAAAATGGAGCTGGAGGAATCAGGCTCCTGGACTTCAGACTATACTACAAAACAACAGTCATCAAAACAGTATGGTACTAGCACAAAGACGGAAATACAGATCAGTGGAACAGGAGAGAAAGCCCAGAATTAAACCCACACACCTACAGCCAATTAATCTATGACAAAGGAGGCAAGAATATACAATGGAGAAAAGACAGCCTGTTCAATAACTGGTGCTGGGAAACCTGGATAGCCACATGGAAAAGAATGAAATTAGAATGCTCCCTAACATCATACACAAAAATAAACTCAAAATGGATTATAGACCTAGATATGACCAGATACTATAAAACTCTTAGAGGAAAACACAGGCCAAACACTCTCTGACATAAACGATAGTAACATCTTCTCAGATCCACCTCTTAGAGTAATGACAGTAAAAACAAAAATAAACAAATGGGACCTAATTAAACTTAAAAGTTTCTGCATAGCAAAGGAAACCCTAAACAAAATGAAAAGACAACCCACAGAATGGGAGAAAATCTCTGCAAATGAATCAACAAGGGATTAATCTCCAAAATTTATAAACACCCCCTATCCCTCAATACCAAAAAAATAAACCCCATCAAAAAATAGACAGAAGATCTAAACAGACAATTCTCCAAAGAAGATATATGGATGGCCAAAAAACACATGAAAAGATGTTCAACATCACTCATCATTAGAGAAATGCAAATCAAAACTACTATGAGGTACCACCTTACACCAGCCAGAATGGCCATCATCCAAAGTCTACAAACAATAAGTGCTGGAGAGGGTGTGGAGAAAAAGGAACCCTAGTACATTGATGGTGGGATTGTAAAATGGGTGCAACCACTGTGGAAAACAGTATGGAGATTCCTCAAAAAACCAAACATAGAATTACCAATTGATCCAGCAATCCCACTCCTGGGCATCAATCCAGAGAAAACCATGACTCACAAAGACACATGTACTCCGATGTTCATTGCAGCACTATTTTCAATAGCCAAGACGTGGAAACAACCTAAATGTCCATCGACATAGGAGTGGAACAAGAAGAGGTGGTACATATACACAATAGAATATTACTCAGCCATTAAAAGGAATGAAATACCAGCATTTTTAGCAACATGGATGGACCTAGAAATTATCATGCTAAGTGAAGTCAGTCAGACAATGAGACATCAACATCAAATGCTATCACTGACTTGTGGAATCTGAAAAAAGGATGCAATGAACTTCTTTGCAGAACAGATACTGACTCATAGACTTTGAAAAACGTGTAGTTTCCAAAGGAGACAGTTTGGGGGGTTGGGGGATGCGCTGGGGTTGTGGGATGGAAATCCTATAAAATTGGATTGTGATGACCATTGTAAAACTATAAATGTAATAAATTCATTGAGTAACTTAAAAAATTTTTAAAAATAATGACATTCAATCAGAAATACATGTATGTGTGCATTCACGTGACTTTTTAAACTGATAAAATGATTATGTATAAATCCTATAAACTACCTAAAAATTTAAACATTAACAGCATTATTAATATATTACAAAAACAATTTAGTCCCTTTTAACTTTAAAAATACTCAATTTTGGAGTTCCCATTATGGCTCAGAAGAAATGAATCTGACTAGATAGTATCCAGGAGGACACAGGTTCAATCCCTGGCCTTGCTCAGTGGGTTAAGGATACAGTGTTGCCACAAGCTGCAGCATATGTCACAGATGTGGCTCAGATCCTGCGTTGCTGTGGCTGTGGAGTAGGCCAGCAGCTACATCTCCAATTCAACCGCTAACCTAGGAAACTCCATACTCCACAGGTGCGGCCCTGAAATGCAAAAAATTAAATAAATGAGAATAAAAAATATTAAAATGCTCAATTTTAAGAAAATTTCATCAAGTTAATAAGAATATTTTAATGTAAGATTCTACATTAGACTGTTTTCAAGAACGGGGGTTTTATTCTTAAAGAGTTTACTTCAACTCTGAATCTAAGTTGGCACCTCAGCTTAAATTGCATTGGTTTTTTTAAAAGGACATATTTTCACAAGCCCAGGTAGACTTAAATATTGTCCAGAGTTTGACCACATCATCAGAAATTGGAGTTATTTCTGAAGTTCATATAGACCCAAGTTCTAAGGGATGTCGCGCTTCCTGATCCACCCAGTTCACACTCTGCTCATCAGCCCCTCAGGAAACAGGCACACTGCTAGGGCAGATGGCTGATGATTCCTATCCCCTGACGTTCAAGCTCCAAGGGAGCTGTAGCGACACAAAGCTTGAGCAATACTACCTGTGAATCTGCTCCAAAACTGTGACTTCATTTCTACCAAAAAACAACAACAACTGTGCAGCTTTATTAAAAAAAAAAAAAAAAATCTGCGGCTTCAGGCTCAGGGCATTTCTACAATGAGAAATGACTGCCACTCACAGGCACTGCCAGCTTAATCCACATACCTCTAGTTTACATCTGTAAGCCCTTATTTCCAGAAATAGCTGCTTCAGGCTCTATTTTTCTTCCTTTTAGTTTCAAATTAAACTTGTCCAATGGCTTGGCTCCTCAGTAAGGATTTGCATGGAATTCCAACAGCTTTGGCCTCAGAGCCCTTCGTAAAAATAGGTCTCCCTGACCTGGCCCTGGGTCCACGAGAAGGAACATAAGTCTCTATACTTGGCCTCTGTTTCCACATAAACCATAACCATTAGTGGTGAGCAGCGTGGACCTGAAGAATCCTTGTTCATGTCACTCAGCAGACTTGAATGTTCTCATCCTACATTCTCCTGATTCTCCTCATGAAAGATGCCAGGGAAAACCACCTTCTCTTTAGTCTTCAATAAACTTAGCTAAATGCCTTTTCCCTGTTGATTGCATGGGTCTCATGACCTGTGACAAGTGGACCCAGTTCTTCCAAGTTAGGCCTCAATGTTAAGAAATTTCATATAGGACCACACAATTACTGTGTGCTAATTACTATGGCAATTTTTTTTCCCCTAAAAACATCAGGTCAGTAGCATTTGCCCCACTCAATGTGGGGACTTACTGTAGCACTGGTGTCAGTATGGATTCAAAACAGAAATGTTTGAATGCCAGATTCTTCATTTATTATTTGGGTGACCTTGGGAGAATTTCATATATATGCCTCAGTTTTTTCACCTTCAAAGATTGTAATTTCTGCTTCACTGGGTTACTGGGACAATTAAGTGAGTTATTCATGCTTAATAAATATCTGTTGCTAAATTTTAAGGTTAACTCTTTAAGACTTTATCCAGGACCACTTTTTAAGGCTTTATTAATTGCTGGTTATATTTGGGATAGGGAGAAAATGAGTGTGGTTGTAGGCATGTGTCATTTACTGGTTTTCTAACCATTCATTCCCCCCTTCCTCAATCCATTGGGATTCCTTTTGTAGAACTGCTACTTTGGCAATATGTGGGGTGTTGGTGGGTTGGTAAATCCAGCTTCCCATCTTGCATTCAGAATCTAAAGAGGCCAGATCCTGCCTCTACTTGGCCTAGACAGCCAGAGACAGAATATCCCCCCCTCTATCGGCCAGTTTGTGGGTATATCTTAGTCCCTGCAGTTTGTTTATTATGCTATCATGTACATCAGCGTCATGCCTTCTATAGGAATGTGGTCAAATAAAGCATGTAGGACCAGGCAGTTAATGAAAATGACTGTAGTTCAATTCATTCACAAATCTATAAAGCAAAAATACTCAAGAATCCTCTAACCTTTAAAGAAATTGCTCTTACAAAGTCTCTTCAAGAACAAAGTAAGTTTTCTGTACATTCAATATTTTCTTGGAATCTCTAGAGGGACCTCAGGAAGCCAGGCATGAATGTTTTAAAAATGTTATTAATATCTGGTACTTGGATGAGTAAGTAATGGGACCAGTGATCATTTGAGGGACTGTGTATTCTAAATGTGAATATTACTCGGGAAGATTACTTTGCGTTGGTCGTAGAAAAGAGAACAAATCACAGTTTGCCTTTTTGAGAAAGGAGGATAAAAAGAAGCTATGTCTTGTGCGTCTATATTAACGGGGTTTGCAAATGAAACAATCCACTTCCCACCTGAGTCCAGGGTTTGGGGAGCAAAGTGATAAATGGCCAAGAGGATGATTTTAGCCAAAGGTAACTCTGCAGCACAACACAGAGGCTTATTATTTTTTAAAAAAAAAAATCAGCTCTGCAAAGAATTTAACAAGTATCAGCTTTCAGTACTATTTCTTGTTGGATGAAGAGAGATCCTAAGCAATGAGCATATCCATTACTTTCTTATCATTAAAGCCCTAGGCATCTTTCCCTGGTGATGAAGTGCCTTTGCCTTGATTAAGACTATAGGATTATTAAACCCTGAGTCATAAAGATGACTTAGAAATGTACCTACGAACAGTTGTCTAACCAGGCACCTCATGGAGGAAGAGACACCTAGCTTGTACACACATACCCAGCCTTGACCTCTTTGGAACAAGCATCACTTCCTCATTAAATGAATGCTTTTACATTCTTATCAATTTACATTCCAAAAATGTTTAACTTCTCATGTTTCATGAAAGATAAACACACACAATATTTAAAGACACACATACATGATATTAAAGACATGCATGGTTCTCTAAGACAATCATTGTGATTGCTCTTCCAGTCTCTTTACCCTAATTACCAAACTGTTTCTTCTTGAATTTTTCCATTGTGCACATTATCTGTACTTTCCACTCTCTCCCGCTACCTCCCTCTCACTGATTACCCATGTGTCTTTCCCATCTCCTACTCTTCTATCACAGCTATGGAGCCATGCCATAGTTTTGGTTGGAAGTTTTAATACTGACATTATTATAACTATAAAACCTCTGGGTTTTGATTTCTTTTCTTACATAACCTTTTATCCTGAAGTAAAGTAGTAACTCCAAACTCTCCCCAGGAGTCTAAACCTCTCCCAGAACATCAAACATGAAATGTAGTCTCTCAATCTTGTCTTCTTGGAAACATCTCCCCCAGTGTCTCCTGACCTGCTCCAGGCCCTAATTGTTGTCCTTTACACCTGGTGCATAATATTCTTCTGGAATTCCTCTCGATGGCAACCACATTCTTTCCTTTGCCTCCACCTTATGCTGGTCTTCTGTTTCCTGGATTCCATGTCTTCTGTCTTGGTTGACTACCCCATTTTAATTACACTGTCTCCGGTGACTTCCCAGAAAATTGATGTATCAGAAAAAAAAAATGGAGGTTTTACACCTTGAAATATGTCTTTATCCAACCTACCTTCATCTTGATCAGTGGTTCATCTGGGTATATAATTTCTGAAGACATTTCTCCATTTTCTGTTTGTTTCTAATGTAACGATTGAGAATTCTATTTTTTATTTTTGTTTGTTTATTTATTTATTGTCATTTTAGGGCCTCACCCCTGACATATGGAAGTTTCCAGGCTAGGGCTCGAATCAGAGCTGGAGCTACTGGCCTATGACACAGCCACAGCAACACCAGAACTGAACTGCATCTGTGACCTACACCACGACTCACAGAAACACCAGATCCTTAACCCATCGAGCAAGGCCAGGGATCAAATCTACATCCTCCTGGATACTAGTTGGTTTCATTACCACTGAGCCACGATGGGAACTCCATGATTGAGAATTCTGATGCCAGTCTGATTCTTGATCTTTTGTAAATAATTTCTCTTTCTTAAAAGCTTTTACCTAGTCTCTTGTTCTCTGTGTACTGAAAATTTTGCAAGAATATGCTTTTTGTTTGTTTGTTTTTTGTTTTTTGGTCTTCTGTCTTTTTAGCATTGCACCTGCAGCATATGGAAATTCCCAGGTTAGGGGTCCAATGGAAGCTCTACCCACTGGCCTATGCCACAGCCACAGCAACGCAAGATCCGAGCCGTGTCTGTGACCTATACCACAGGTCATAGCAACACTGGATCCTTAACCCACTGAGCAAGGTCGGGGATCAAGCCTGTATCCTCATGGGAGTTTGGTGTTAGTAGATGCAAACTATTAAATATAGAGTAGATATACAATAAGGTCCTACCATATAGCCCAGGGAACTATATCCAAGCTCCTAGGATAGATTATGATAGAAAATAATATAAGGAAAAATATGACTGAGTCATTTTGCTGTACAGCAGAAATTGGCAAAACATTGTAAATCAAATACACTTTAATTAATAGTACTCAGCCCCCCCCCATTTGGCAACCATGAGTCTGTTCTCCATGTCCATGAGTCTGTTTCCATTTTGTAGATAGATTCATTTTTGCCATATTTTAGATCCCACACATAAGTGATATCATATGGTGTATGTCATTCTCTTTCTGACTTCACTTAGTATGAGAATCTTTAGTTGCATCCATGTTGCTGCGAATGGCAATATTTGGTTCTTTTTTGTGGCTGAGTACTATTATGTTGTATATATGTACTACATCTTCTTAACCCATTCATCTGGACATTTAGGTTTTTTCTACGTCTTGAACATTGTGAATAATGCTGCTATGAATACATGGGTGCATGTATCTTTTTCAATGAAAGTTTTGTCCAGATACATGCCCAGGAGAGGGATTGCTGGATCATATGGTAGTTCTATATTTAGTTTTCTGAGGAAACTCCATACTGTTTTCCATAGCAGTTGTACAAATTTACATTCCCACCAAGAGTATATGAGGGTTCCCTTTTCTCCACACCTTCTCCAGCATTGGTTATTTGGAGACGTATTAATGATGAGCATTTTGACCAGTATGAGATGGTACCTCATTGTAGTTTTGATTTGCATTTCTCTAATAAGAGTGATGTTAAGCTTTTTTTTTTATGTGCTTAATGGCCATTCTTATGCTTATTGGCAATTCTTCTTTGGAGAAATGTCTATTTAGGTCTTTTGCCCATTTTTGATTAGGTTGTTCATTTTTTATTGTTGACTTGTATAAGTTGTTTGTAGATTTTGGAAATTAAGAGCTTGTTGGCTGCATTGTTTGCAACTATTGTCTCCCATTCCATAGGTTGTATTTTCATTTTGTTTATGGTTGCCTTTGCTGTGTAAAATTTGTAAGTTCAATTAGAGCTCATTAGTTTATTTTTATTTCTATTGCCTTGAGAGATTGACCTTAGAAAACATTTGCATGATTTATGTCAGAGAAAGTTTTGCCCATGTTCTCTTCTAGGAGCTTTATGGTGTCATGTCTTATGTTTAAGTTTTTAAGCCATTTTGAGTTTATTGTTGTGCGTGGTATGAGGGTATACTCTAATTTCATTGATTTACATGCAGCTTTCCAATTTTCCCAGCACCACTTGCTGAAGAAACTTTTTCCCATTTTATATTATTGCCTCCTTTGTCAAAGATTAATTGACCATAGGTATCTGGGTTTATTTCTGGGCTATCCTGTTCCACTGGTATGCATGTCTGTTTTTGTACCAATACCACATTGTTTTGATTACTGTAGCTTTATAGTCTTGCCTGAAGTCTGGGAGAGTTTTGCTTCCCATCTTGTTTTTTTCCCTCAGTACTGCTTTGGCAATTCTGGGTCTTTTATGGTTGCATATAAATTTTTGGACTATTCTAGTTCTGTGAAAAAAGTCATGAGTAGTTTGATAGGGATGACATTAAATCTATATATTGCTTAGAGCAGTATGGCCATTTTAATGATAGTAATTTTTTCCAATCCAAGAACATGGGATATCTTTCCATTTCTTTGAATCCTCTTTAATTTCCTTGACTAATGTTTTATAGATCTCAGCATATAACCATTTCATCTCCTTGGTCATTTTTATTCTTGGGTATTTTCCTAGGAATAGGGTGGGTGGGTACTATTTTAAAAGTTTTTTTTTAACATTCATTTTTGTTATTTCATTGTTAGTATACAAAAATGAAATTGATCTCTGAATGTTAATTTTTTGTATTTTTATTTATTTATTTTAAATGATTTTTATTTTTTCCATCAGATCTGGATTACAGTGTTCTGTCAATTTTCTCCTATACAACAAGATAACCAGTCACACATACATATATACATTATTTTTCTCACATTATCATGCTCCATCATAAGTGACTAGATATAGTTCCCAGTGCTATACAGCAGGATCTCATTGCTTATCCATTCCAAAGGCAATAGTTTGTATCTATTAACCCCAAATTCCCAGTCCATCCAACTACCTCACCCTGCCTCTTGGCAACCACAAGTCTGTTCTCCAAGTCCATGATTTTATTTTCTGTGGAAATGTTCATTTGTGCTATATATTAGATTCCAGATATGAGTGATATCATATGGTGTTTGTCTTTCTCTTTCTGACTTATTTCACTTAGTAAGGGAGTCTCTAATTCCATACATGTTGCTGCAAACGGCATGATTTTGTCCTTTTTATGGCTGAGTAGTATTCCATTGTGTATATACACCACATCTTCCTAATCCAATTATTGTTGATGGACATTTGGGTTGTTTCCATGTCTTGGCTATTGTGAATAGTGCTGCAATGAACATGTGGGTGCATGTGTCTTTTTCAAGGCAAGTTTTGTCCAGACACATGCCCAAGGGTGGGACTGATGCATCATATGGTAGTTTTATATTTCATTTTCTAAGGTACCTCCATACTGTTTTCCATAGTGGTTGTATCAATTTACATTCCAACAGTGTAGGAGGGTTCCCTTTCCTCACACCCCCTCTAGCATTTGTTATTTCTGGACTTACTAATGATGGCCATTCTGACTGATGAGGTGGTAACCTCATGGTAGTTTTGATTTGGGCATTTCTCTAATAATCAGTGCTATTGACCATTTTTCCATGTGCTTGTTGGCCATCTGTAAAGCTTCTTTGGAGAAATGTCTATTCAGGTCTTCTGCCCATTTTCCATTGGGTTGTTGGTTTTTTTGCTGTTGCATTGTATAAGTTGTTTGTATATTTTAGAGATTAAGCCCTTGTCAGTTGCATCAGTTGATACCATTCTCTCCCATTGTGTAAGTTCTCTTTTTGGTTTTTTTACGGTTCTCTTTGCTGTGCCAAAGCTTGTCAGCTTGATAAGATCCCATTGGTTTATTTTTGCTTTTATTTCTGTTTCCTTGGGAGAAAACATTTGTAAGGTTGATGTTAGAGAATGTTTTGCCTGTGTCCTCTTCTAAGATTTGATGGTGTCTTGCTTTACTTTTAAGTCTTTAAGCCATTTTGAGTTTATTTTTGTGCATGGTGTGAGGATGTGTTCCAGTTTCATTGATTTACATGTGGCTGTCCAGTTTTCCCAGCACCACATGCTGAAAAGACTGTCTTTTTCCATTTTATATTCCTACCTTCATCAAAGATTAATTGACCGTAGGTGTCTGGGTTTTTTCTGGGTTCTCTATTCTGTTCCATTGGTCTGCATGTCTGTTTTGGTACCAGTACCACACTGTCTCGATTACTCTTGCTTTGTAATATTGCCTGGAGTGGGAGACTTACGCCTCCTGTTTGGTTTTTGTTCCTCAGGATTGCTCTTGGCAATTCTGTGTCTTTTGTGGTTCCATAGAAATTTTTGGATTGTTTGTTCTAGTTCTGTGAAAACTGTCATGGGTAATTTGATAGGGATTGCATTGAATCTGTAGATTGCTTTGGGTAGAATGGCCATTTTTACAATGTTAATTTTTCCAACCCAGGAGCACGGAATATCTTGCCATTTCTTTACTTCTTCTTTAATTTCCTTGATTAATGTTTTATAGTTCTCAGCATATTAGTCTTTCACCTCCTTGGTCAGTTTATTCCCAGGTATTTAATTTTTGGGGTTACAATTTTAAAAGGTATTGTATTTTTGTATTCCTTTTCTAATATTTGATTGTCAGTATACAGAAATGCAACTGATTTCTGAATGTTAATCATACCCTGCTATTTTGCTGAATTTATTGATCAGTTCAAGTAATTTTTGGGTTGAGTCCTTAGGGTTTTCTATGTATAGTATCATGTCATCTGCATAGAGTGACAGTTTTACCTCTTCTCTTCCAGTTTGGATGCCTTTTATTTCTTTTGTTTTTCTGATTGCTGTTGCTAAGACTTCCAATACTATATGGAATAACAGTGGTGAGAGTGGGCATCCTTGTCTTGTTCCAGATTTTAGTGGAAAGGCTTTCAGCTTTTCTCCATTTTGTATTATATTAGCTGTGAGTCTGTAGTAAATGGCTTTTCTTATGTTAAGGTATGTTCCCTCTATGCCACTTTGGTAAGTTTTTATCGTGAATGGATATTGGACTTTGTCAAATGCTTTTTCTGTATCTATTGAGATGATCACGTGGTTTTTGACTTTTCTTTTGTTAATGTGTTATATGACATTGATTGATTTGCATATTTTGAACCATCCTTGTGAACCTGGGATGAATCCCATGTGGTCGTGGTATATGATCTTTTTGATATGTTGTTGGATTTGCTTGGCTAAAATTTTGTTGAGAATTTTTATGTCTATATTCATCAAAGATATTGGCCTATAATTTTCTTTTTTGGTAGTATCTTTGGTTTTGGTATTAGGGTAATGGCAGTATCACAGAATGTCTTTGGAGTGTTCCTTCTTCTTCAAACTTTTGGAAAAGTTTAAGGAGAATGGGTATAAGCTCCTCTTTGTATGTTTGGTAGAATTCTCCTGTGAAGCCATCTGCTCCTGGACTTTTATTTGTAGGGAGTGCTTTTATGACATATTCAATTTCATTTCTAGTGATTGATCTGTGCAGTTGATCTATTTCTTCTTGATTCCATGTTGGCAGGCTATCAGTGTCTGGAAAGTTGTCCATTTCTTCTAGGTTCTCAAATTTCCTGGCACATAATTGTTCGTAATATTCTCTTATGGTTTTTTGTATTTCTGCCATATCTATTGTGGTTTCTCCTTTTTCATTTCTTATTTTATTTGGGTTTTTTCTCACCTTTTCGTGGTGAGGCTGGCTAGAGGTTTGTCAGTTTTGTTTGCCTTTCAAAGAACCAGCTCTTGGCTCTATGGATTTTTTTCTATTGATTTTTGTATTTCTATTTTGTTGGTTTCCTCTCTGATCTTTGTGATTTCCTTCCTTCCACTGACTTTAGGTTTTGTTTGTCCTTATTTTTCTAATTCATTTAGGTTAGGTGGTGGGTTAAGTTGTTGATTTGAAATTTTTCTTCTTTTTTGAGGAAGACCTGTATTGCTATGAATTTCCCTCTAAGCACTGCTTTTGCAGCATCCCATAGATTTTCAATGGTTGTGTCTTCGTTGTCATTTGTCTCGAGGTAGTTTTTAATTTCCTTCTTGATTTCCTCATTGACCCATTGGTTTTTTAGTAGCATTTTGTTTATTCTCCATGTAGTTAGTTTTTTCTCATTTCTTTTCCTGCCATTGATTCCTCGTTTCATGCCATGTGGTCAGAGAAGATACTTGAAATAATTTCTATATTCTTAAATTTGTTGAGGCTAGTTTTGTGCCCCAGTATGTGGTCAATCTTTGTGAATGTTCTATGTGCAACTGAGAAGAATGTATATCCTGATTTTTTTGGATGTAATGTCCTGAAAATGTCAATTAAGTCTAACTTTTTGATTGTGTCATTTAGGATCTCTGTTGCCTTATTAATTTTCTGTCTAGAGGATCTGTCCATTGATGTGAGTTGGGGTTAAAGTCTCCTAGTATTATTGTATTCCCATCAATTTCTCCTTTTATGTCTGTTAGTATTTGTTGTATGTATCTGAGTGCCCCTATATTAGGGGCATATATATTGATAATTATATATCCTCTTCTTGTATGGATCCTTTTAAAATGGTGTTCTTCTTTATGGCCTTTGTTTTAAAGTCTATTTTGTCTGATATAAGTATTGCAACTCCCGCTTTCCTGTTGTTTCCATTTGCATAAATTATCTTTTTCCATCCCCTCATTTTCAATCTATGTGTTGTCCTTTGCCTTAAGGTGGGTCTCTTGTAGGCAGCATATTGTAGGCTCTTGTTTTTTTATCCAATCTGCCACTCTATGTCTTTTGATTAGAGCATTCAGTCCACTGACATTTAAGGTGCTTATTAGCAGATATATATTTATTGCCATTTTAAACCTTGTTTTTCAATAATTCTTTATTTCTTCTTTATTCCTTTATTTTTTGTGTGTTTGACTTAATGGTTTTTTTCTTCGTACTTTTATCCTCTTCTTTCTGGTTTTTGTGAATCTATTGTTTGATTTTTGGTTTGTAGTTGCCCTGTTTTTGAGTATGTTAACCCCTTCCTATATCTGCTTGCTTTAGACTGCTAGTCATATAGGTTCAAACACATTCTTTAAAAAGAGGCTAGATTTTCTTACTCTACTTCCCCATGTTTTGTGATTTTGATGTTCTTTTTCACATGTTCATGTTTATCCTTTTGCTGTTCCTTGTTGCTTTCACAAATAGATTTTTTTTCTTTTTTCTTTTTCCTTTTTGATCCATATACTGGCTTAAGTGATTAATTTCCAATTGTGGTTTCCTCCATCTTATTTTATTTTTTTCCTATTTAGAGGGGACCTTTCAATATTTCTTTTAAGATAGGTTTTGTATTGCTGTATTCTTTTTGTTTTTGCTTGTCTGAGAAGTTCTTTATTTCTCCTTCTATTTTAATGATAATCCTACTGAGTAGAGTGTTCTAGGTTGCAAATTTTTCCTTTTCAGAACTTTGAATATATCTTGTCACTCCCTTTTGGCCTGATACTTTTATGATGGTTCCCCTGTAATTAACTCTTTGTTTTTCTCTTGCTGCCTTTAGTATCCTCTCCTTATCCTTAAGTTTTCCCCCTTTTTATTATAATACATCTCAGTGTAGGTCTGTTTGGGTTCATCTTGTTGGACCCCCTCTGTGCTTCCTACATCTGGATCTGTTTCTTTATTTAGATTTGGGAAATTCTCAGCCATAATTTCATTTAATACATTTTCAATCCCCTTTTCTCTTTCTTCTCCTTCTGAATCCCTATTATGCATAGATTGACACTCTTTATATTACCCCATAGATCTCTTATATTGCTTTCATATTTTTTCATTTGGCTTTCTGTCTGCTGTCTTGATTGGGTGATTTCCATTATTCTATCTTCCAAGTCACTTATTTGTTCCTCTGAATTATTCATTCTGGTATTCATTACCTTTAGCTCAGTTTTCATCTCAGCAAATGAATTTTATAATTTTTCTTGGATTCTCCTTATAGTTTCTAGTTTTTTTTTTATAGTAATCTGCATTGCTGTCAGTTCTTAACTCTGTCAGTATTTTCATTACCTCCTTTTTGAACTCAGTATCTGTTATACTGAAAAAGTCTACCTCATTGTTTCTCCCTTCAAGGAAATTCTCCTGTTCTTTTAACTTGGAATGGTTCCTATGCTTCTTCATTTTCCTTATATTTTTCTTATTTTGTGAGTTCAGGGGAAGCAATTATATATTATAGTCTTAGAGTGCTATTTAGATGCAGGAGTATCCCTGGATGCTTGTGTGGGTTTACTTTTTTTTTTTTTTTTTTGCTGCTTTTGGTTTGGATGCTTGATGTCTCTTTCCTCAGTGTGTGTAGGCTGTTGTGCCCTTGATAGGGGGTATTCAGGTGCACAGCCTGCCTGTGCTTCCAAGGAGGTGGGGGCACTGGGTGGCACCTGCAGGTGGCACCTGGTCATCAGGCCCTTGACAGTGTCAGCAATCCATGGGGAGGTGGAAGCAATGCCCAGTCACAGTGTCCTCAGCAGTGACATCAGATCCTAAGGTGGTTGGGGAGGCAGACAGTGGCTGACTGCACCCACCACTGGAGTCTGAAATGGCTGCAATGGCTTGCACCCACCTCTATAGCCTATTCAAGTAGTGATCTATTGCCTAAGAGTCCATGCATGCACAGAAAGAATTTCCTATGGCAGTTCTGCCCCTCCTTCTCTCACACACCCCAACAATGGCAATTTTCTTCTCCTGCAGGCCCAGGCCTCCTCCTGCACTCCCTCAACTATGGCACACTCCTTAGGTCCTTGGGCTATTTCCATGCAGCCAACTCTAGTCCTCTCCCCAGGACTGACCTCCAAAGCCCAAACCTCAGCACCCAGCCCCAACCCAAGTGTCTTAAAGCTGTAGTGTGCAGTGGAGTGATACCAATTGTCTGTGAAGCTCTCTTTATGCTTCCACCCCCCGCCACAAGACTGGCTGCAATGCTTTTTTCAGAGGCTTTGAGTCTCCCCCTCTGTCCCAGCTGACCTTCCCACCAGTCAGGAGGCCTCCCAGTGTGTGGATTCCTTTCCTCTTTAACAGATTCTTCCCAGAAGTGTTTGTCCCATCCTGATTACTTTTTCTCTCTTCTCTTTCTCTCTCTCTTTTTTACCTTTTGTCCTACCCAATTAGGTCGATATTTTCTTGCCCTTTCTGGAAGTCTGAGGTCTTCTGCCAGTATTCAGTAGATGTTCTATGAAAATTGTTATACATGTAGGGTTTTTTTTTATGTATTTGTGGGAGAAGGTGAACTACTCCCCTGGCATCTTGATTCCAGCTCTATGTGATTTGTTTGAAAAACTCTGGCTTCCCTTAAGGAAAACACCATAAAGATAGAGTTGTAACTGGTAAATGACACGCCCCAGTGGTACACAGAATCTGGCTGACCTGAAATACTGATCCATTTAACAGATGTGCTTAGCTATTACTATCATCCAGAAGATTCCAACAGCTTCAAGATTTTTGGAATTGATCTTACTTTTCAGAGGTAGTGTAAAAATTGGGATGAAGGATTCTCAGAGAGGGCCTCTCAGAGAGGATTTCTTAAAGAAATTACCATAAGTTGGATTAACATCATTTTGTGGGAAATAGCCCAGCATGATAACACCTGACATCAGACTGTATATAATAAATCAAAGGTCATTCACTATTGTAAATACTCTTGTTTTTTTGTTTTTGCTTTGTTAGGGCTGCACTTGCAGTACATGGATGTTCCTAGGCTAGGGGTCAAATCAGAGCTACAGCTGTCAGACTTCACCACAGCCACAGCAACACGGGATCTGAGCTGCATCTGTGATCTACACCATAGCTCATGGCAATGCCAGATCCTTCAATCCCTAATGCATGAGGCTAGGGATTGAACCTGCATCCTCATGGATCCTAGTCAGGTTTATTAATTGCTAAGCCACAAAATGAACTCCCTATTCTAAATATTTTAATGCTGAGTGAAATCTAAGGATTTTCTAATCAGTGATCACTATTATTTTTTAAATATCCCATCCCTCTGTCACTGGGAAGTTAATTCAAGCTTAAAATCATATGCCTGAGCACAAAGTTTATGTATACTTAATAGTTGTATTTAAATATCATGATTATATTGTCCTACCTGCCTTAATTATCTAGCTAATGACCTTACTACTCCATTTTCATTTCCCTACAGCTCCCACAGTCTAACTCTAAAAGCCTACTCTGATTTGTCTAAAGAAATTCAAATGAAATTAATCTTTTAAAAATATGTCTCACAGAATATACAGTCAGTCATCCAATACATATTCATTGAATAAACATTTATGAAGCACCTCCATGCATCTACCACTGTGAGAAACACTAGGGCTACAAGGGAACGCAAAAGCGGACCTACGTGCCACCTTTGTGGACCATACAGAATGGGGAAAGGTAGGCATTAATCAAACACTCACAAAACTAAAGGTATCATTACAAAAAAATGTATGGTTCTTCAAGGGTATATCATAAGGAAATTTGAGCTAGGTTAGGAGATGATCACAAAGATAAAATGTGGGATGTCATCTGCTGGAGATGTAGGTAGTCACCAAGCAAAGTGAAGGGGAGAGGACCAAAGGGAAAACCTGGATCAGGGCAAAGGAACACTCTGTGCCAAGGGTGAGTGTGGCACTTTTGAGGAACAGATGAAAGGGCAGTGTGGCTAGAACACAGAGCCAGAGAGAGAGCTGCGTGAGACAAGACTGCAGTGGTGGTTGGGTGGTTACAACCAAAAAAGGGCTTTGTAAGCCAAAGAAAGGACTTTGGTCCTGATCTAAGAGGCAATGGGAAGTCACTGAAATATTTTCAAAAGATACAACATTAAAACATTATATCTTCAAAGGTCCCTCTGGCTAACTGAGGAGAGAAGATTGAAGAGTGAACAAAAAGACCTACAGCTATTGCTGGAGTCCAGGCAAGATAGGCTAAGAGATGATGGGAACTGTGACCAGCATGATGGCAATGATGGAGTGGACCTAGGGAGAGAAAGAGAGGTGACATCCACATTTTTGTGTTGTAGAACTAGATGGGTGCTGCTACCAGTCACTGAGGTAGGAAATACTAGAAGAGCAGACCAATTGGGTTTGGACAGGCTGAGTGTGACATATCTTCAAAGCATTCAATTAGAGATCTTGAATGTCATTTTGACATATGGATCTAAAACTTAGAGTGTGACATATCTTCAAAGCATTCAATTAGAGATCTTGAATGTCATTTTGACATATGGATCTAAAACTTAGAGGATACATTTGGATTTTAGATAGAAATTTAAGAAATATGGTACCGTGGGCAAGAAAGAGATGAATCCCTGTATCAGAATTCCCTGGAGCTCTCTGGTTAAAATGTAGACTTAGCAAGCATCTTAGAACTACAGAATCAAAGTCGGTGGGAGTAGAGCCCAAGGAATTCTGATTTTTTAACAAGCACCCCAAAGTGATTTCTCAAGTACTCTATATTTGTGCTCCTTTGGCCTAGAAATAGAAGCATCTCTGAGAATCTCCAAAGATGAACCTATAAAGAGGTTCATCTGCAATGTGTTTATCTTCTTACTTATTTAAAAAATAATAATAAAGCCCAGATGTCTCTTTATAGCTGATTAACCGTCTAGATTAATCTAATTCACATAAAATTAAAACCCTAGATCCCCAAGGTCCACAGGAAGGTCAGCTCTGACTCAGCTAACTCATACTCGTTACCTCTGCTAGGGCCCTTGTCCTTTGTTTCACGGGCTCCTACGGGTCAGTGTCTCCCAGGCACTGACTTTTGACTCCCCCTTTTCCCTAGAAAGACAGCATTTCCAGTGAGCAAAATGTCACATTACCTTTGTTGAACAGGACATTTCAAATAAAATATTAGCAATAACAATTACCTCTAAGCCACTAATCCCCCTGAAGCTACTTTAAACCACCAAAGGATTTAAGGCAATTCCCTGAAAATATCTCAGGATTAATAGATTATGGTGCTGGGCAATGAAATGTATTGGCTCGTGCTGCCTTAAGTTTCATTATATGGCATTTTTACCTATAAAAAGAAGGTCATGACACAAACTGTTTCATATTCAATGTAAAAAAAATCAGATCATGAAAATATAAATAATAATAGTAGCAATAATAGTAATAATCCTGCAGCAGGCATTGCACTGTGGGTATGGCTCTTTCCATGACTGGAATATTATTGACAAGAGAAGTCACTAGAAAATAAAATAACTCTTCAAATACTTATTTCCCTGGGTAGGTTGGCAATTTTATGTGCCCCACACATACAACAGAATTCTGGAAGAATGCCTTTCCTTGGTGGGACTGAAGGGACATGGATTCAAGTGGTTGTTCTTAACTCTGAGTTTTCATCACTCAGGCTTGTTTCCTTTGCCTTGGCTGAGTTTCCAAAGCCAGGACTGTACCTTATGCAAACAACATGCTTTCTAGGGAGGAGGGCGGGGGGCAAGGGGGAATGTGGTATGTAAGACACTCGCTCTTAGAATTGCTTTTGTGGGAGTTCCCGTCGTGGCACAGTGGTTAACGAATCCGACTAGGAACCATGAGGTTGCGGGTTCGGTCCCTGCCCTTGCTCAGTGGGTTAACGATCCAGTGTTGCCATGAGCTGTGGTGTGGGTTGCAGACGCGGCTCAGATCCTGCGTTGCTGTGGCTCTGGCGTAGGCCAGTGGCTATAGCTCCAATTCGACCCCTAGCCTGGGAACCTCCATATGCCGCGGCAGCGGCCCAAGAAATAGCAAAAAAGACAAAAAAAAATTGAAAAAAAAGAAAGAATTGCTATTGTGGATTCATTTTTTTTTAAACTTATTTAACAAATATGTGTTGCATGGCTACTATTACCAGAAACCATGCTGGGATCTGGGAGTTGAAAAATAAAGAATACAAAGCACCTGACTCCCAGAAGCTCACATGGTAGAAGAGGAGACAGACAGGTGAACAGAAAATATCAGTGCCATAGGGGAAGGGCTACAACAAGGCTAAGGAGGGGGCATGAGACTACATAGGAGGGGCACCTGACTCATTCTGGGAAGGTCAGGACAGGCTCCCAGAGAAAGTGAAACCTAGACTAGGGCTTCCCCATCTCAGCACTTACTGACATTTGGAGACATAACTCTTTATCGTAGGAGTCTTTGATGTGGGGGGCATTGTAGGATGTTCAGCAGCATCCCTGGATTCTACCCACTAAATGCCAGTAGTTCCGTCCACCCAGCTGTGACAACCCAAAATGTCTCCAGACATGGCCAAATGTCTCTTGGGGGGTGGGGTGGGGACATCACCCCCAGTTGAGAACCAGTGATCTAAACTAAAATTAAAGAGGAAATAGAAGTTATTAGGAAAACCAGTTTAGGGAGTGGGAAGTTAAGGAGGCATGCCAAGCAGAACCAAGAACATATCCAAAACCCAAAAGCAAGGAGGACATGGTTAGATTGTGGACCTGGAAGAAGCTTGTCAGGGCTCTATCAGAAAGACAAAGCTGGAGGGGTAGGGAGGCCTGTCCTGCTATGGAGTTTGACTTTCCCTCCCAGAAACCAGAGCACCACTGAAGAGTTCTAAGGGTCAACATTAAGGCAGTATGGCAGGCTGTCAGAAGTAAGGGAGGGAAGGTCAAGCGGGCATCCCAGTTCTTGGTCAATACTATGCACAGCATGTTATCTGCCATAGGCAATAGAGAATGGGCAGCATAGGACAGGCAGAGAAGTTAACAAGCTCAGTTTAGACTGCTGTTAGACTGCTGTTAAGCAGAGGTTACCAAATATACACCTTCGTTGCTTCAGAGAACATTGCGCCAGGAGATACAGCCTATAAAATGGGGCTTGATGAGGCTGCCGAAGGAGCATGCATGCAGAGAGAGGGAAGAAGAGGGGCAGAGGACACAACACTGAGATAGACATATTGACATTGAAAGGATGTTCAGTCCTGATACACAGCTTCTCAAGGCCAAAGAAGCCATAAACCAAGTCACAAAATTGGTCATTTGTCACTAGCTTCTGAAGTCTCGTCTTTCCAATCCACTTTATCTTCATGAACACATCTTTCATTCATTCCAGCTTACCCTAGTACTTTCATGTCTTTTCCCTTCCCCCCCTCCTCCCTTCTTCCTACAACATACTCTCCAGGAAAGACTTAATAAGTCCATTCTTCCTAAGGTAGGGAACACAAACAGAGCTTTAAAAAAAAGTATTCCAGATAGACACACTTTTAGGGAAAATAAAACCAAGAGAACAAATACCTATTTGTGTTATTTTAAGTTCCTAGAAAAATATATGCTGATCAGTTTTTGCTGTATGGTAAAAGTCAAAATTTCAGTGGCTTACAACAAATATTTATTTTGCCTGCTCCTGGATCCTCAGGTCAGTTTTGCTTCCGGCTAACAGTAGTTTTAGATTTGTTCTACAAGCCTTTCATTCTCCTTGGACCAGCAGCTACTGGGGACTTGTTCTCAGGATGAATGGTAGGATTGCAAGAAATCAAGACACATGATGCTCAAAAAGGTAAGATCTCTGCTCTTGCAGCACATCTAGTAGCATCCCCTCTGCCAAAGCAGGTCAGTAGCCAAGTCCAACATCCATGGAGCAGAAACAATGCTCTGCTCACAGAAGAAGACAGAGTAAGTCTTATACTGCCAAAGGCATGGGTCTTAATAACAGAGGACACAATGCAATCTACCAAACACATGAAAAAAGTACCTTGGTCATTATTGCCCTTTTTCAAGGGGTTTCCTACTCATAAGCTGGACACAGTAAATTTGTGCTGCTGGTCAAAGTAAGTGCCTCAAAGAGAAAGCAAAATGGATGAATAAGGTCAGACCCTTCTGTGCAGCTGAAAGTTCACCCAACAACCATATTCTAGCCTGTAATGAGGCAATAATGTCTCATTTTTGTTTTAGGTCAGCATAAGTAAATGCATAGTAATTAGAATGTTAGAAATGGCAATTAAGCCCAAATCTGTCCTTTTCAGAGATAAGTAAACCAATGTTGATCAAGTGAGAAGATTTGCCCAGTATCCCCAAGTTGGTCAGTGACAAGGCTGATATCCTTGTCCAGTCCTCCTGACCTCCCTCCACCATGCTGCTCACTGTCCTGGGCAAGTCTCCCTGAAGCACTGAGTCAGGCGTAAAACTGACGCAGGAGCTCAGAATTTCCACATAGAGGCTGAAGGCATCCACATCCTCTGGCAGAGGTGCTTCTGCAGTCTATCAGTGGTGACTCACCTAGTGTTTATTTTCTAGGCAGCATAACATACAAATGAGTATCTCTTGTCATCGATTCTCCAAGGAGAAACTGAACCCAGCCCTTTGGGATTTCATCACTTGCGATGTAGTAAGCGACAGGGTAGATGGTTTAGTTACGTTATGTCCTTACATGACAGATGGACAGCATATATCTTTCCTTGTGTAAAAATGTCACTGCAGCAACAGATACAGTTGGTGGCTAAAAATGGAAAGTGATGCAGATTAGCTTTAACCTAAGAGGAGAGATAGGAACTCGAGTAAAATACACTGACCCACTTTTGAGAAGTGGGTCTCCAATCCTGAAAAACTACTTCTGAGCAAGAGGGGGAAAGCCAGAGCACCAAGAATCTGAAGTATTTCCAGGTGGCCAATGTTTAATTTACTGTAATTTTTTAATCTATCTTAAAGAAATGGGCTTGAATTAGAAAGGCAATGCTGGAGTTTCTGTTGTGGCACAGTGGAAATGATCCCTCACTCAGTGGGTTGGGGATTTCACATTGCCATGAGCTGTAGGGTAGGTCACAGAATCGACTTGGATCCTGCATTGCTGTGGCTATGGTGGAGGCTGGCGGCTCTAGTTCTAATTAGACCTCTAGCCTGGGAACCTCAATATTGCCGTGTGTGCAGCCCTAAAAAAAGGGTCGGGGAGTAGAAAGACAATGCAACTTTTGTAGTTTCCTATTTAAAACAGATTGGAGAGACTACAAATTGTAACCAAAGTATATTCTCTCTCCCTTACGGATTTTCTAATACAATT